>NC_053166.1:27567375-27874042 GCF_016835505.1 Polypterus senegalus | reverse complement strand
GATATATGAGCAGAAATTGTGTGATGCAATAATGTCAACATGAACCAGAATCTCAAAGGAATGTTTCGAGCGTCATCTGGAATCCATGAATCCATCCATCCATCCATCCAGGCTGTTTTGAGACCAAAAGGACACCCTACCCAGTACTACTATAGTGTTCCTAATACTTTACTCAGTGAATGTAAATACTAGTAAGAATTTCATTTATTCTATATACATGTTAGTAAACATAAATGAATACATTCTCTTCTACGCGGTGGTGTGCTGGGGAGGCAGCATAAAGAAGAAGGACACCTCACACCTGGACAAACTGGTGAGGAAGGCAGGCTCTATTGTAGGCACGGAGCTGGACAGTTTGACATCCATGGCAGAGCGACGGGCGCTGAGCAGGCTCCTGTCAATCATGGAGAATCCACTGCATCCACTGAATAGGATCATCTCCAGACAGAGGAGCAGCTTCAGTGACAGACTACTGTCACCGTCCTGCTCCACTGACACACTGAGGAGATCGTTCCTCCCCCACACTATGCGACTCCTCAATTCCACCCGGGGGGGTAAACGTTAACATTATACAAAGTTATTGTCTGTCTGTTTTACCTGCATTGTTATCACTCTTTAATTTAATACTAGGCTGACCCGCCTTTTCAGCCAACCGACTTTTAAGTTGACCACTTCTTAAGGCAATGCAATATGTAGATCAATTTGATATTTTATACAAACTCATTAATTTGGTTATATTGCATTTGAGCGGTATTACTTTAATACTCGTAGTTTCTGTTATTTTTGTGATGAAATGTAAACTTTTTTTCTATATCGAGGTTGCCCTTTTGAACCCCACTGATATTTACTACGCGGTGAGGCATTTGTACTCCGTCAACATTAATTCTTTTCAGAGACATAATATTGTCTATTTTTCCAGCGCATCGCGCACAAAAGCAAGGGAACGATGGGAGCACCAGAACTCTTCTCACATCATGTCGCTTCGTACCGCAAGCTGCAAGTAGTAAGTCTGTGATAAGCGGAATACCGCTATGTTTTCCACTCACGGGACATAAGGACAATCCCGACCGCTTTTATATAATAAGAAAGAAGAAGAAGATATCGCACAGTCTGGAGTAGAAAATCATCTTTTACCTGGAAAAACAAAACTACAAATCCCATCGCATTGCAAAATGGACGGGCGTGTGAAACTCGCGCTGCGTAGCACTCACGGGACGGAAGGACAATCCTCACCGTTTTTATATAGTAAGAAGATTGTTCTTTATCAGTATTCTGCTGCTGGAGTATGTGAATGTCCCCTTGGGATTAATAAAGTATCTATCTATCTATCTATCTATCTATCTATCTATCTATCTATCTATCTATCTATCTATCTATCTATCTATCTATCTATCTATCTCAAAAAACAATAAATGTAGAATGTATTACCTTGCATTTCCCCATTTCTTCCTGGGTTCAGTTTCTGTTTGTCAATTCAGAATCATTAAATTAGCTAGAATTGCTGTCAGTTTTGTTATTTGTCTTGGAAATTATTCTGAAAAGTTAGAAATCTTGAATTCATAAAGATGGCAAAGAAAATGTTTTCTATATATGAACAATCCAAATTGCTTATCTCAAATAAATGTTTTCTTTGTAGGAACAAACCAAATTGCTTATCTCAAATAAATGTTTTCTTTTATATACCAGGTACCTTTCACGTTTGTTGGTGCCTCTTTCTTAACTATAACTTTACATTTTGCTACCACAGTGTAAACTTCTGGGAAGCATTATTCCCTTAAGATATCTCATCTGCTTCTCTGTCACTTCACATTTTTAGAATGCTTTACATCATCAACAAAGAGTAGACGAGTTAATAGAAATCACCTCAAATGAGCTCCTGTGTGCGAGTGTACAATCAAATTAACAATTATTTATTAGGTATACTTTTTATTTAATTTCTACCACCATTAAGGTAACCTGCTAGGCTCAGAAATGAATTATTTAGAAGAACAAAACCATGTTCTTCAACAACCTAAAAAATAACTGTGCCTTCCACTTAAAAAACTAACACATTAACGATTTCTTGAGGCCAGCACTGTTTTTCCGCAGGCTTTACATCTTTGTTCATCATGCCATAAAATAATAGGGACCCATGAGCTGGAAATGGGACACAGAGCAAGGCTATTCTAATAGTGGTCCTAAATGGAACTCTGAATGCTACACTAATTGGAAGGAGACGCACACACCACACACAAAAACATCAATGGAAGGGAGTATGGCAACAAGCTTTTAGCTATTAACTTGATCCTTTTTTCTATACTTCAATCCAAGTTCTTTCTACTTCCTAATGCCATTTTAGTGACATGTAAATGACTGTTTAAGATAGAAACCATGGCAGTTTTACATATTAATAGTGCTGAATGGCAACACTCCCCAAAGTGATTTTTTTGTCGTGGTCACCTTGAATACAAATGCTAAAAATTTTCTTGAAAATTTTGACATGCAGCCAGCTTAGATGAATTTTATTTTCCCTAGCGTCCCAATATGCTTTGTGCGGCCAGCGTGACATCACAGAGCTGGAATGGTCAGCCCCCAAAGTATATAACACAGCAGTGGGCTAAAAATTAGTGGAAAACATGCAAATACATTTAAACACAAATAAGAAAACTGTAAATGTGTCTTGAAGGTAATGTCTATTTTTAGGACTTATACGTGTTTGTCTGGCATGTAATTGGCCTAACCCTTTAAAAGTAACCCAGAGTGCTGTACAGTTGATGCAAACAAGGAGTGAAGAATGTATATGATTCACTGTTGAGTGTATTTTGTAAGAGTGACATTGAACGAGTAAAATTGTCAAGAAAAAACATTTTTGGTTTGAGAGAGGTGAGTACTTGCCATCGAATCTGTGGATGGGCAAGCCTCAGTGAATTCATGCTTGCAAGACGTTTTACTGTTCTGTTATTTTACTCTATTAATTTTATCTTAGGGAGGCAAAGTTGCACACTGGTGACACTTAATAGACTACTGCACAGTTATAATCCCCGGCCTATAAACTAGTTCACTTTTTCCTTCCTTATTGTTTTCATGCTTTTTGGAACGTTTCCACAATTTTGCCAACCTCTAGGTGAAGTAAATTCAGCAGGGACCACTCATCACTACTTATATAACTTTCAAAGAAGATTAAGTAGAATTAAAAAAAAATCAGTACTGGCCCATCAATTTATCATGTATTTCCAAAAGGCTTTCTATAAGACAAAGCTAAACAGCCTGATCTAGAGTCAGAGCAAGTACATCACTTATTCATTGAAATGAAAGCTAAAATCCCACCCGGCAACTCAGCCAGCTCCATGCTTTTTTCTTCTGGTATTTAGGTGTTCTCCACACTCAAAAAAATGCACACCTCTAATCCAGTGACACAAAATTTGCCCAACATAAACAAGGGAGAGCATTCCCTGTGAAAAACTATCATCCCATCCAAGGTTGGCTCATGACCTGGGCTCACTATTTGAAGGATTAACTCTGGCTCTGCTATATGGAAAATAACTATGTTCAATAAGTTAGTGTTAACGATATGTTGGATGTAGACTTACAAACAGACTTAGAAATGATCTGAGTGGCATGGAATGATTGTTGTCTGGAAGAGATTATTTTAAGGGATTGTCAGAAAATAGGCAAAAGTCTACATAAAGGAAAAAGCAGCTTCTAAATTCCATATGCGAAATAAATAAATAAAAATGAGTACCTTACAGTTAATACCTTAACTAAAACTCTGCATCAAAAAACTATTTACTCTTTGACTTTTGAAAACCTTAAATTTATTTGGGTGTATCTAAAATTCAAACATCTTCTTAAGCATGCTGTCATCTGTTACAGAGGTACTGTCACATAACGTCATTGTTAGCCCATGTGGCCAACAATGAGCATTCTTGCCATGCTATATAGGGGTGCCCAGGAAAAAAATGTACAAGATAAATTTACCTAAATAAAACTGTTGCATGATGACACTGTGAAAATAATGATTAAAATTATTATCATAATTAACAATAACCCATTAAAAAATAACAGCAAACATTATGGCACAATATATAATGATTTCCAGACTATGGGTAGATGGATGGATAATGAATAATAAATTGATTGGATAAAGCTGTAGAGCCTAAATTTAGAAATGTAAACCGACAAAGTAACATACTGTGTGACTGCAAACTGTCAACTACACTGTAAGAAGCAAACGTGGAGAGCTTGAGGGTTAAACGCAGTCAATCTGCTAATGAATGTCATAATAAGAATCAGAAAGCATTTTGTTCAGCTATGTTCAGAATCCAAGGCATTACACCATGTAATTTGCCTTGTTTGTTCCCCCATTAAGTCTGGCAAACCTCCAATGTGGTTTTAAGTTTTAAGTACAAAAGACGGAGCGGATGCCTCATAGAATCCTGTTCGCTTTGTGTTAGCGGATGTTGTGATATTCTCTCAAAGAGTTTCAAGTTTTCAAGACCTTTATTTTAAATGTCACACCTCTCTTTTCCATAATATTACACAGAGTAAAAGAAAAAGTAAAATTAGACAATGCACATTTCCATTCTCCTTTAATTAAGACTAATTGTTGTGACTGGCTCAGAGACAAAAAAGGAATCCCTGGTTTTGGAAATGAAACAAGATATTTGATTCCTTCTTTTTTCTTTTCTCTCGATGGAGTACTTTTGCTGAACAGCCAAGATTAAATAATCCAGGATTAGTATATCCGCTTGGGTTTTGGAAAGGCTCAGTACAATTTTCCAAATTGCTTTCATATTATTTAGCCTTCCCTGTCATTTACTAATTTGGAGATATTTACATGCATAAGTCCATTGAGAGAGGACAAAAATATTTCAGGTAAATTCATGGCAGGATAGGAACTGTAGTAGAACACATAAAGAATAAATACTGTATGAAGAACACAAGTGCAGTGTACTAAACTCATTTCAAACTTCATTCCTTAGGATTATGTTATGAAGCCAAATAGCCACATGGTAGTAGGATCAATCCTTACCTCTGATTTTTGCTAGGTGAGAAAGAGTAAATCCCTTAATGTACTTTGTTTTCCAATAGCACTAAGTCTGTCTAATTACAAAGTGCCTTGAGATGATCATCATTACGGAAATCTAATCAATAAATTAAAGGGTGTTCAAGTTTCATAAGTATAAGTGAGAGTATTGCCACCTCATGCTGTTATATGCTTTGTGGTCTATGGCCGGCTTGTCATCCCGGCCAATATCCCCAGGCCGCCAGATGGAGCAGGCAGGTGCCCCGGATACCAGCAGGGAATCATGGACGTTGGAGTTTACCTTTACAGCCCTGCTGGATACCACCGGGGCCAATAGAGGACGCTGCAGGAAGTCCCAGAGAGTCGTTTGTGCCCTATAACCCAGAAGTGCCTCTTAGTCACAGCGACAGGGGAGATGACGTACTTCCGGGTTGAAAAAGAGGAGTTTTGATCTGACCCGGAAGTGCTAAGAAGTCACATGGACAGGGGTTCAGAAGCACTTCCGGGTCACGGACTATTTAAAGGGATGTGGGAGATCCCAGGGTTGAGCTGAGCTGGGTGGAAGGGTGGCAACGTGTCTGGGAGTTGAGGATTGGTTTATTGAGAATTATTGTATTGTTATACGAGTATTGATAGATAGATAGATAGATAGATAGATAGATAGATAGATAGATAGATAGATAGATAGATAGATAGATAGATACTTTATTAACCCCAAGGGGAAATTCACATAATCCAGCAGCAGTATACTGATACAAAGAAACAATATTAAATTAAATAGTAATAAAATGAAAAAATGAAAAAAATAAAAATAAAAAAAGCAGACAATAACTTTGAATAATGTTAGCATTTACTCCCCTGGGTGGAATTGAAGAGTCGCATAGTGTGGGGGAGGAACGATCTCCTCAGTCTGTCAGTGGAGCAGGACGGTGACAAAAGTCTGTCACTGAAGCTACTCCTCTGTCTGGAGATGATCCTGTTCAGTGGATGCAGTGGATTCTCCATGATTGACAGGAGTTTGCTTAATGCCGGTGGCTCTGCCACAGATGTCAAACTGTCCAACTTTACTCCTACAATAGTACCTACCTTCTTAACAAGTTTGTCCAGGCATGAGGCGTCTTTCATCTTTATGCTGCCACCCCAGCACACCACCGCGTAGAAGAGGGCACGCGCCACAACCGTCTGGTAGAACATCTGCAGCATCTTACTGCAGATGTTGAAGGATGCCAACCTTCTCAGAAAGTATAGTCGGCTCTGACCTTTCTTACATAGAGCATCAGTATTGGCAGTCCAGTCCAATTTGTCATCCAGCTGCACTCCCAGGTATTTATAGGTCTCCACCCTCTGCACAGTCTCCTCTGATGATCACAGGGTCCATGAGGGGCCTGGACCTCCTAAAATCCACCACCAGCTCCTTGGTCTTGCTGGTGTTAAGATGTAAGTGGTTTGAGTCGCACCATTTAACAAAGTCTTTGATTAGCTTCCTGTACTCCTCCTCCTGCCCACTCCTGATGCAGCCCACAATAGCAGTGTCATCAGCGAACTTTTGCACGTGGCGTCATATTGGAAGAAATATTGTCATATTGTGGAGAGGAGGGTGCTGTGTGCACTTTGTATTAATAAAAAGTCAACTTGTACCTGGTGTTTGACGTATTGTCCGAGGGTTCAAGGGAGCGATAGTGTCCCCTATCTGTCACAGCTTATATATGCTGACAAGTGGATGGACTCAGTTGTAGTATTGCTTCACCCGGTGGTCTTTTAAAAATTTAAGGCCATGTCACATTAGACAACTTTTTCAACGATTTAGTCTTTATTTATATAATCTCAACAAGTCAGAGGAAGTTGTTGGTGTGCTCCCGTGAAGCCCAACTGCATAATGTGACAAGCCTAGAGATTCACTCCAACTAGTCCACTACCCGCTCTGTAAAAATCAAACAGGTTTGATTTTGTCATTAGTCATAGGGGCAGGGTCTGTGTGCATTAAAGCTGACAACCAACGAATGCTCATCTGTAAGTACAACGCATATAAAGCAGCAAAGAGAAATAAAACGCATTGAATTTGTACCTCACAAAGCTTGTCTGTCTGATGTGTCATGTTTTACGTAACACAACAGAATGGAAAAAAGAAATAAAATAAGTGAGATTGCAACTGAACTCATCATACCTGCTAACATAAGGGAGCACATTAATGGCTGTTAGATACTGTGCTGGAAGGTCATCAACCAGTCACTAAATTTGACATGCCCAGTGATTTTCAGTCATATAAACTGACATAGTCTGACAAAAAGATCAGCAAGTCGAATAATGTGACATTATCTTTACTTACCCCAAACACTCAGCAAAGTTAGGTGACCTGCTCAGCATTACAAATGAGTTAGCGAGAGAGCTTGAACCAGCAGTCTCATGAACTATCCATTTGTCAATGGACTGTAAGTCTACCTCCTCTATGGATTTGAACATTAAGACTTAAGGAGATTTGCAGATAGACAAATGGGGAGAGGTGAATGTTGATTACTCTAAATGATAAATGATGACATGTTGAAATGGAAAAGCTGATGTGTTGTTTTTCCAAGTGGATGGCTTCATTATTTTTGCTAAGGACATGGTAGCATTCTTTTTAATAACAGAGATCAGATGGGGCATCGTGCATAGCCTAGCAAGTTAGTTTAAAGAGTGGTAAAAATTTTAAAAATAAATGTTGCAAAGTTACACATATATGATGACATTCTCAGCATATATACTATATATTATGGTATGCTGGATAGAAATGATATTGCCATAAGAGCATGAGCAGTATAAAGTCATCCAACTGCCTAGCTGGTAAGCATCCCGTCAATTAAATACATACAAATTAATTAAAAATACAGTGAAATGATGTTTTAAATTGTTGTGTGATAGTTTTAGTACCAACAATATAACTTAAAATGAACACATCAAGAAGCATGGCTTTGGGTAAGCTCCCTTATCTGGCCATCTATGCATATACCCTTCCTTCATCAAACCCATTCTGGGTGGTGTGGTCCAGTGCTGGTAGCACCAGTAACCAATCTTGCACGTGGTTTCCATTTCAATATCTTCATAGTCAAAGATACTGCCTGGCAACATTCTAGCAAAGAGGATAATTCTACTGCCTTGCACAGCATGCACACTTCTTGGTTGGTTGACTCCCAGCAAAGACAGTTTTGGTGTTCAGCTTGCACCTTTTCCTGAATTTAAGTATTTTCCTCTGAGTACTTTGGCTTCTTTCACAGTCTGAAGACATTATTATGTTGATAGACAAAAATAAAAAAGGCCAACCAGGAGTGACAGTGGGTGTATATGGAAAACTGCGATTGGAAAATGACTAGGATCCCATCCAGCACAGCTTTCTGTCTTTGCTGTTAGAATTGGCTCTGGTACTCTTAACTGGGAAAAGCAAGGTAAGAAATTAAATGAATGGATTTCAGCAAATCGGACTGCATTGGCCATGTAAAATAACTTCATAATAGTTTGCACAAAAGTTTAAGCAGCGCAATATAAGTAAAATATTCTTTATATATTTTGGAGCTCTGCATCTAAGCTGTGACCTTGTCTCCAACCCAGCATTTACATTAATCATCAAATTAAATGTATTGCAATTTTCTTGCTTTATATTACATTAGCTTCCAAAGAAAAAGTTATTTTTTCAGCAACATCCGTATTTGCAATTATAATTTTCAGAAAAGTATTGTTGTTATGGCAGAAGAAAAAAGGGAATCTTTGCTTCAGTTTGCAAATACAATGTGGGTAGCCTCTTAACTGTGATGGATTTACAGAGCTGCTCTTTTATATTTGACTTGGCAAATATTTTCTGGCACTGAATGTGTTCCTAAAATAGATCTCATAAGACTGCAGAATTTTCACTTGTCTTGATCTTGTCAAGAAAATGTAATAATCAAACCTATCAGTGGGTATTTGATGTCATATTTTAATAAAACTGTGTTAAACAAAACCTAGCAGACTATTTCTCTATTTAGGTTTCTTAGACACCAATAGCAACAATCCATTATTAACCACTTGTTAGATATTTATGATACCCATCAGTCTAGATACAAAAAATAAGTGAGTGTTATCAATGTTCTTTTGTTTTTATGTCATAAATTGTTTTGCCCACTTATTAATTTTTATCTTCAAAAGTGCATGAGAAGCTCAGTAGGTGTGACATTTCAAGGTCCCATACAATTAAGCACAAACAAACTGTCAGCCATTCATGAGGAGGTTGATGCCAGAGCCTCTAAGTACAGCAGATATTGGTCAAAACTAGGAGCCAGGCATTGCTTACCAAATGCCCTTTGACATGTGGCACTTCACAATCTTCAACACATTTTGAGGCAATTGTGTAGCTGAGGAATTATTAAAAATATGTTGTCAGAAATGTGGCTAGAAACACCAGAGAGCTCCACACTAAAGTCCAGCTTAAGTTTTTTACACTAGAATGAGTCTGAAGGAGCTCACAACCATAGTGAGGTATAATTTTGATGTTATATATATTTTTTTATATTTTAAGATGTTATATATTATGGTGTGCACCTTCAAAATTTTGAAAGTCTATATATTTAATAAGGAAAGGTGTATTCAAATGAGATGTTAAGGGTTCTGTTCATTCTTACCTTGTCTGAATCTTACTAAGGGCACCATTTTTGTTTTACTCACAGGTTCTGTCACATCCAATCTCTTTATCTTTAGCAGACCATACTTTTGTAATTCCACAGCTTCTCAATGTTAAGTAATATTTAAAAAGCTCAATACTGCTATCTATTCTTTGAATAGTTTGTTGTGGATAAGTATAAACACAATCAGGCTTTTGATATTATTAGAAGAAGAGTTAACACTTCTGTCAAATAATGATTGATTTCACCTTTGTCACATGAAAAAGTCAAATGCATGCTAGCAACAATGGAGCTGCCAAATATATAAGGGATTTCAGTTGCAAGAAAAGTAAGGGAACCCTTTGGAATTGCCTGGATTTCTGCAGTGTTTACTGTTAAAATGTGGTCTAATCTTCAACAAAGTCACAATTAAAGACAAACACAGTTTGACTAAACTAAAAAACACAAATATTGTAATTTTACACTTCATGCCTTTACTGAACACATTGAAAAAAAAGGTGCATCTGGTGTCACACACATTCAATCAATCAATCAATCAATCAACATTTATTTATATAGCACATATTCATACAAAAAAATGTAGCTCAAAGTGCTTTACAAAATGAATAGAAAAATAGAAGACACAATAAAAAATAAACATAAGTCAACATTAATTAACATAGAATAAGAGTAAGGTCCGATGGCCAGGGTGGACAGAAAAAAACAAAAAAAACTGTAGGGGTTCCAGACCAAACGACCGCCCAGTCCCCTCTGGGCAATCTACCTAACATAAGTCAAACAGTCCTCTTTGTATTTAGGGTTTTCATGGAAGGACCTGATGATGATGGTCACGTAGACTTCTGGCTTTCAGTCCATCAATGTTGGTGCATCATGATGCTTTGAGTAGGTGGTGGTGTGTTGGGGACTCAGAGCAACAAGATGACACAACAAGGACGGGTTATGTAAAAGCAGATGTGCTAACCCCTCTTCCTCATCTAGCTCGAGAGTGGAGGAAAAGCCTCACATATAACACTAATGCAGAGGTGGGTAGTAACAAGTTACATGTTTAAAAATTGTACTTCTACGAGTAGTTTTACTGCACCATACTTTTTACTTTTGAGTGCATCTGTGAAGAAGAAACGCTACTCTTACTCCGCTACATTGGGCGACACTCCACTCGTTACTTTTTTCATTTAAACATTTATATACGCTATATTTTTGTTGGAGAGAAGTCACCAGTGGATCTACTGAATGACTGTTTCACCAATCAGACGTAGCAACGATAATCACATGACTCCGTTTCACCAATCAGACGTAGCAACGATAATCACATGACTCTGTTTCACCAATCAGATGTAGCAACAATAATCACATGACTCCGTTTCACAAATCAGATGTAGCCATGCAGTCACATGACCACACACAAACTTCCTGCGTCTGCAGCCAGTGAGAGACTTTTTAGTCATACAGGGGTCCTGATCACTGCTAAACGGTCACAGCTTCACTGCAGGAACCTTGAGAGCCAACTCCTGCTGAAGCTTAGCCATCACTTCACTGAGTGAAGAACAAGCACGTTTTAACCAAACATGCACAGACACACACAGTCAAGGTAAAGTGAGACTTCTTGTACGTGCACAAGCTGCCTTGTTCTAATGTTATTTTCTATTAGCTGTGCTATTTGGAGGGCAAGTGAATATGCAGTATTATACGGTCAGTGTACAGTACTGTACCTATCTTGTCACTGTAAGTAGTTTGCACTGTTCAGACATACATGTTACCTACTGTAGGTATTGGCTTCAAAAGCTTTGTTATGAAAAACTGAGATTTGGAACTTTGTGTTATTCGTGCATATTTATTTTGTAAAGATGTTATTGATTTTTACTTATTTTTAATTTTGTTATTTGGAAATAGCAGAATTTGCACATTATTTTATATTTTTGTCTGTGTTATTACACTTCTAAAAATAAATAATTTATTTTGATCAAACAGTTACTCAGTCTTTGAGTAGTCCTTTCACCAAATATTTTTTTTACTCTTACTTGAGTACAATTCTTTGGCTACTCTACCCACCTCTGCACTAATGTCACCTGAGGAGACCTTCAGAAGTTCCTTTCACTTTCAAGCACTGGACATATATAAGCACTGTCAAAAACTGGTGTTCTGTGAGAACCCTAACTACAAAGAGGACTATTTCATTTATGTTAGGTAGAATGTCCAGAGGGGACTGGGCGGTCCCTTGGCCTGGAACCCCTGCAGATTTTATTTTTTTGCTCCAGCCGTCTGGAGGTTTTTTTTTTGTTTGTTTTTTCTGTCCACCCTGGCCATCAGACCTTACTCCTTTTCTATGATAACTAATGTTGTCTTATTTTAATTTCTTATTTTGTCTTTTATTTTATTTTCTTCATTATGTAAAGCACTTTGAGCTAATTTTTGTATGAAAATCTGCTATATAAATAAATGTAAATATTTTCAAAACCCCACAACGGCTAGAGCCACACTAGCTCACTGAAGTGCTAAACATCAGCCTGGAAAAACAGACAACGTTCTCCTAACTCTTTGTTTTCTGCTTTTCATTACTGTTTGTGCTTAGCTTGGTTGCTAATAAACCAGGATCTCCTGGAGAAACTAACATTTAATTGTGTCTTGTCCCATTTCACCCCACACCAGATTTCTTTGATATAACCCTGCCATTTTTATACAAACTCAGATAAAATACTGAAATGCTGGTAGCTGCTATTCAGTATAAATCAATGAAATGTATCAAGTTTTCTTTGGACAAGCTACACGGTATGACTGTGGGTAGAGCTCAATAAAGTCAAATCATTTACATTTTGTTAGAAAAGTATATAATGTACAGTCTGTTTTGTTATAAACAAAATCAAAAGGTCTCACAGTTAAATACTAAGCTGTGTCTATTTTTAGAAGAACAAACTTATTCAAGGAAAAAAAGAAAAGGGGCCTGTCCAACAATCCTCCTACCCAATGGTTCTTACATTAAATGTGGTCTGTCTTAGCTGAAAAAGTATATTTAATTTAGGTTTTTAAAATGTGATGCTTGTTTAACAGGTATTTCTATTATTTTTTAACATAATAAACAAAATAAGAAGAAGTAAATGATATGGCATCCTAATATTCTCATGTACATTCCGTTAATTCAGATTTACTTTAGATAGAGACTCTCATATTGTTTACCATTCACATGTATTTTATGCGTATGCTATAACATAGGCGGATACATGTATTATGCTGAAACAGGTAAGTAAAATGACTCATTTAAGCCCCATAGAGGGATCCAGGAGAGAATTTGAAACTAATTACAGCTAACTCTACTTCTATGGCCACACTCCTTAACTATGTTAGCGGACTTTACCCCTTGAATATGCAAATCTAATGACATAATCTGAGGAAAATAACAAATCAATGTTTGGAATAATTACATAAAAATGCAAAGTATTTCACAAAAATGACATAATTCAGGATATCATGTCTGTCCTGTGCTTGAACAGGATATTTGGACTGCATGGACCATAATTATCATCCATTTGTCTGCCCACTTATTTTCCTTAGGGTGCTGGCACCAAATGATTCAACCATGACCAGGCTCCAGTCCATCAAAGAGTATACTCTCACACACACTTGCACACACTCATCTGGCTCAGGATATTCCACTGTGAGTTCCTCTCTCTCCAAGCCTAAAATATACTTATATGAAGTAATCTAGAAGTAAAAAGAAGGACAATCTCACAAGAGGCTCAAGAGAAGGCTATAAAGTATAAGGAAGGTTAATTTTCCAAAAATACATCAGTACAATGGCCAGACTACTGGAGGGGAATGGCGTATTTGTTGGGAGTATACAATGCTGTTTTAATATCACAAGGATTTATATCACAGCAGCCAGTATTGTTAAAATTATGATTTCACTTTTGTCACATGAAACAGTCAAATGAATGCTAGCAACCATGGAGCTGCCAAAGATATAAGAGATTTCAGTTGCAAGAAAAATAAGGGAACCCTTTGGAATTGCCCAAATTTTTGCAATATTTACTGTTAAAATGTGCTCTGATCTTCAACAAAGTCACGATTAAAGACAAACACACTTTGATTAAAGTAGAAACACACAAATAGTTCTACTCTTTATGTTTTTGCTGAGCACATTGAAAAAAAGGTGTATGTGGTGTCACACACATAATAACAAGAGGATTTATGTCAGACCTGCCACTATTGTTAAAATTACGATGTGAAAACTGAAAGATGGCAGCTTACTAGTGAAAAGCTAGTTTAGATCCATAGCCTTTCCCATTAGGACTAGACTCAAAAAGGAAAAAAGCCTAGAATGGGGCACCAGGCTTGGACCAGGTTTCTTAAAAGTCATCCTTTAATTTAACATATACATCTGCAAGATACAGTGGAACCTCAGGTCACGAACGTCTCTGAACACGTACAAATCGGGTTACGACTAAAAAATCGGGTTACAACCACACAATCGGATGATGAACAAGCCAGTTTCCCTTCCGGTTTGTACGCGCCGATGTCTTCCGCACGTGTTCAGTCTCTCCCTGTACATTGTCCTCGGTCAGACGTGCTTGCATGCAAGGTTAGTTTTCTTGGTTGTTTATGGCTAGTTTTTGTATAAATGAAGGATTTTTCAAATTTTCATTTTTTTTCCTGTGCTTAAAACTCATTAAAAAAAAGTGTTTACAGCGAGCAGTTCGTAAGGCTGTAGCGTGAACTCTTGCAATGTTAGTTTTCTCTGTTCAAGGTTTTCTCAGTGTTATTCAATGTTTTTACATTTAGGTTACTATTACACTGTGCATTCAATGGTATAATTAACTATTTTTGTGCTTAAAAATCTTAAAAAAAATATATATCTACATACAGTTCGTATGGTCTGGAACGGATTAATTGTATTTACGTACAATGCTATGGGGGAAATTAGTTTGGGTCACAACTAAATCGGGTTGTGACGAGAGTTTTGGAACGAATTATGGTCGTGACCTGTGGTTCCACTGTATAGGGATGTGAAATGAAACTAGAAAAAGAACTCTCCAGACTGGCAACTGAACATGCAATCTCATAAAATCACCAACTACTATACAACCAAGACTTAGATCCAGTAGCTAATATTATTGATTTTATAACTTTGTTTTTTAAAAAACTATAATAAAAAAAATAAAAAAGGTGTGGACTATATTTACTGGATGCGTGGAAAGAGTCAATTTGATAGTGGTTCTCACTGTGTTCCAAAGGCCACCTTGTCAAAGTCAAGAATACAGTAGACAACCTACAACCAACAGCTTCCTCTTAGTATAAATTATGTGTTACACATTCTATTATATTGGAGTTTTTCCTCACTGTTTTTTCAGAAGGATTTAGGATCAGTGGCTATCACTAAACAGGTGGTTTGGATCATTGTGCTGAAGATCTCTCACTGAATGTTGACAAAACAAAGGAGGTCGTTGTTGACTTCAGAAAGAAAAAGGACAGTCACGCTCCATTCCACTTCAATGACTCTCGTATCCAGACAGCAGCTTCAGGATACTGGGTGTCCAGATCATGGTCAGTCAACACCACCTGCATATATAAAGAGGCTCAGCAAAGTCACTTTTTCCTAAGGAAGTTAAAGAGCTTTGGGGTGAGAACCAAAACACTAGTGAACTTCTACTGCTGAACTATGAAAGTATCCTGATCGGATGTGATAACCCTGACTTGCCTGGATTTCAAACTCCTCCAAAGGACCGTCTATACTGCTTCTAAATCCATTGGGGCTAACCTTCCACAGCTTCATACCATCTACTCAACCTGATGTCTGAAGAGAGCTGAATCCATCATCTTTGATGACAACCACCCAACTCAACCCCTTCTGCCTTCTGGAAAGCACTACCAGAGCCTCGCCACACACTCTACCAGCTTCAGAGACAGCTTATTCCCCAAGACCCAACACTAACCCAACCTGTCCTGTACTCAGTACTGTACTAATGTATTTATTTATTTATCTTCAGCTACTCTTATTTATTTACTGTATTTATTTATCATCATCGTAACTGTAGCAGAAGAACTTCATTATACTCACACTATATGTGAAAACAAAGATCTCTAATCTAATGTAATCTAATCGAGGGCTGTGTCAGCATGCATCTGCAAAGGAAAAAAGGTTAAAGGTTCTTTCCATGCTGGAGCTGTCTTTACCCTTTTTTTCTTTTCAGTGTGGAAACAACCTTTAACCTTTTTTTCAATATTATATTAGTAATATTACTAAGAAAAGAAGCTGGTAACAGTAGTTTTTATGTACACCACTGGAGAGATTAGAGGTATGATAACAAATTTAATAAAAGTGCATTATTTGTGAACAGGGGTGTCCAGAGAAGGAATGACATTGTGGTGCTCAAAATCAAATTATTTAAAAAATTAGCTATTTATCCATGTGATACAGAAATGAGCAGATCATTACTAGTAAACATATTCTAATTATCCAAGTGATGCAAGACCATGTATCTTCAGTTCTGAGGTAAATAGAGAAAGGAAAGTGAAAGACAAGGTTTTTTCTTTTTCTTAACAAAGAGATGGGCTTTCAAGAAAGATCTAAGGCTTAAAAAATGCGGTATCTTCAAAGAATAAACACACATGGGCTTCTCATATCATCAAGCATTAAGCATAACTTTCAGACCTCAGAACTGTCAAAGCTCATTATCTTCTGAGCTCATCAACAACAGCTTGATTCATAGGAGAAATCATGGCTGGACTTGCTGATTAGAAGGAATCAAAATTCATTCTTCTTTATTTCCCACCCCCTTTGCCTTTTCTGGAATTCAGGGCTGGGATTCTTGCCTATAGGGAAAAGATGTTCAGGAGCCAAATGAAAGATGAAGAGAGGGAGAAATCCGTCTTTTGAAATCTCAAGAACAGTTTTGCTCTCTACTGTTTAAGTCAATGAATTAAATGAAGCTTTTATTTTGATGATATAAATAAAGGAAACTGGGAAAAACTTCTTGTCCTTTACCCATGTTCGGAGCATATGAATTATCAAAAAGACAACACATTAGACAGTAGCACAAGAATCAAGGAAACATTAAACATGCTGCATTGTGGCCACTAAAATAAGAGCATCATCCATCTTCCTATTCCTTCCATCCCTTTTGACAACTCTTATTTTCCTGGGAGCCAACATTAGGAGAAAAATAAAACGATTCCGGATAGACATCAATTCATTCCAGTGAACGCTTTTTAGGTCGTGATAATTCTGTGTGTGAATGTTCACCTACTATTCAGTTGTTCTATCACAATACAAAATAAACGTAGAAAAGCCAAGAGACTGTTTTCCCTTGTAAATGCAATACAATAATATTTATGTGTATGCTCTGGTAAAATCACAAGTAGAATTAGCCTACCCATTTAAGCAATAGGGACAGCAAATTCAATTCTTATGAGAAAGGTGCAGCTTTAGAAACAAAAATGTAAACAGATTTGGAAATCTTGAGAAAAACTTCAACTCCCAAAGCCTTGTACAAGTAATTCTACATTAGAACAATGGCAGGTGATGTGACTTGTTCAGGGTCTCACTATCAAAGGTAATAACTGATATTCTTATGCTTTAAAGATCAGTGACTTTGCAAATGGGCACCCACCCCCCAACCCTGGCATAACTGTCTTCTGCCGTTACTTTTTTGTTATTTATTTGGGATGACAAAACTATTCTATGATGGGCAACATTAAGGGGAAACAGTGGGGTCCAGATGAGGAACATTGTGATGCTAAAAATCACAATTCCATATTATTCAAAGGTGTGCAGTGACAGGTGTAGTAAGTCATCCAGGGCTCACAAAGAGAATCAGTAGTGGGTCAGCTTGTTCGAGTAGACGGTTAACAGACTCACCATAGTGACATGCCTCACATTCATGTAAAATCTGACTTATACCAGTATATTTTATTTTTTGGATAGCAAAACATGAACAAAAGTCTATTTGGTAGAATTGCTTTAAAATGTTTGTTGTTAAATTATCATATACAAGTAATTTCCTGACACACTGAGGTAAAGCCCTCTGATCCTTCGTCAATGACCTTGCCATTCACATGTACACATCTCTGGTTTGTTAAAGCTGTCTGATTGTACTTTTGTTATGATGGATTCTTTTATAAGCAGTTTGAACTTCTTTATAGCCTACCACTGGCAGAGAACTGTTTTCTTATATAAATTTTCACTGTATGTTTAAACAAAAAGTTACATCATTTGTTTAACTGGAAAATGTACTTTGTACTTCTATTGATACTGAAATTTGAAATGTTCAAATAAAAAAAATGCAATATTAGATTAAATAAAAATGTGTTGTTTTTAAATAAAAAAATTTCCAAAATGGATGTCAAAGCAGCTGATAAGTATATATCTAGTGGTATGGACTGGTCATTTCAAACTAAACAGCATGATTAATTATACAAGACAACAGTGCTTGCTGGTAAATATTGGTGTTTAGCAAATACGTGAATATTAAATTCTTTGAAGAAATAGTACAACATAAAATTGTATTTAAATTTTATTTTAAATAAGTTTTTTGTTTATCTGATTATGTGTGTACAGGTAACACATTTATAAAAATACATTTTAACTTTAGATTAGGATGGCCTATGAAACTTAAATATTCTGAAGTAACCTGGATGAAGAGTTGGTACTACATTAATCGCACCAAATAGTCAAAATTTTATTAGCAGTGCTTCTATGAGAAATTTTGACAAGTTACTCTAAAGAAATAACAATGATATTTAAAAATGTTGGTGTAGCACTGACTTTGAAAGGTACAATATAAATTGAACCACTGTGGTTTATGAGATGGCGCAGTCAATTATTTTGTTAATCTCCTTCTACTGGTTACACCTTCTCCTTCACATTCTCTCTCTGACACACTAATACTGAATACTTTTAGCCATGAATTACTCAGCAGAAGTGTCAAAAAACGCTTCTGGGACTCCTTTATACCAATGACATTATGCCATTATTGTGCCTCACTGGGAATTTAACTGCCATATCAGAAGTTTTCTGTTCTTTTAGTTATCTTTCTTTTCAGTCATTCTGGTGTGTGTTCAGACCATAGTGTGTTAGGTTATATTTTTTTTTTACAGGCTTCTCTTTTCCAGGGTACAAATAAAGTTTGCTCTATCTATATATCTGACCCGCTGCCTGCGCTTGGGAAAGCAGATCATAACCTGGTTCTGCTTCAACCTCACTACAAACCAAGAGTGAGGGCGCTACCTACAACCACACGCTCATTCAGGAAGTGGTCCCCTGAGGCAGAGCAGGCTCTGAGAGACTACTTTGGAACTACGGACTGGGATATCCTGCTGGGGTCACATAGTGAGAATACTGAAGAGGCTGTTGACTGCAAAACTGACTACATCAACTTCTGTATGGATATTGTAGTTCCAGTAAGAACAGTACGCTGCTATGCTAACAACAAGCCATGGATTACAAGTGACATCAAGGGCCTTTTGAACCAGAAGAAAAGGGCTTTTAAAGGTGGTGATCAGCATGAGCTCAAGTGCGTGCAGAAGGAACTCCGAGTCCAGCTCAGGGTGGTGAAGGAGCAGTACAGGGGAAAGCTGGAGCAGAAGTTGCAGAATAACAGCATGAAGGAAGTGTGGGATGGGATGAAGATCATCACTGGCTGCAGCTCGAAGCGGGGTGCCACCATCGAGAGAGATGTGGAGAGAGCAAACCAGATGAACAACTTCTTCAACAGGTTTGACCACCCTAACTCACTTTCACCTCAGAGTACTGCATCCTCCAACCATTCTTCTGCTGATACCAGCATAGGAGAGACATCCCCACCCACAATTACAGCAGCCCATGTGAGCAGAGAGCTGAGGAGACTTCGTGCCAGCAAAGCAGCGGGCCCAGATGGAGTATCGCCATGACTGCTGAAGGCATGTGCGTTGGAACTGGGGAGTCCTCTACAGCGCATCTTCAACCTGAGCCTGGAACAGGGGAGGGTCCTGAGGCTTTGGAAAACATCTTGTATCACCCCAGTCCCAAAGGTATCACGTCCTATTGAGCTGAATGTCTTCCGGCCTGTTGCAGTGGCTGCTGCTTCACCACCTGAGGCTACTGGTCTGCCACGCCCTCAATCCTCTGCAGTTTGCATACCAGGAGAAGGTGGGAGCGGAGGATGCCATCATCTATATGCTACACCGATCCCTCTCCCACTTGGACAGAGGCAGTGGTGCTGTTAGAATTATGTTTTTGGACTTCTCTAGCGCCTTCAACACCATCCAACCTCTGCTCCTCAGGGACAAGCTGACAGAGATGGGAGTAGATTCACACCAGGTGGCATGGATCGTGGACTATCTTACAGACAGACCTCAGTATGTGCGTCTCGGGAACTGCAGGTCTGACATTGTGGTCATCAACACAGTAGCACTGCAGGGGACTATACTTTCTCCAGTCCTGTTCAGCCAATATACATTGGACTTCCAATACAACTCGGAGTCCTGCCACGTGCAAAAGTTTGCTGATGACACTGCTATCGTGGGATGCATCAGGAGTGGGCAGGAGGAGGTGTATAGGAAACTAATTAAGGACTTTGTTAAATGGTGTGACTCAAACCACTTACACCTGAACACCAGCAAGACCAAGGAGATGGTAGTTGATTTTAGGAACGCTAACATTATTCAAAGTTATTTTCTGTTTTTACATGCATTTTTATTACTCTTTAATCTAATATATATATATTTTTTTATTAGTATACTGCTGCTGGATTATGTGACTTTCCCCTTGGGATTAATAAAGTATCTATCTATCTATCTATCTATCTATCTATCTATCTATCTATCTATCTATCTATCTATCTATCTATCTATCTATCTATCTATCTATCTATCTATCTATCTATCTTTTTTTCTTAAGTCTATCAAAAAGTGAGTCAATAGCATTAAAGGCCATTCACAAAGATCAGAAGTTGAAGACAGAGGGAGTGTCATCTAAAACGCTCAGTGGTGCTAAAGGAGCTAACTGGCAAGCGATCTAAAGAGAACCCTTTCAGTCTTGCTAAGATGTACCATCTTGTTTCCACACATCTTCACAGGTGGCACCTCTGAAGACTCTGTTCTTAAAAAAAGACTGCCAATCAAGGAACAGAACAGAAGGAAAGTCTTTGACATTGAATAAAGTTGGTGATTGATGACAACAGTAGTGCCAGTTTTGTTTGTGGTCTGTAAATCAATTGAGAGTTAAATTAAAACTATATAATTCCAGCAATATCCAGGTGAGAGAGAGAGGGAGCAGTAGAGCATGGTCTGGTGAAGTGTAACGGGTTGTTGTTAAAATCAGGTGTTTTTTTTTTAACAGTTACAGAATGATCTTTTTCACCCAAGCAAGGGGCTGTGCCAAAAGCAGACTACTAGATGGGACCTAAATTTAGATTGAATTTCATTGGCCTTTTTTAAAATCCATTACTGGAAAGATCAGGCTTAAAACAAGTCCTGATAATTGAACCCAAAGAAAAAAATAGAAAAGTGAAACCACATTGTACACTGCTCTGCTTTATTTTCTTTCTCAAACAAATTTGCTTTTTCTCCACTGTGGTTCTCTCATGATATGCCGATACAAAAATACATTATTTCACTTGTTTCAGGTGAAACATTGCCAAAGCAGTAAGATCTGCTGCATCACACCCCTCTTTATGAATGGATTCTGTGTTTGCTATCTCTGTCACTTTGATTAATCCCAAAGATGTAAACCTTAAGGTAAATTTCTACTTTAAACACAGGTGGTATGAGTGAGTGTGGATGATTATGATTATGTGTTTCCAAAATGAAACCAGCGATCAATAAAGTGTCAATTCCTGATTTGATCCTGATGTTACAGGAATAGGCTCCCACTCCCCACAATCTGTAGTTTAGAGATGGTATTTATAAATGTTTCATTTCCCATTTACAATGGGAAAATAATGCATTTTTAGGAAGCATCTTATTCACTTTCACACCTTTCCTATAATTTTGTATTCTTTTAAATATTGAGACACAGAAATAAGCACTTGGTGATCAGGACATCTATGGAGACATTTATTTCAAGAACTGTTGGACTTGATAGGTTAACTTATTTCTGCAATTCATTTTGGTTGAAATTGTTTCCCTCTCTGGAACTTCAAGCATGTTAAGAATTAATTATCTCAATTGCCAGGGTTTAGTCAGTCTAGGTTTTTCCTGCCCATGACTGCTACTAATCTGACATCACACCGATCTTCACTGTTCATCTTGAAGGTAGTGAGCCCATATGATGGCTTCACATCATAGTTTTAAGCTGAGCGCAGCCAGAATAGTTGGACTGCCTGACCACCAGGGGCTCATCATTGAATGCCCCCGCCCCAGGTTTGGATCCAGGAGTAGGTCCCATTAACCCTATCCCAGGCAGTGTACACTGTATTTTAATTTGTACCGTCATGAGGATCACTGCCAATCATTTTTATCTGAACTGTCAGCCCCAATATGTTTGCCAAGAAAGATCCTACTATACAATACTCCAGATGACCCAGATCTGAGCATCCCTAAGTAAGAGCGTCAGAGTATAGTCACTGTTCCTGATTGAAAGGAGCCATTTGAGGTGATTGAGATATGCCATAAGAATGCCCTCCCCTGGGCTTCTCCCACTACAGCTGCTCTGGACATGTTGGACAGGATGGAGACCCTGTGCCAGATCCAGGACATGCTGGAAGGATTATATCTCAATGCTGGCTTGAAAATGCCTATGCCCCAAATATGTGCTACAATATCTCTTATACATAAACTGCTTCCTCCAAACCTCTTGAGTGCCTACTGTCTTTCCTCCCCCTTCTCCTCTTTCCCCTCCTCAGGCGGGTCACTGTCTGACCTTCCTACCCAGTCCAAGTATTTGGAACTGGAGGTAATGTTAAGACCTGGGGCCTCATGCATAACGTGATGCATAGAATTCACACTAAAACATGGTGTACAGACAAAAGCGGAAATGTATGTATGCACAAAAAATCCATATGCATAAATCTGTGCATACAGCAACTTCCACGTTCTTCCGCTACATAAATCCCAGTCTGCATGAAATGTAACGCTTGTGCATGCACCTGACTCCCCTCCCAGACTCCTTCCAGAATTACGCCTCTTTGAATATGCAAAGCAATATAAATAACCCCTTATATTTTTTTTTCTGTGAAAAGACAATGGCAAAAGCATGGGGGAAAAAGAAGAATTTCGGTGAATACCAAGTAGAGGCAAGGAAAAACGTTTTGTTGGTTTAAGCAGTGATATAAACAAGAAAAGGAAGTTGATCGAGTAACAGAGTGGTGGAGAAACTTGAAAGTTCAAGTTCAGAAAGTCACACAGTGCCCGAAATAAATAAGAAGTGGTCAGGTATCAAAGTCGCCATGAAAAGATGAGTTGTAGCCCACTGTTTGAGTGTCATATGGAAGCGTATTAGGGTACAGAGAAAAGAAAAACAAATTAGGGACACAGTTGAAAAAAATGTCCAAATGCCAACTTTAATCTCGAAATTTCCACTTTAATCACATAGTTTATTTTGTCATTAAAGTAGAATGTCATAGACTAAATCTTAAAATCGTTTAATTAACTAGTTTCTCAGATCTCATCGTAACTAAAGTAGCACTTTAAATGCTTCGTATTAAATATGTGTTCTTTTATGTGCTCTATGTGTGTGAATCACTAAGTGCATCTTAAACGGACTTTCTTTTCCGAAGACAGAACACAGAATATATTAGATTCATGATATTACAGTTCTCTGAACAATTTAAATATTAAGACGTATACTTTATATAATTTTCATAATGATAGGAATTAAAGCATGTATCAAACATGGGGACACGATGGCCCAATATTAGCGATGAGCTGTCGCCCTGTCCAAAGATTGTTCCTGCCTCCCACAAGATGCTTGCTGCGCTGTGCGCGACCTTTGATTAAATAATTTATTGCAGCAGTACTGTCTCTCTCAAAGATACTAACCACCTATTCCTGTCCTTCCGTTTCTTTCTCCAAGTAACCAATCGCCACACAATCAGCTCTGTAATAGATGTCAAGCCATCTGTAAGCTTAGAATGCCGATTCTTCAAAACTTTTATGGGTCACTGAAATATGTTGGTAGTACATGTTTAATTATTCCATCCATCTATCCATCCAGGATTGCGCCAGTCCCTGCAAGCATACAGTGCGAGGCAGGAGCAATCCCTGAACGGGACGCCAGTTCATCACTACCGCTGTCCACCATGTCCTCACATGTTTAATTATTAACAATATACATTATTTTAATGAAGGTTAAAACTCATCTGTATTAAGTAATAAACATGTTTTAATGCGTTGCATCTTAAAAATAATATCAAGAGCTCCAAGAAGATAGCGCTTGGAAATCTAAATTGACTTAAAAGACAGTCGTCATCATATGTAAATACGCGCTTTATAAAGTGGCTCAGGCTGTGCAATATTATAACTTTAGTGACGTGATTGTATTTATAAATACAAACAGTTCTACCAGGAACATTAATAGACTGATTGAATGTGTTTAGAGCTTTTGGGATGAAACTGTTCCTGAAGCACGAGGTCCCTACAGGAAAGACTCTGAAGCATTTGCCATACTGTATGGAAGAAGTTCAAATAGAATGTGTGCATGGCTAAGACGGCGTGTGCTATATGCTATATCCAGAAAATGCTGTAGAGCTGTGATTCCACACTCAGATACCACTGTAAAATACTCTGAGTGGTGCACTGATAGTGACAACGCTAAAGCAGCTATAGTATTTGGAATAGTTTCGCCATTTTGTGCACCATTATATGGTTATGGGTTGATTACAATCAGATGCCTTAAACTAATAAACGATATGAGGTTAATTTCAGTGCATTTGATACAGCCACGTCAGGGATGTGAATCTAAAAAATAAAGGGAAACCACACAGGAAAAGCAGCACTGCTTTGACGCTGGGTGCCACCAGTTTGCAAAACCAAATGGAGAACTTCCATATGCAAGGGATTGACCTGGTGTGAAAATGTGCGTGGCTTTAAGCCAAGTTTAATTTTTATACATCACGATGTGAGCGTGGAAACGGGTGTAAGCACCAATTATATATGAGGCCCCAGTTCTGAGAGTTCTTCTTGTGGCACATTTATGTAGTTAGGCAGTACTTCTGCATCATCTATTACCCCACAAAAGTAGCAGTACTACCTCTATCAAGCTCCATTCATCAATCCCTCAAATAACTGCTACAATTATTATCTATGGAAACTATAAATCCTAGATAACTCAGTGAAGACTGTAAAAGCCATATGCCAATGTCACCAATCATCCGGAAAGGCTGACTTAAAATTGCCCCTCAGCTCTTCTCGTATACTGGTATTATTCTTCTTGGCATCCTGTGTGGGGTATATTAATGCCTGAAATGTTGATTGCCACCCAGCCTTTCCCATACAAACTACAATCATCTGGACTGGTCTACTGAGGTGCCTACAATTTACAAAAGAAATAAATTGAAATCCCCTTGGTTTGTGTTACCTTAAATATTTGGAGTAAATGTCATTTGTAGTCTATTGCATATAGTTATTTACTTATTTCAGGGGATTAAATAACAAGATGTGCTTATCTGTATAATCCACATGAAATGCAACATACAGTATAATGTATCATTTTGCAACATAAACTATAATTCAAGACAACTTGAATTGTCCTACTGCATAACTAAATCTGTATTAAATGTTTAGTATATAGCGTACTATATTGTGAAAACGAGTTAATTTAAAAAAAGACAGAACAGCAATGGTAAGACCAGACAAATTAATACAATGAAGTATGTGAAAGTAAAATGTTTGAGCATTATATGAATATTTCATGTTACATACTACACAGCCAACTCTTGTTCAGCTTGTCATACAGAATAAGGTAATTAACTACTTTCAAAAGCTCCATGCAACATTACTCATAATGAAAGTTTATATATCACAATAATTATTAACATCCTTAAAACTTTAAATCTAAGAAATCTGGAAAATAGCATACTTTTTAACCATGAAACACTTATTTGCATAAATGTATCTATACCTGTTCATGCATACTTTCCAAACTTATTTTCAACTGACCAGGATAATGGGAACAGTTATAAATTACAGCAATTGGAAAGACAGACATCATTATCTCACAGATAACATGCAATTCTTCACACCATCTATTTTGAGTTTTCAAAGCTGTGTTTCTCAAATTGCTAGGAGTTAGCTGTGACACACGTGAAGACTGCTGACCGGTGCTTGCTGGATGCTCGGCCTCTTTAAAGCCGTGAAAGAGACAATCTGTCTCTCTATGTTTATATTTGGTTCAACGGGTGAGCCTGTTTCAGCCTCTACTGATACAGTCTTGCTGTGTGAACTCTTCAAGCTCTCCCATGATAATGTGGTTTTTCTGCCGTTGTTTATCACTCATGTTCCAAATAAATCCATGTTAGGTTACTCGACAATGCAAAATTTTCCTAATGTGGATGTTTACATGAGTGTGCCCTGCTATGTACTGGTGTTCCACCCAGAGTCACTTCCTGCCTTGCATCTGAGTCTAAAAATCTTGGATCGGGGTCTGACATTCCTTCCAATTTTTCATTAATATGTACTGTATTTTGTAGTCAATTTCTATAGGAACCCTTTCTAATTCATCCCAGTTACCTTCTTGCCAAAGGTTGCCCCATTAGTATGATCATTCACATTATAAATCAAATCATCTTCCCAGTGGTGATTCTGCCTTTCACATTTCCATACTGCATCCTTTGCTTTCACAGCAGGATCACCTGCAACATCTCATTCATGTCTGGAAAAAATGCTGAGGACGAGACTTCCAGCAATGCAGACATTTTTCACTGCCCACAATCTGCTATAGATCTTCTATTTCTCTAAATGCCTCCCTATGAATCACAGCTGTTAGTTAATGTTCCACTGCTAAGTCAACATGAAGAAGAGAGTGTGTTAGTTACAGCAACAGTTCTTTAAGTGCACACCCGTGCACTTTGGAGAAAAACTGCACCACCACTTGGAGTCTATTTTATTTTGCATTCCTGAGCAAAATTCTACATTTGCGTTATTCAGAACTCTGCATTTGCACAATTTATATAGAACACTAAATTAAATTGATTTTATTTATTTTTATATAGCAGTCTTTCGTTTAAAAATCTGGAAAAGCTTTTCATACAGTGGATTCAGAAAGTATTCAAACCCCTTTATTTTATTCTCATTTTGCTATGTTGCAGCTTTGTGCTAAAATCATTTAAATTCATATAAAGTTATGAATACCACACAAGGACAGAGCAAAAAAAAAAAAAACACTTCAGAATTTTTGCAAATTTATTAAAAAATAAAAAAAAATAAATATCACATTGACACAAGTATTCAGACCCTTTGATAAACAGGAAAAATAGGAGAACAGGTCTTATTTATTTACTTAAAACTGAAATAAAATAACACAAAAACATTAAAATCACCAGTCAATACGTTACTCAGAGTGCAAGTATGAGTAATCCATTTCAAAGTGACCTGCAGGATATACAAATACAATTTCACTAAGATCAACAAAACTAGTATAATAAGAGCATCTTAAACAGACACTTACCCTTAATTTAAACAAGATATGAATCCAAAGGGAATAAAATACTAATCATAATTGAAATACAGGGCATGAACATTACAGTCTTGAACAAAATAAACTGCTCTGCTGTGAGGTGAATTGTGCAGCATACAAGCAAGAACAATAATGTAACATACTGTACTATAGTGTAAAAATCCAAAATTCTGTCAAATATTGCACAGGGAAAAAAACCTAAAAAAGATACTTAAAAAAAAAATAAACATAACATATATACATACATACATACATAGAAACACACATATATATATATATATATATATATATATATATATATATATATACAGTACATATAGTATGTATGTAAATCAGGGATTAAATATGATCGACATATTCCTGATTCACAGATAAATGATGTTTAGCTCCCTTTATAGTTAAACTGCCTTACTCATGTTTTACAAGTAAAGTATGACAGTAACCACTCTGGGTATTTACTTGTCCCTTCTCACTTTAACACAGCACATTGTTCTCTTAAATAATAATAATAATAATAATAATAATAATAATAATAATAATAATACATTTTATTTATATTTAGCGCCTTTCCTATGCTCAAGGCACTTATTGCTATGTGCATCCAATGGTGCTTGTGTTTGGTGGGGGTAGTTTATACTGTAATATACAGAGATAAACATTTATCTATGAAGCAGTAATATTCTAATAATTTTGTATTTTTAAATACTAATATTCAGAAACAACCATGCAGCTTCAGTTTTTCCTATACCCTCCTAATCTGGATTTCTCTTAAATGAAATAATACCACTCAGGGCCGGATTAAGACGAAATTGGGCCTGATGCTGCAGCGCAAAAAGGCCTATTTTGTCTCAGCATTGGTGCACATGCATTCGACACTCGCCGTACATACGCACTCAGACTGACCAAGGAGCCTTAATTGAATATGATTAATAATAACGACGTAGTATCGTAACAACTAGAGATTAACATCAAACTATGTAACATCAACATTCAATAGCAATTGTCTGAAAAGTGCACTTAATGCAGAAAACCTAACATTGAAATACACAAAATTTTGCAATTCTCTTACGAAACAGAGTAAGAAAAAATGAATTGGCAGAGACATTGGGTCAAAGTGACTCAGTTCAGGCTCTTGAGGGTAAACATTTGTCCACGATTTAAATTTCATAATAGACCAGAATCCTGTCGAGGATTTTAAAAATTCTAAACATCCATGCTAGGCCCGTGGGCCAGCTTTTAGTTTTACTTTTACAGATAACCATTTAAATAGTCATCGATTTTTACTGTACAACTAACTTTCAAGGTGAAAGATTTAGTACGTGGCACGTACCGAACAATAATAAAGTGGCAAGAATCCCCAAGATATTGCAAAAAACGCATCTAAATTACTAAGTAAACTGTTTAATGTAAAATTGATGGCATTAACTTGAAATCTTCGGTTAACAATAAACACAACGATGTTATAGTTACGTCACAGTACAAAGAACAATAGTAACTGTATAATAAGTAACGCTGTGTCTAGCCATCCGAAAGTCAGACTCCAAATTTCATTCTAAGAATTATTTTAAGATTAATATAGCAAAGGAAAACTGTTCAGCTTCCAGAAAATTCTCTTCTGTTTTCATCTGGGCCTATTTCAGGAATGGGCCTAATTCTGCAGCATCAAAAGCACCCACCTTAATCTGGCCCTGTTGCCACTAAGGAATAACAGAAATAAATGTTACATGATCCATACTAGCTCAATGCACTAGTTCAGCAGCTGACCTTTCAAACACCTCAATCAGAATCTCATTTTTATCTTTTTTCTGACTTTAAAAGACACATCACAAAGAGAATCATATCCACACACCCATCTTTTTTGTTTGTATTTTTCTCTTGACATTTGTCAGGGGTCTCCCTGTGTAATGTAGACAGAAAGCCGCATGGTTATGCCTTATTGGCAGCATTTCATATGGGAGTAATCCTGATCAGGTGGGGAGAAAACTGAAGCTGCATGGTTTCTTCTGCATGTTAATCAGGTTATTCTGAAGGAACAGTATGTCAAGAGTGTTTTGGAGGTGAAAAGAGTGTCAGACAGAGTAATGATTATGAAGCTGAACTTGAAGGTGTGATGATGAATGTTGTTAGTGCATATGCCCCACAAGTTGGGGTACAAGAGTAGAGGAAGATGCACACAGGTAGATTACATCCTATGCAGGAGGGTCAATTTGAAGGAGATTGAAGACTGCAAAGCGGTGTCAGGGGAAAGTGTGGTTAGGCAGTATTGGATGGTGGTCTGTAGGATGACGTTGAAGATCAAGAAGAGGAAGAGAGTGATGGCAGAGCCAAAGATGAAATGGTGGAAGTTGAAAAAGGAAGACTGCAAGGTTGAGTTTAGGGAGAAGGAGAGACAGACACTGGGTGGTAGTGAAGAATTACCAGACATCTGGCCAACTACAGCAGAAGTAGTAAGTGTGACAGCAAGAAGGGTGCTTGGCGTGACATCTGGACAGAGGAAGGAGGAAAAGGAAACCTGGTGGTGGAATGAGGAAGTACAGGAGAATATACAGAGGAAGAAGTTGGTGAAGAAGTGGGATAGTCAGAGGGATGCAGAAAATAGACAGGACTACAAGGATATAATGCATAAGTTTAAGAGAGAGGTGGCAAAGGTTAAAGAAAAGGTACATGATGAGTTGTATGAGAGGTTGGATACTAAGGAAGGAGAAAAGGACCTGTACCAATTGGCTCAACGGAAGGACCGAGCTGGGAAAGATGTTCAGCAGGTTAAGGTGATAAAGGATAAAGCCAGACACATACTCACAAGCGAGGGGAGTGTGTTGAGCGGATGGAAAGAGTACGTTAAGAGGCTGATTAATGAAGAGAACAAGAGAGAAAAGAGGTTGGATGATGTAAGAGATAGTGATTCAGGAAGTGCAACAGATTTGCAAGGAGGAAGTAAGGACAGCTATGAATAGGACGAAGAATAGAAAGGCTATTGGTCCAGATGACATACCCGTAGAAACATGGAGGTGTTTAGGAGAGATGGCAGTAGAGATTTAACCAGATCATTTAATGCAGTCTTGGAAAATGAGAGGATGCCTGAGGAGCGGAGAAGAAGTGTACTGGTACCGATTTATAAGAATAAGGGAGATGCACAGAACTATAGTAACTACAGAGGGATAAAATTGATGAGCCACAGCATGAAGTTATGGGAAAGTGTAGTGGAAGCTAGTTTAAGAAGTGAGGTGATGATTAGTGAGCAGCAGTATGCTTTCTTGCCTGGAAAGAGCACCACAGATGCAATATTTCCTCAGAGGGTGTTGATGGAGAAGTTTAGAGAAGACCATTTGGAGTGTTCAGTGGTACTTGAAGTGAGGAAAAAATTCATTTCAAATATTTTAGCCTAAGGATAAAACATAGTATTGTAAACTACCTTACATCATTATATGCACTCATTTTTATAATCCATCCATATGGATTAAACACAACATGTTTGATTAAGGTAAGAGTTTAACTGCAAAAATAAACTTTTCACATGATTAATAAATCAATTGAAAATAGAGAAAAAGCGGGTAAGGAAAACAATTGAGTTGTGGAATCTATTCCGTTAAGACTGTACTGCATATACTGTATATTGTAATGCAATGTTGGATTTGATTGACAAGAAGAAGTCCATCAGTCCATCTGTTCATTTTCCGAATCCATTTCACCTGTAACAGGGTCATGGTGAGCCAGAACTCTTTTTGACTAAAATCCCAATTCTTTTATGCAATTTACCCTTGAAATTATTTGAGGATTAATTATTTTGTTATGCATAAAGAGGGCTGCTAGAAATATTATTTATATTTGAAGTTGATTTTTTAAATTGGGAGCTAAAAGATATATAAAAATGTATGCCAGTTAATCAGTCAATTAACAGCAAACAAAGGATGTAGGTGAGAAAGTCCGAAAGCAAGCAAATATCAAGCACAAGGCAGAACTTGTGATATAATCGTAAACCACAGGTCCAAAACATATAACGTTACAATTCAAAGCACAAAAAAAAACAAATGGTTTGAATCAATGACCAAGCTCTGTTTAAGTACTAAAACTGGTGAGTTCATTTAACCAATGAATAATTTATTTTATCTAGAAACAAAGCAATTGTGATGTTCTAATCAATCATCCGCTAATCTAAATCGGTCAATATTCACTACAAAACATTAAATCTGTAATTGTAAATTGGCCGATCACAAAAACTGATTTTTTTAGCATCTTCTTTTCTAAGCTTTATGGTAATTTAGTTGTAGTGCTCCTGTACGTAAGGAATTATGGTATTTGAGTTTTTGCACCATCTTTTTTTTTTTTGTGACATACGTCCTGTAAACAGACAGCAGCAAGGCAAACTTTACCAGACAGAGTGAGAAAACTGGAATTTTAGCATTCACATTAAAGAAAGTTGTATTATAAACAGAGAAAAAGCAATCATAGGAATCATGCTACACTAGTAGACAAATTGCAAAAAAAGCTAATTTAAAGAATTCAGACCTTTTATTTTGTCTTTTTAATTAAAATGAACATAGCTTGTCTGAGTTTGGACACTGAGAAAGCTATTTTACTTGTGAACTTGTTAAAGATATTAGCCTTGTATCTTCTTGGTAAACATCTTATAAACATTTTATAGATTTGTGTTTTTTTTACAGGTTTGTACTGTGTTAAGAAACAAGTACTGTTTTATATTTCGGCCAGGATTCCTCCCCTGGCTGGGGTCCAAATCTACATGTGGCGTGTCTTTCTGTTTGCTGTTGAGCCATTTATTTATGCTAATGTCACCGCAAAGGGAACTGCTGTCCACTCTATATAACCGGAGGGTCTCCCACAGTTCCTGGCGGTTCATTGTAAATGTGTTCGCGAGTGGGCTTGTGTTATTTCCTGGATTTTTGATTTCATGCTCTATTTTTTGACTTCATATCTGGATTCTGTATTTGGACTATATTTGCTTTGGATTGCCTTATTGTTTTAGGCCACTCCTTTTTGTCTCTTTTGCTCCACAGAGATTCTTTTGTTGTACACAGCATTCTAAAAAAATACATCTTTTTATTTTACAATGATTGTGTATTTGCCCATATTCTAGCCAGGGCTTGGCGGTATACCCTCCCCAGTGGGCATTTTGGAAAGTGTTTTTTGGATGGACTACATGCTTTGAGACTCCTAGTATGGAAGACTACTTGTGCCAAAATTAAATGCAATCCAATATGATAGCTACATTGAAATGTAATACATATGCAAGTGGGCTATTTAATTTTGGCAGAGTTTTATTGTATCATAATTAAAAGCCCTTCAACCAAATGATCACTTGCTTTTCAATGTGACACGCAATTTTTATGTATTTTAAAATGCAATACTCGAGCGTAACACATTTTAATGTCTATAGATATAGATATAGATATATATAGATATATTTCATACTTCTAGATCTAGTGCCATAACTAATAGCAAAGTAGACATATTGCATTTCGCTTAGAAGCAGCTCCATATTTATTGTACTTTGATTCAAGACTGTACTTTAATCATGTCTGCTTATGCAGGAGCTTTTAGTGTAAAAGGATTTTTAAAGGGATAAAGAAATAAAAAACAGAACCCTGCCTGCACTCTCTTCTTCACCTCTCTTCCACACTCCCCATTACTCTGTACTGTTGATCCCAAGTATTTAAACTCATCCACCTTCGCCAACTCTACTCCCTGCATCCTCACCATTCCCCTGACCTCCCTGTCATTCACACACATGTATTCTGTCTTGGTGTTCCTACTGACCTTCATTCCTCTCCTCTCTACAGCATATCTCCACCTCTCCAGGGTCTCCATGAACTGCTCCTTATTTTGACTACAGATCACAATTTCATCTACAAACATCATAGTCCACGGGGAGTCCTGTCTAATCTCCTCTGTCAACCTGCCCATTACCATTGCAAAAAAAAAAGGGCTGATGTAAAAGGGGTTTTAAAGGGATGAAGAAATAAAAGAACAGAATCTGTATCAGAATCAGCCAATTCATTAGCATGAAGTTGGTGGTCAGTATTGGTCCTAAAAAAAAGACTGATCAGACTGAAGATGCTTATCAAGACTAAAAGGGCAAGTGAGCTCTTGGTCAAAGGCATAACTATGTCTAAATGTTGTTAAAGGAATACTCAACCCAAAAATGATGTATTTTATATGCTACTTGCCACATGTAGCTTATAGCGATGTTTGAGAAATGTTTTTGAAATCATGTTCTCTTGCATAATGGATAGAAAAAATGTTTCTGATATAAAAGAAGCCAATAGCGATCAATGCTGTACAGTACAACGCCAATAGATTTGACAAATATCAATGGGGAAAAAGAAAAACTCATGTCACTCATCTTTTTGCCCAGATGGGACTGGGCGGTCTCGTGGTCTGGAACCCCTACAGATTTTTTTTTTTTTTCTCCAGCTTTTGGAGTTTTTTTTTTTTATTTTTTCTGTCCACCCTGGCCATCGGACCTTACTTATTCTATGTTAATTAATGTTGACTTGTGTTTATTTTTTATTGTGTCTTCTATTTTTCTATTCATTTTGTAAAGCACTTTGAGCTACGTTTTTTTGTATGAAAATGTGCTATATAAATAAATGTTGATTGATTGATTGATTGATTGACTGTGTAATCTGCATGCCTCTTGTACAGTCATACAACTTTATCATATACAGCAGTTATCCAATTACTTGTTTCCGTTTTCATTCACTGGTCAAGTCCTGAGTTAAAAAGTGACTCCAAAGAGGCTTTAGTTTCCTGTTTATGATATGAGCTGATTATTAACAATACTTTAGGAAAAAAGAATATGTTTTGCATGTTTTGAGCATAAGACTGGATAACTGACATGCAGATTATGTTACATGATTAATCCATCCATCCATCCATTATCCAACCCGCTATATCCTAACTACAGGGTCACAGGGGTCTGCTGGAGCCAATCCCAGCCAACACAGGGCGCAAGGCAGGAAACAAACCCTGGGCAGGGCGCCAGCCCACCGCAGGGCACACACACACACATACACCCACACACCAAGCACACACTAGGGACAATTTAGGATCGCCAATGCACCTCGCCTGCATGTCTATGGACTGTGGGAGGAAACCGAATTACCGGAGGAAACCCACGCAGACATGGGGAGAACATGGAAACTCCACGCAGGGAGGACCCGGAAAGCGAACCCAGGTCTCCTAACTGCGAGGCAGCAGCGCTACCCACTGCGTCACCATGCCGCCTGACATGATTTCTTTCTTCCATGAAATATGGTGACTAAGTACAAACTTCCATACAGACAGTCAGAAAGCTTAGAATCATACCCAGTTCCCTGGAGCTGGGAGAAGCAGCAATAAACACTATGCCACCATATGGACTTGAGTTGGAAACATGATGAAAAACAATCAATGACTGCTTTTGGGTATCATTGGCTTATCAATCAAATCTGTTTTTGACTGTGATATATTTTTCCTCCTTGAACCGTCACCTTATCGTGGTGGAGGGGTTTGCGTGTCCCAATGATCCTAGGAGCTATGTTGTCCGGGGCTTTATGCCCCTGGTAGGCCACCAAGGCAAACTGGTCCTAGGTGAGGGATGAGACAAAGAGCGGTTCAATAAACCTCCAATGAAAATAAAACTGGACAACGTTTTCCCTTGCCGACGCTGGTCACCGGGCCCCTCTGGAGCCAGGCCTGGAGGTGGGGCTCGATGGCGAGCGCCTGGTGGCCGGGCCTGCACCCATGGGGCTCGGCGGGCACAGCCCGAAGAGGTAACGTGGGTCCTCCTCCCCATGGGCTCACCACCTATGGGAGGGGCCAAGGAGGTTGGGTGCAATGTGAGTTGGGTGGTGGCGAGCGGGACCTTGGCGGTCTGATCCTCGGCTACAGAAACTGGCTCTTGGGACGTGGAATGTCACCTCTCTGAAGGGAAGGAGCCTGAGCTAGTGCGCGAGGTCGAGAGGTTCCGCTAGATATAGTCGGACTCACCTCGACGCACAGCTTGGACTCTGGAACCAATCTCCTTGAGAGGGGCTGGACTCTCTACCACTCTGGAGTTGCCCCCGGTGAGAGGCGCCGAGCAGGTGTGGGCATACTTATTGCCCCCACTGGAGCCTGTGCATTGGGGTTTACCCCGTGGGCGAGAGGGTGGCCTCCCTCCGCCTTCGGGTGGGGAAGGGTCCTGACTGTTGTTTGTGCGTATGCCGAACAGCAGTTTGGAGTATCCACCCTTTTTGGAGTCTCTGGAAGGGTTGCTAGAGGGCATACCTTCTGGGGATTCCCTCGTTTTGCTGGGAGACTTCAATGCTCACGTGGGCAATGACAGTGAGACCTGGAAGGGCGTGATTGGGAGGAATGGCCCCCCCGATCTGAACCCGAGCGGTGTTTTGTTATTGGACTTCTGTGCTCGCCACGGATTGTCCATAACGAACACCATGTTCAAGCATAAGGGTGTTCATATGTGCACTTGGCACCAGGACACCCTAGGCCTCAGGTCGATGATCGAATTTGTGGTCGGTCGCCGGACTTGCGGCCATATGTCTTGGACACTCGGGTGAAGAGAGGGGCGGAGCTGTCAACTGATCACCACCTGGTGGTGAGTTGGCCGATGGTGGGGAAGATGCGGTCAGACCTGGTAGGCCCAAACGTGTTGTGAGGGTCTGCTGGGAACGGCTGGCAGAGTCCCCTGTCAGAAGTAGCTTCAACTCCCACCTCCGGCAGAACTTCAACCACGCCCCGAGGGAGGTGGGGACATTGAGTCGAATGGGCCATGTTCCGTGCCTCTATTGTTGAGGCGGCTGACCGGAGCTGTGGCCGCAAGGTGGTCGGTGCCTGTCGTGGCGGCAATCCCCAACCCGCTGGTGGACACCGGCGGTGAGGGATGCCGTCAAGCTGAAGAAGGAGTCCTATAGGACTTTTTTGTCCTGTGGGTCTCTGGAGGCAGCTGATAGGTACCGCAGGCCAAGCGAACGCGGCCGGTTGTTGCTGAGGCAAAACTTCGGGCATGGGAGGAGTTTGAGAGGCCATGGAGAACGACTTTGGACGGCTTCGAGGAGATTCTGGTCCACCGTCCGCGTCTCAGGAGGGGAAGCAGTGCAGTGTCAACACCGTATATGGTGGGGATGGTGCGCTGCTGACCTCGACTTCGGGACGTTGTGGGTCGGTGGGAGGAGTACTTCGAAGACCTCCTCAATCCCACTAACATGCCTTCCAATGAGGAAGCAGAGCCTGGGGACTCTGAGGTGGGCTCTCCCATCTCTGGGACTGAAGTCACCGAGGTGGTCAAAAACTCCTTGGTGGCAGGGCCCGGGGTGGATGAGATACCGGAGTTCCTTAAGGCTCTGGATGTTGTAGGACTGTCTTGGTTGACACGTCTCTGCAACATCGCATGGACATCGGGACAGTGCCTCTGGATTGGCAGACCGGGGTGGTGGTCCCCCTCTTTAAAAAGGGGGACCGGAGGGTGTGTTCCAACTATAGAGGGATCACACTCCTCAGCCTCCCTGGAAAAGTCTATTCGGGGGTTCTGGAGAGGAGGGTCCGCCGGATAGTGAACCTCGGATTCAGGAGGAACAGTGTGGTTTCTAGTCCTGGTCGCTGAACAGTGGACCAGCTCTTCACCCTTAGCAGAGTCCTGGAGGGTGCATGGGAGTTTGCCCGACCGGTCTACATGTGTTTTGTGGACTTGGAAAAGGCATTCGACCGTGTCCCTCGGGAATCCTGTGGGGGTGCTCGGGAGTATGGGGTACGGACCCCTGATAAGAGCTGTTCGGTCTCTGTACAACAGTGTCAGAGCTTGGTCCGCATTGCCGGCAGTAAGTCGAGCCCGTTTCCAGTGAGAGTTGGACTCCGCCAGGGCTGCCCTTTGTCACCGATTCTGTTCATAACTTTTATGGACAGAATTTCTAAGCGCAGCCAGGGTGTTGAAGGGGTCGGTTTGGTGGACTCAGGATTGGGTCACTGCTTTTGCAGATGATGTTGTCCTGTTTGCTTCATCAGGCCGTGATCTTCAGCTCTCTCTGGATCGGTTCGCAGCTGAGTGTGAAGCGGCTGGGATGAGAATCAGCACCTCCAAATCCGAGAGCATGGTCCTCAGCCGGAAAAGGGTGGAGTGCCCTCTCAGGGTTGGGGAGAGATCCTGCCCCAAGTGGAGGAGTTCAAGTATCTCGGGGTCTTGTTCACGAGTGAGGGAAGAATGGAGCGTGAGATCGACAGGCGGATCGGTGCGGCATCCGCAGTGATGCGGGCTCTGCATCGGTCTGTCGTGGTGAAAAAGGAGCTGAGCCGTAAGGCAAAGCTCTCAATTTACCAGTCGATCTACCTCCTACCCTCACCTATGGTCATGAGCTATGGGTAGTGACCGAAAGAACGAGATCGCGAATACAAGCGGCTGAAATGAGTTTCCTCCGCAGGGTGTCTGGGCTTTCCCTTAAAGATAGGGTGAGAAGCTCAGTCATCCGGGAGGGGCTCAGAGTAGAGCCGCTGCTCCTCCGCATCGAGAGGAGTCAGATGAGGTGGCTCGGGCATCTGATCAGGATGCCTCCTGGACGCCTCCCTGGTGAGGTGTTCCGGGCACGTCCAACCGGGAGGAGGCCCGGGGAAGACCCAGGACACGCTGGAGGGACTATGTCTCCGGCTGGCCTGGGAACGCCTTTGGGATTCTCCGGAAGAGCTGGAAGAAGTGGCCGGGGAGACGGAAGTCTGGGCCTCTCTGCTTAAGCTGCTGCCCCCGCGACCCGACCTCGGATAAGCGGAAGAGAATGGATGGATGGATGGATATTTTTAGAAAAGAATTCAAATATTTTTGACTAGATATACAAAACCTTATAGAATGTGAGGCGTTCAACACAGTGCGGTGATGCAGTGATTAGTGTTCCTGTCTTCTGGTATCAAAGTCCTCACTTGAAACCCTAGCTCAGTCTTTGTCTATATTATGTTTATACAGTATCTTAGGGTCTTTGTTGTATTTCTCCAGGTATTCTAGTTTTGTCCTAAAGATATATAATGTAATATATCATTATAAAAAAGCTTTCGGATCCACAGAATCTAGATTAAGGATGCAGGAGATCAGAGTCTATCCAAGCAGCATTGGGAACAAGTCGTATAAAAAAAAAAAACAAAAAGAAAACCCATTGTGTAGCTCATCGGTCTGTCTCAGAACTTCACTCACCCACCTCCACACACAGATTACTTCAAATTGCCATTTAACTCAACCTACACATCTCTAGGGATGTGACAGGAACAAGTAAAAAGCAAGATAGACATGGGGGGAATGTGCAAACAACAACACAGACAAGAACATAGACTGGTAATGTGAATCCAGTATTTGGACCCGTGAAGCAACAGCATTAACAGCCACATCATAATGCTACTGAAAAAATATATGTATTAGGTTATTTAGAAACTCTCACATGGCTTATTATTATTATTCCATGTTTAAACGCAAGCAGTTTTAACACATTATAAATAAAAAATGTATTGCCTTGCATATAGAAGCATACTTTAAAATATTCTGTAATATAATTTATTTTAAAAACTATAATTTACATGTCAAGGCTTATTTTCTTTACCAAACATCATTTGCTTTCAGTCTCTCCTCACTTATTTTGGCATTTAACTAACTTTATAAATTTAATCACTGTTCTTAATCTAAACTCTCCTTAACGGCAAAAGTAAATATATGCAGTTTACTGCCAAAGCAGCAATCAGAACCTTTCCTGCAATTAAAAGTCAGTAACAAAAAATATAAAAATAAAATGAAAGAAATAGGGGAAAAAAGAATTGAATCTCCACTTTGCCCTTTGAACATGTGCAAACAGTTCAACCCATTTGAATCCAATTATCTTCTTGCTGGTTTCCATAGGAACCACCTGTGATAAACGCTGGGGCACATAATAGCCTGAGCCATTTCCCAAATTACAGCCGCCCTCAATCAGCAAGATGCATTAGGCTTCCTCCCTTCTCCGATTGCTCAGATAGCCTGGGACAAACTCAGCCCAAAGTGTCTACTGGCCATAGCAGGGCACTCCACAACTGGGACAACAAAGCTCCCTATTACTAAATTTCAGCATCAGAATGCAATGAAATTAATAAGGGATGTCATTCTGATAGTATTCTAGTAAGAAGGTAAGAGATTAACTGACTGTTTTTACTGTAACAGCTTCAGTTGCATGAATACATATCTTTTCAATTGCAAGTAGTACTAGGGTGTCGTACCATGTTAGCCATTATGAATGTAGTGAGAATTATAGCAAAATGACCCCTTTTTTTGGCTAACTAAAAGATTACAATATGCAAGCTTTCAAGGCAACTCAGCAACTTGCCTGAAGAAGGGGCCTGAGTTGCCTCGAAAGCTTGCATATTGTAATCTTTTTAGTTAGCCAATAAAAGGGGTCATTTTGCTATAATTCTCACTATTTTCAATTACAATAAAGGTTCTCCCAAAGTAGCTATTCTTCTGATCATAGTGCTTAATGCTTCAAAGGCAGCATAAACTTATGGTGTGTCATCAACAACACAGCCGTGAACAAAATAGGCAGTACCTCAGTTGACAAACCTCTTCTCTGTGATTTAAAACCCACATTCAATTAGGTTTTCTGGTACTCAGATTTTTGGCATTCGTATAAGCATGAGTGAAAGCAAGGGATTTTCTGGAGATTGCTTTTAAACCTGGATTGCCTCCAGGAGACTTTCCTTACTCTGGCCCCACACAGCATCTGTCCTGAAATTCTGATAGGTCATAGTATTCCTGAATGAAAAAGTCAGACAAATGTGGCCTAGTGGCTAAAGTGCCAGAGCGTAAAACACAAGGTTGAAGGCTTAATCCCTACCACAGACTCCCTGTTGGACTCCTTACCTTGCCTTGTGTTTAGATCAGAGAAAGGACTCTGGAAATAGGTTTGCATTTTTCAGTGACACATGCTCACTGAAAATAGATTTTTTATCCTAGACCTAGCCCAGAATTTCCCATATAAATCTGAAAACAGGTGGCAGAGGACAAAACAAATGAACATATAAGACAGAGAGAAACAGGGCACTTATCTTTTAAAGTTGGGTTAACTTGAAGCATAATCATCGTCGTCAGAGCAAGCATCCCTGCTCCAACAAGGACATGGTCAAGTTTCTCATTTGCCACAGAGGTCTGTTGGCTCTTCAGCTGTACCCAGGTGATTTGGTTTAGAACAAATGTCCAAAGGCTGGATTGGATAGCTTGGTTACTTCCAACATGACTGCCTTCAAATATTAACTCATAAAGACAAAACAGATAGCAGAAACACTGCATTGTATATTGGCTCCCCCTTTTCATTATCTTATTGAAATACTAGAGGGCTCCACCCCCTGCTCACTTCGCTCGCCCACCCCGTGTTTGGTTTACCGGATATACAATTTAAAGAGATTGTTATTTTCATGAGAATTGTTACATATGCATTATTTTCACTTTTACTTTAAAAACTTTTGTAAAAACAATACTTGTCCTTTATTTCCGGCCCTAGGCGTGGTTACATCTCTTTCTTGCAGGATGTATAATGCTACTTGCATTGTGAAGGAAGGGCGGCTGAATGCACGCTAAGGAGATGCTGTCTTTCTGCTGCTGACGAGCTGCCTGTTCTGCTTGTTGCATGTCGTTGTTTTAAGAGCTGGGAGCACATGATGCGTGTCTTCCAAAAGCAATCCAACAACTGCTAGGTTTGATGTCCGTGGACTTGTTTTAAATGATGGCTCACTGCCTTGTCTCGCGTGATGTTGTAAAAACAATAATTGTCCATTATTTCCAGCCCCAGGCGTGGTTAAATCTATTCCTCGCAGGACGTATAACGCTGCTCGCGCTGTGTGCCCGTCAATCATTTTAAAGCCTGTAGAGCCATTGTCCTTTTTGCCACTTCGTGCCTCTGCTGCTAACGTTGTAAAGTGGGGGGTTTAGGGTGGCTGAACGCACGCAAGGAGAAGTGGTCGGATCACCGGATCAGCTGCGTGTTTTGCTTGTCACATGTCATTGTTTTAAGAGCTGGGAGCAAGTTAAAGTGTCTCTCGCAGGACTTCAAATTGTCTAATGAGAAGATCACGTCTCGTCTCCCTAGATTTTTTTTTTATAATAGAGAGATTGTTTACAACATTTACACAATAAATAATACAGCTCCATACAGTATATGCTCCATTTTCCCACTTTGACAACACCCAGAATACACTAGCAAGTTCCGTTTGTATTTGTTATCTTGTCTTCTTTTAGCATATTTGAATTTCCAGCATGTCCATGTTCTATAGTTTAGTAGTGTCTAATGTTATCTATATAAGATGAACTACTTGTATGTGTGTAAATGCATGTTAAATCGTTGTGTAAAATATGGAAACAACTGTAGAGCAAAACATCATAAATATATCGAAATAACCATTTACTGTAAACAAATCACTGTGACATGCTAATTACTGATTCTATTTGCTGCTCACAGTGCTCATTATGGAACAGCACTACATAAAATGACAAAGTCACTAATTTCTAAGCATGAACTCCCTGAGTGGCATACTGCAAATTACTTAACTTATTACTGTTGAAATTTTTGTTTGGTACTATATCTACAATGCACCCAGGGGGTGATGACTGATATGGTAAATCTACACATCACTTATCAAATCTGAATAATCCAATTCAGTAGGCATCAGATAATACCCTTATCTCAAAATGCAATTCATATTCCAATCCAAGCTCCACAATACAGTATCCCCACACTCTGAAATCTTAATAACAGAAACATATTGTATGCTTACAGTTACTCGTATTAGACATTCATAAATCAGAACACCTGAAAATATATTCATATCAGTGTTCAAATACAGAAGCTTTAACATGTTTAAAATAAAAAAATCTTAAATATTCACATAAAACGTCTGCACTGCAGTAACATAAGATGTGTAGCATGCTGATTATAGGAATTTCACTGTACTCTTACTCGTAATAATAATGACCCCATAAACATACAAAATAAATTTACTGCATTGAAAAAACATCCACATTTAAATGTACCTTTTTGTTTTATGAGTTAACATCAAACATTGCTCTACAATGGCTGTCGTTTTATTTCCTGCTTGAATGCCTGTGGGCCCTGCCTGGGTCTATGAAGATCGTAACTTTAATATTTTTTTAAGAAAATTGAAAATGTCAACACTCTGCATGCAGCTGAGATCTTTCTGTTGTGAGAATATTCCCGGTAGTTGAAAACCCACACTTACTGGGTACAAACATAGTAGAGACAGATGTATGATATGACCAGAAAAGCGAGCATTGGGAATTTGGCTGCTTTCTGTCTCCAACATGCTAGTTTACTGTTTTTGAGAGCAATGTAACATCCACTGCTTGTTTCCTAGCTATAAACTATCAGTGAAAGGTGTATTGATGTCTCCAACAATCTTTGTCAAAGTGAGAGCAACTGCTGCTCCCAGTTGGATCTGAGTATATCAGAAGAACTGCTCCAGTACGAAGATAAGTTTACACTTGGCTGGTCCTAATTGACTTTGATTTGAAAACAACATCATGGATGGTACATTTATGAAACAACGTTTGCGATTCACCATAAAGGGTGGTTCAGGTCTAATTATGCAATTTTCATTACGCTATAACTTGTTAAGTTTATTACATAGAAAATCACCCGAAAAATCCCAGACCATTGAGATGTGTGCGAACTGACGACGTGAAGAATCATCTTCGCGCTGAACTGGAATCGTCCCCACATAAATCAAAGTCATCCAGACGACCTGAATCTGCATAATTAGATCTGGACCACCCTGTACTTGTCCAAGGATCCAACTCACTAAATTAGGTGTGTGAACAAAACACTTAACCTGTGGTCCAGGCCCACTTTCATGTATGGTGATGTATGTTATGTGCTGATAACTTTCATCTTCACATCAATACAGATGGTTCTGCCAAAATGTAGTCATTTTGCATTTTATACATTGGTTCTAGCTTTCCAATCAGATTTTTAAATTCATTGCCTTTGATAAAATACCTTTTCATTTGCCTTTGTGTTTTATTTTGGTCATGTGGTAATAGCAAACAATTCAAGATACAACACTACATTTCATGTTGGCAGTTATTTTGTATTGTGAAATTCAATATAATGAAATTAAGCTTCAGGGTCAGGGTTTTGGAGACTGAAGTAATGTGCTCTGTAAACTGTACATGTACATGCTCTGTATAATCCTGAGCATGTCATTTAATGTGCTTCTAGTATACTGTATTAAGAATTATAGGTTGTCTGCACTTATAATACATAGCTTGGTTTAGTAATTTAATAAAGCCGTTGATGCCAATTAGTCAATCAATGTTATATGCAGTAGTATCTTACATACTGAAATCCATGTCAAATGAACTGAAACATGCATGAATATGCTAAACAGTGTAGGGACACCAGCAGATTACATGACCAAAGCCAGAACATCAAATGAAACTCAATCGAGGACTTTAGTCTAAAATAATGTATAAATAGAAACCTCATTGTACAACTGCTTCACACAGTTGGTATAGTGATTGGTATGGTGATCAGGGCAGTGATTAGGGCTGCTGCCACAGAGCTAAAGAGACTTCTGGGTGTAGGTCTGATCTGCGTGCAGTTTGCATATTATGCCTGAAATGTAAATGTTGTGCTTTAATTTTAATACTTTTGTAATTAGAGATTTTCTGCTGTGGACTGTCTATCAGATTTTGATGATGTTTAGTAGGATCAAAAAAAAAATGGAAAGTACTCTTAAACACTACAGACAGTTTAGTGTTTATATAGAATAGTAGTTGTATTTAGCATGTGTTTGCATATATTTAACTGCTCAGTTATGCTTATACTTCAGAACAGGACAGCAGAGAAGCCTATTACTCAAAAAGTGAGGTATTGTACAATATTCCTGAAGGCAATAAATGGCAAGATGCTCTGCAGAAACATCTCAGTGTAGACAAAACTTTAACTGTCGCCCAAATGTGAGACAAGAAATTCAGAAGATTGGCATAGATGTCTACATAGCAAGTCACATAAGAATTTCACATCAGCTAGCAGGATCTGAAGTTCAGTGTACAGAAGTCAAGTTGTTCAAATTCTGTCAGATACCCCAAAAGAAGGAATTCAATTTTACTAGCACTTAATCATAGAAAGTTTGAAATTACTCCATTAGACCAAAAAAGCAAGCAGTGAAAAATATTTTTAAAAAATAAACTAAGCAATTCAATTATCAACAATCTGTCAGACAAACACATTGCTTCTGGCTTAAACAAAACAAACTGCTTACAAATAAAAGGAGTTTATGGAAATTTCTGGATTAGTGTGATTAGAAAGTTACCTCAGGAAATGGTGGCTCCTCAGAGCAACAGTTCAGGAAACTCAGCCTACAGTTACAACTCTTTTAGTTGGGTTCATTTATTTTCTATTCAGAAAGTGTTAGATCCTCTCATGTTCCCTCCTTCAACCAATAACAACTGTTTGACTTGGGAGCAGAAGCCTGGTGAAGCACATTTCAAACCAACCTCCCATCATCCTCATGAAGTGATAGCAACTAAATTAGCTGGAAGGCACATTTCACCAATATACAGTACTAATTCTCTATACTATCAAATTTAATGTCCCTTGGAGAGGTGTTCTTTCTTTATTAAAATTGAATAATTTCCATAACAAATCAAATCTAATGTAATGAGCTGCTTTGAAAAAAGACAAATTATATCAATTTACCCACCATCTGGACCTGAATCATGGAGTTATCAATGATAGGGCAATTAAATTGGATGTAAAATGCTACAACTAAAATTCACAAAAACTGGAGTTACTAGAAACAAAGAGTTTAAAATATGAAGCTTCTACTTAGGGGTAAACTGTAAGGATCTCTTTGTAAATGATGTTTGCAGTAAGAGGCAGGTGCAATCTCGGGGCATGGAAACCACTGGGTACAGGTCGGTGAAATTGTGATTGATGGTGATCACCGGAATGGACATGTTATTCGGGGAAAACTTGCAACTGTTGAGAAAGAAAGTACAAAGGAAGGCGAGAAGCAGTGGAGTAGGGAATGAAAAGCAGAAGTCAGCACCAAAAAGACGTACGTGAGCAAGTAAGGAAGCCCAAAAAAGACAGCCTTGAAGTGGTGGAGTAAAAGAAAAGGCAGGAGTCATCAGCAGGAAGACGTGAAGCAAGGTGAACAATAACAGGCTTGAAGCGGTGGAGCAAAGAAGAAGGGAGCAGTGAGCACGATGAACAGCTGAGGAATGTAAGGAAGCGAGTGAGGAAGCACATGAGCGGGATGTCGTTAATGTATATAGGCAGGGAGCTAACCACGTGGTAGGTGCGCGGACAGCAGCCATGCGGAGAAAGGAAGGGGGACCCGGGGAGGTCCTTGTGTGTCTCTGCCATGAAATAAATAGTCTGTTAACAGATAAAAGGAATGAAACTTCCAAAAGGACAGGTCAGTTCTGAAAGTTCTGTACAGTATAATGGTGAGAAGGGTGGCACGGTGGCACAGTGGTAGCGCTGCTGCCTCGCAGTTAGGAGACCCGGGTTCACTTCCTGGGTCCTCACTGCGTGGAGTTTGCATGTTCTCCCCGTGTCTGCGTGAGATTCCTCCGGGCGTTCTGGTTTCCTCCCACAATCCAAAGGCATGCAGGTTAGGTGGATTGGCGATTCTAAATTGGCCCTAGTGTGTGCTTGGTGTGTGGGTGTGTTTGTGTGTGTCCTGCGGTGGGTTGGCACCCTGCCCAGGATTGGTTCCTGCCTTGTGCCCTGTGTTGGCTGGGATTGGCTCCAGCAGACCCCCGTGACCCTGTATTCGGATTCAGCGGGTTAGAAAATGGATGGATGGATAATGGTGAGAACCGCCAAAAAGAAGACGTTATTTTCGAAAGTTCGTTACGGGGCACTTTGTGAATACATACTTAACGTTTGTAAGTACAGTGTAAAGGATGAGCATGGGAAACGTGGGCTTCCTACGTATATTGGAAGTCACAGAAATAGTGAGAAGGGGTTTCCCCTATCTATATATACAGTTTAGGGGGTACACCCATTTCCCCCCCCCTTGGGTGTTGCAACAGGACATGAAACATACCTAACTTTTGTAAGTACACTGCAAGGAATGAGCACGTGAAATTTCAGCTTCCCACCGATATGGAAAGTGGGAGAAATAGTGCTGAGTCAGTGAGGGCTTTGCCTTTTATATATACAGATTTATACCGATCAGCCACAACATTAAAATCACATGTCTAATATTGTTTAGATCCCCCTCATGCCACCAAAACAGCTCTGACCCATCAAGGCATTGACTCCAAAAGAACTACAAAGATGTCATGTGGTATTGGCACAAAGATGTAAGTAGCAGAGCCTTCAAATCCAGTAAGTTGTGAGATGGTGCCTTCATGGATTGAAATTGTTCTATCCAACAGGTGCTCAATCACACTGAGATCTGTGGAATCATCTGGAAGCCAAGTCATCACTTTTAACTCTTTGTCATGTTCCTCGAACCATTCCTGAACAATTTTTGCAGTGTGGCAGGGTGCATTATCCTGCTAAAAGAAACCACTGTCATCAGGGAATATTGTTGCCACGAAGGGGCACTTGGTCTGAAACAATCTTTAGACAGGTGGTACGTGTCAAAGTAACATCCACATAAATGCCAGGACCCAAGGTTTCCCAGTAGAACATTTCCCAGAGAATCACACTGCCTCTGCCAGCTTGTGCCTTCCCATAGTGCATTCTGTAGCCATCTCTTCCCCTGGTAAATGACACCCACGTATCCAGCCATTCACATGATCTAAAAGAAAACACGATTCATCAGACCAGACTGCCTTCTTCCATTGCTCCATGGTCCAATTCTGACACTCACATTCCCATTGTAGGCATTTGCAATCATGTACAGCTCCATTCACAGCAATTTCTGATGTTCTGTGTGTTCTGACACCTTTCTCTCATTGCCAGCATTAGGTTTTTCAGCAGTTTGGGCTAAAGTAATACTTCTGTGAAATCGGACCAGTAAGGCTAGCCTTCGCTCCCCAGTAAGCTTAGGGCGCACATGACCCAGCCACACATTCACTAGTTGTCCTTCTTTGGACCACTTTTTGCAGGTACTAACCACTGCATAGCAGCAGACCTTCAGTTTTGGAGATGGTCTACCCAGCCGCCTAGCCATCACAGTTTGGCCCTTGTAAAAGTAACTCAGATCCTTACGCTTGCCCATTTTTATTGCTTCCGTCACATCACCTTCAATAACTGTTCACGTACTGCCTAATCTCTTCACATGTGCCATTGTAAGTACTGATGCATGAATCAATTGGCCTTAGATCGAAATTGGCTGTTTTTTTACTTGTTATTGTGAAATCAGCAATCAGCTTTTACTTGGCCAATTGGACAGCTAGTTTTGTGACACAATGTATGTGATGTTGCGTGCAAGCACAGTACTAGCAGAGCACATTACATGTATAAACTGCTGTTTGGAAGAATTTTAAAATGTATGAAAGTGACAGGATTGATTTCTGTAAAGATTGTAATGTAAAAGTTAGTAGTGGTGGCTTTAAAGCAAAGACGTTTAGCATGACTAATTTTATTAGACACTTGGGTGTGGGTACCACTCAGATGAGCACACAGACTTCCAACAATGTAGTGAAAGCAGCAAAACTGCTAGGGGACCAAATCTGTGTTAGCACTGTTTATAAAGAAGAAGAACCGGGATAGCAAAAAATCAAATTTATTACTAATAAAATAATTATGTCAAGGTAGCTGTCCACCAGCTAAAGCTCAGTAGAATCTGGGTGATGCAACACAACAATAGTTCTAAACATCAAAGTATATCTACTACAGAATGGTCTTTTGGATTGACCCAGTTATAGCCCAGACCTTAACCCAATGGAGATTCCTTGCAATGACCTCAGGAGAGCCATTCACACCATACATGAAAGAATTTGGCTATGCTAAAAGAGGTCCTTTATTGAAACTATTGTCATATTCGCTTTTAATTGTTGGTTTGGTAACAAATAATATTTAAACAATGTTTTTTTTTTCTTCTTTTTAGAATAAGCTCTTAAAAACACTGAGGAAAAAGATTCTCTTCCCATATTCCTTTTTTTTGTATCCACCTATTAAACTCATCAATTTATGTATTTTGACAAGCTTTAAGTTTTACTCCATTGGCCATGCTCTCTTTCCCAGGAGTAGAGGTTGGGTTGATTTGTTTTCAATCCTATTTTTTGTAAAAATTGATCTATCTGTATGGAATGATTACAATAAAATCAATAAAATTATAATAAAAAAGGAAGGGAAAGGAATAAAAGAAAGAAGGGAAAAAATATATGTTTAAACAATCTTAACGTTATAAAAAGTAGCAGTCATTTTTTGGTTTACAGCAGTCCTCTTCTGCAAACAGGTTAGAAGGACTGACCCACTCAATTCTGTTACACAGTAGTTATGCTCTTTTCTGTAAATTTCAACTGTTGCAATCAGACTGCAGACTTAGGTTTCCATGAGGAAAAAACAAATATATTTAAGAACTCTTTTATTCCCAGAGCTATAAGCAGTTGAATTCTGTTACTTGTAGGGTTAGGGTTAGGGTTAGGGTTATTAGCATGTTACTAAATGCTAAACTCTGAATTATTAGTTTGTGTACTGCTAATGGATTAATCTTTGTACTAATCTTGAATATGTGTAACTATGATAACACTATTCATCAGCTTTTGGGTCATTGCTTATTTTCTCGAATCTGGTATTGTATTGTCCTGCTGCAAACAAATTTCTTTCGGGGATAATAAAGTCTACCCACCCAGCTACCAAGAATGATTCTCAGCTCCTCCTGAACGTTGTGCAGGCCTGATCCACAGCTACCAGAGTTAGCTAGTCAGAGGTGAAGGCTGCCAAAGGAGGCTCAACCACTTATTAAATCTGAGGGTTCACTTACGTTTTCTGCATCTCACAGTGAATGTTTGAAGTGTGTGTTCAAAAAAGACATGAAAGATTATAATTGTTTGTGTGTTGCTAGTCTGAGCATACTGTGTTTGTCTATGATTTTAGCTTAGATGAAGATCAGATCACATTTGATGACCAGGTCATGCAGAAAAGCTGGTAATTGCAAAAGGTTCATGTATTTTATCTTGTCAATATAAGCATAAGCAGCATCCTTTCTGAATTCCTCTCTACAAGCCCATGCTACTCAAGAGTTCTTCAATAAACAGCAGACCACAACACCGCAGAATTCCTCTAAAAACTGCACACCACAATGCCTCAGACTTTCACTTCAGAGTTGCTCACAGCTTCAGTTCATGGAGGCTTAAAGTTCCTCTCTCTGTGCAAATACTACGACCGAAAACTGTACCTGGTATATGGTATATATGACCCTAGCAAAACGGATTGTAAATTTTTGTGCTGTGCAATTAGTAAAGTGCAATTGCTAGAAGCAAAGGGGCTTGTTTTATTGGCAATGGAATTTTTTGAAGAGGTATGCATATCTTTGAAATCCACGTTCATACATACAAACTGCTTCTTTGGCTTTAGTCCCTCACAATAATGTCTACCTACCTCTTTGCTTTTAAACTTTAACCGCTAATTAAAACTGGAGTTCTTTCCAACTGTCTATAGTATGGAGATAGCTGCATGAAGAATCATTATTGTGTGCAATTAGGTCTCACTAAAAACTCTCTGCTTAATTTGTAACAATCAGACTTTGCCAAAACACAATAAATCATATTTGTTAACAGAAGTAATGAGGGGAAAAAGTGTAGTGACCCATGGAACATTATGCATAAGTAAAAGCAAAAAACAAAAATAAATAAAATGCGCTGCTGGCTCTTTCTTCACTCTTTGAGAGCTGGCAATGACAAAAGCAAGTGACAGCCACTAAAATGTTTACAGTTCACCCTGTTGTAACAAAGGGGTCCTCATCACCTTCTCCCACAAGCAGACATGCACCCTTGGTTAGCATCCACACCACCATGACAGGGAGATTTATAGATCAAGCATTTGACACTAGTCGTTTTTATAAATAATCACACTTCATTTCTCACAAACAGCTACAGAATTTTAGCACACCACTCTGTTGAGTAAATGACAGGTTTCTTTCTCAAACTGAATTTACATATATATTCTAAGAGCCTAACAAAAAGCTTTTATGAAGTCTGCACATTGCAAAACCTTCTATATTAACATGCAGCAGTGTTTTCACAAGATGGACAAGAAAATTTGCTAAAAAAAAATTATTTAATAGGACTGGGGCTGGACTATCACTTTTATGGTCCTTTTGCAAATTGTCCATCAGCATATAAACTATCTACAAGGTGGTCCAGAACTAATTATGCAGATCCAGATCATTTTGATGACTTTGATTTATGGGGGGACGGTTCCAGTTCAGTGCAAAGACGATTCTTCGTGTCGTTAGTTCACACATTTCTCGATGGTCCGGGATTTTTTGGGTGATTTTTTTATGTAATAAACTTAATAAGTTATAGCGTAATGAAAATTGCGTAATTAGATCTGGACCACCCTATATATGATACAGAAAGTGAAAAAATGGTTCAGATAATATACCATGGGATGGAACTGAAAATGAAACCTATATCAATCAATCAATCAATCAACATTTATTTATATAGCACATATTCATACAAAAAAATGTAGCTCAAAGTGCTTTACAAAATGAATAGAAAAATAGAAGACAATAAAAAATAAACATAAGTCAACATTAATTAACATAGAATAAGAGTAAGGTCCGATGGCCAGGGTGGACAGAAAAAACAAAAAAAAACTCCAAAGGCTGGAGAAAAAAATAAAATAAAAAAAATCTATGCAAATATGTAAAATTGTGTCATAATTAACTGAGAAATGAGAGTGAATGGAACATATTAAAATCAGAAAAAATAGGAGCATTATTAGTTTCCACCAAAATCATGGCACTCTGGTATTAGGGGATTTGCTAGTTGGTCAATCGACCTAGGTCTGACAACCTTTGCTTTGCCTGTAACCACAGACTACTGGTTTCAGAGTTTTATTTTCAATGAGATTTGTTTAGTCTAGAAATTTGTTTTCATCTTCTTTGTTGCCTCCTATTGAAACTACCACATGCTTACACATATCTGTGAATGTGTATAAACCCTGTTAGGAATTCCAAGAATCTAAATAAAAGGGCAAAAAAGTATGCTGATAAATAAATACACAGTTATGCAGAAAAGTAAATATACTTTCTTTCAATCCTCTATATTACATAGAGGCAAAACTAGCAAATCATATAGTCCTGAATGAAACCTAACATTTATCATTTTTATATTCAAAAAAATAAGCTAGCGTGAAAAAGCCATGTGTAAAAAACTAAGCAACTTCCATGTTAGGTGCTGCTAATCAAGTGCTGTTGATTGACTTTTACTGCCTAGAATTAAAGCAGAACATTTGAAATTCTACTCTAAAACATTCAGGTTTATAATAAAACTATGCCAAGGACAAAATAATTTGCCAAAAAAAAGAGAGAAGCAATTAGTCTGAGAAGAGTCATTAGGCCATTCCCAAACAATTTGAAGTGAATCAATCCATAGTAAAAAAGATTTTTCTAAAAATGGAGGTCTTCCAAGTTGCCGATATTTCCCAGAGATCCCAACCAATTAATCTAAACCAGACCATGTGATGCATTGAGAAATCACGAGGAAGTCAAATCTACATCTAGATATATGCAAGTCTCTATCAACAAGCCAAACGTTACAGTTCAAAACACTGCCATCAGAATTAGACTAAAGAAGCGCTTTCTCTTCAAAAATAACATGGAAGCACAGGTTAGGTCTAGAAAGTTTGTATCTGTTAAGACAACATTTTATGTGTAATATATACTGTAATGTCTGAATTACACACAAGCATAGAATAACACAAGAATCAAAGCTGGATTTCTGAAAATGCAAGGAAGTAGCCTTGAGCTGTACTCCACCACCACCAAAATTTTAATTTTACCCCTTTTCTCTGTAATTAAGAACTCTTTCAACTCTTTCAGTTTATTCCCCAATCAATTCCCATACACATCAAGCTGTGAAGAAAATTCTTACACTTCAATGAGATGGCAAACAATTAGGGAAAGGGGATAACACTAAACATCGAGAGAAAGGGCTTAATCAGAAGTAAAGTATGAATCTTAACTAGATATGAAATCTTAAAAAGAGTGAAAACTTCATGTCTATCATCTAATTACATTAAACCTATTTATAGAGTTTCATAGTTTCTGTATGCATATAAGTTACATTTGCTTGCATTCGCTTAGCAGACACTTTTACCCAAAGCAACTTAAAAAAGAGGCCATCATAATCGAGTAAACATGAGTCCAGTGGAGTGTTTGTTGTTACAGGACAAGGTTACAAAATTGATCATCACAAGTGAAAATCCATCCATCCATCCATTATCCAACCCACTCTTTCCTAACTACAGGGTCATGGGGGTCTGCTCGAGCCATTCCCAGGGCGCAAGGCAGGAAACAAACCCCAGGCAAGGCGCCAGCCCACCGCAGGGCACATACACACACACACCAAGCACACACTAGGGACAATTTAGAATCGCCAATGCACCTAACCTGCATGTCTTTGGACTGTGGGAGGAAACCGGAGCACCCGGAGTCACTGGGAGAACATGCAAACTCCATGCAGGGAGGACCCGGGAAGCGAACCCGCGTCACTTAACTGCGAGGCAGCAGCGTTACCCACTGCACCACCGTGCAGCCCCAAGTGAAAATCTCACAATAAAATACAAGCCATTTAAAATTGCTAGTTTACAAAACCTAACAATTATTATCAGTTAGACAGAAGTCTCCCTAAACAAGATAGTCTTCAAATGCTTCTTAAACACATTGAGGCAGTTTGAATTTCAAAATGAAATAGCAGCTCATTCTACGAACCCGGAGCTACACATGAAAAGAGTTTGAACCTAGATTTGATGCCACACAGAGATAGCATCACCAGACGCCGCTCATTAGCAGGCCTGAGTGGTTGAAAAGGAGCATAGAACCTCACAATCGTCTCCTAACATGAAGGGAAATCAAAAAGTGAAGGCAATTTGAAAACTATGTGGTAACCACATCAGATAAAAACTGAAGCAATACAACACATTCACGGTGTTTATAAGCTGTTCAAACATGCACAGCACAATGCTCTGCTATGAGTCTTGTTGAAGCCAAGGTCAAATGAACATGGATGCTCCGCTGTGGGATTGAGCAACACACCTTAGTAAGATTTCTTTGGATAGAAGGAGTGAAACCTGCTGAAACTGAAAAACTACAAATATTGCATACACAAAAGTGCTCAGTTAGGGACTGTAGTACTTCTGTTAGATCAGCAGGACCACTACAATAGGTCCCTAAACCTGACGGAAGTTGGGAGATATTGCAACAACTACCATAGACTGAAACAGGTCTCTTTATCTGATGCCTACGCATGCTGTGCTATAACTGATGCCCATTGATTTAGGACATTTCCTGGGTGAAGCCAGGTAACACAGCTTGTATATTTATAAGAAAGACATTAGAATAGGAAGTGACCTTCTCATGGCGACACAATAAGTGGGTAATGAGGATTTCACCAGCCACTTTATGGTCTGGGGTCCTTTACATTAACCAGCATTCCTCAGAATTTTCAATTAAACTGAGGAGGGGAAATTTCATTCTTTAAATGAACAAGCAAACAACTTTTTAAGCATCTGAGCTTTAATATGCCTTTTGTTTTGTGCTAATCATTCACAGAGCAAACCAGAACTTGAAGAATCTAGAAATCAAAGTAAGACAGATTGTTTGGGCCACACAGGGACTTGGATTTACAGCTAGCTGGTGTTCAGGCCTGTAAGTATAGACACATTCCTCTCTAAGAGACACAGGCTAAATAGAGAGCTCTGACCACAAACGCCCATGCGAGAAGCCTGCTGTCTCCAGCTGAGCAGCTGAATTAGTGTCACAGTGCAAGCAGCGTCTCCCTCCTACAGAATACAGGCAAGATAATTCAAGATTCTGTTACTGCAATGCTTTTGGGAAAAAAAAAATACAGTTATAATCATTTTATTTCTGCTTTAAAGTATACAATTAAGCAATAAAATATTGTTTTAAAAAAGTAATCAAGCAATATGTGCTCAGAAAACAGTATGTTTTGTACAAGTGACGCATCAGCATTGTTAAAGTAAATAAGGATAACTAGTTGTTCTAGTTGAAGAGGTCTAAATTGAAGGTTGTCTTTAGATAATAGCAGGAAAGGTACAATGTCATATTGGAAAAGAAAAATCTCCATATGTCCTTTTACACATTTTTGAAACTACATATTCCAATTTTAGGAGGAAGCAGAACAAGTCTCTGCAAAAATGATATTATCACCTGTGATGGACGGCCGGCAGCTCATCTTGGCCAACACATCCAGGCCGCTTGATGGAGATTTCCCTGCAGCTTAGAGGTGCCCTGGATTCGCGCTGGGCACCATGAGAGATGGAGCTCGGCTTCACAGCCCTGCTGGGTGCCGTGGGTGCCGCCGTGTGACGCTGCAGGGAGAAGGGGGGATTTTTATTTTCCCTATAGCTCGGGAGCACTCAAGTCAAGGGGACAGAAGAACAGAAGTACTTTCGGGCTGAAGAAAAATACAAGTCTTCGTCTGACCCGGAAGTGCTATTAAATCACATGGACAGAAGGACAGGAGCACTTCCGGGTCAAGGACTATTTAAAGGACTATGGGAAACCCAGCAAGCTGAGCCGGAGTTGGGTGGTAGTGTGACGGAGCTGCTGGGAGTGAAGGATTGATTTATTGTATTATAATTATTGTTGTTTATTGATTGGTTTATGGTGGTGATTGCGGTGCACTGTGGCACAATTGAAAAAAGAAAAGAAATTAAAAATATTTCTGGTACTTTTACCTGGTGTCCTGAACATTTGTCTGCGGGGTTTGAGGAGTGACAGCGCCCTCTAGTGTCACACACCCCAATACAGCACTCTAGTCAGTAACATACAGTAGTTAACAATAATAATGAAATATCAGGGATCTGTACAGTTTGAAAACAAAACAAGCCTAATAAAATCTGAATCAGAGTGTCTATTATAATTATTAACCACAAGCAGACTACAACAGCTCTATTTATCAAAATACAGAGGTGTGCAAAAGTAGGTTTACAATCGTTCATATGGAAAAAGACACGCAGGTTATCATTATTACAATAACTTTATTAACTCAAATGAATGGCACAGTGGCACAATGGTGGTACAATCCTGTAAGTTCTCAAATTGCTCCATTATTTACACATTCTTGTAGTCTACTTGCTAATAATAATAATAAGAAGAAGAAAAGGACAAATAATTCAAATAAATAATACAATAATTTATAAATACATAATAATACAAGAATAAACTCTGTTTTGAATACTCACAACTGTAAACCTATTTTTGCCCACCCCTTTATATTGCCATCTGTAGTTGAAAGAAGTATAAATGCAACACAGAAACAAGACGCAGAATCTGAAAAGGATGGAAGAAGATTGTGACCATTTAAAAATGCAAATGCACATTGATGTAATGAATGTTAAAATGAATAAGAATCCTGAATTAAGGGATAAGGAAATAATTTATAGGCTTCTGTATTCAGTCAGTCATTTTCTAACCCACTGTATCCTCACACAGGGTAATGGGGGTCTTCTGGAATCAATCCCAGCTAGCACAGGGTGCAAGGCAGGAACAAACCCCAGGCAGGGCATCAGCCCACCACAAGGCACACACACTAGGGACAATTTAAAATCGCCAGTACACCTAACCTGCATGTCTTTGGACTGTGGGAGGAAACCGGAGCACCCGGAGGAAACCCCCGCAGACACGGGGAGAACATGCAAACTCCACGCAGGAAGTGAATCCAGGTCTCCTTACTGCGTGGCAGCATAGCTACCACTGCACTGCGTTCAATAAGAAGAATAAAACATTAATATTAATCATCACATAACATATTTGGTATTACTATCAAAGTGTATTTGCCAAATATAGTCTTCTTTTTTAAAACATGACTTTTAAAAGTGTTATATTTTAAAATATATATTAAGTATTCGGTGGTAAATCTAACATAAAAGTAATATGTGTTTAAATGAAACATTCATCATCAAACAACCACAGATCTCTCATTAGCAGCCAGCAATTGTACTGTAAAGTCAAAGTGTAACTGTATTGGCCCTGTTTACCTGTACATTAGTACATAGTGTGCTGCAATCTGATTATGGAACTTACTGCTACAAACAAAAGTGAAAATAAAGGATAGAAAACCACAAAAAAAGGAGATGTAAATGTATGGAAGTGTATGTATAGTTTTTTAGACCTAATACAAAATTGACTTATGTAATAAATATCACATTGTAGCAAATACTAGCACGATATGAATGAGAATACTGCCTCTACCCAGCAATGCCTATTTTGGTACTAATACATAATGTTTTAGGCGGGACAAGTTCAGAATCCCTAATTTAAAATTCCACAATCCAACATGCAGCAAAATTCTAATTTGAAACCACTGTTGTTCAGTTACAAGGATAACGTAGGGGTCAATGTAAGGCTGAAAGAACTGGCAACTACTGTATGTTTGTGAAAATTTGAATTGCAAAATACTCATTTGAAGTAAACGTGTGCCAGACCCTGTCAAAAGGAGATGGAAAGGACAGCTGTTAAGAGAGTTGATAACGAAGAGCCATGGGAGATACAGGTTTCAATTCTCAAAACACATGAATCAGTAAATGTGCCTAACAACACCAATAGTTGTCCAAAAAAAAAACAAAGTACACATTTGCAAACAAGTGAAATAATAATAATAATAATAATAATAATAATAATAATATTAATAATAATAATAATGATTCATATGTTTTCCATAGGACATAACAATGTGCGATCAGGAGAGCAGGCTGTGTGTGTGATTTAAGCTTCACGTTGTCCTCTGAAGAGCACAAAACTGCTTTAGAAGAAGAAAGGTCATCAGCAGAAGTGACACATTACTTGTTGATGCTTGCTTTATTATATTTGTAAAAGTTCCAAAAAAGTAACATTTGTAAAACCAATATGGACTTCTAAAGGTTAGAATGCTTATAGCAGTCTTTGTTTTCACTTTAGATGTTGTCAGCATGCTAAAAAAAAAAAAACAACTTTTAACTTTTTAAGGACCCTGAAAGTCCGCCAATGGTTTTCTAAGTAAATCAATATAAACTAAGATGTTTAAAATAATCAAATCGTTTGGCTAGAAAAATGAATAACCATCCATGGTATGCAAAGGCCTTTTAAAACAAAATCTGGTCAACCTAATAGATAAATGCTGTTTTGGTATGCGTACCACTAGGACAAGCATTTAAATATGAGCAATTCATTTAGACACACCAAGATATGAGCCAATCTCAGCAAAGCAGACCATGTCAATAACCATAAAAACGCAAAGGCACCACTGTGTCTGCAATAATTCAATAGAAAACCAAGTTAAAAAAAATATAGAAAGAAGCGTGGTATAATAGACATATGCACGTTATTGTTTCTTCTTTTCTGATTTTATGTCAATTTTCAGCGAACCTCTACTGATTGTAAGATCATTGACAAATTACAATATTAGAAGTCCATGCAAACATTGAACAGAGTAGGAGCAAAAACACACCCTTGACTAATCCCAGAATCAGCTGGGAAAAACACAGAGGTTCTGCCTCCACTCTGCACCGCACTCACAGTACCAGTGTACAGGCCAGCCATGACATCTAGCTACTTTGAGTGGATCCCCTGACGTCTCGGGATGTCCCACAGGGAAGCTTGATCAACTGAGTTGAACACTTTACGAAAATCGACAAAGGCTACAAAGAAACTCTGCTGATATTTGCGTTCGTGCTGCATGAGAACCCTCAGTGCCAGGATGTGATCAATGGTAGACTTCCTAGGTGTAAAACCAGACTGTTCTGGTCGCTGGTAAGTGAGCAAGTGATCACAAATCGTATCGAGGATGACCCTAGCAAAGGACCTTACCTGGTGCCAAGAGCAGTGTTATCCTCCTGTAGTTGCTGCTATTCATGTGATCACCCTTCCCTTTCCAGATAGGGACGACAAGCCCAGTCAGTTGGGATGAGGCCCGTCTCTTAGATGGAATCGAAAATTGCTTGCAATGCCAAGAGGACAGCCTTACCACCAGCCTGGAGATTTTCACCCTGGATACCACAGATCTTTGTAGCCATCCTTACCCTCAGCTGGTTCACCACCTGTGCCATCTCAGTGAAACTGGGTGGTTCACAGCTAACTGGAGGATCAGCCTCAAGAACTGTGGACCCAGAGATATCAAACATCCTAGCTGGAGGATCTGCTTTAAACAGCTGCTCAAAGTCTATTAACTATAATTATAAATAGAATATATATATATATATATATATATATATATATATATATATATATATATATATATATATATATATATATATATATATATTAACTATAACTACTATTAAATTTTTGCCCCTCTCCACAAAAAAATGTCAGGAATGCAGATTTCTAGCCTAAATTGTCAGTACAATACATTGGAGATTCAAAGAACAAAAAGCTGAGCACAAGGTCTTTCAAAACTACTCTTTACTTTCAGTACTAAAAGTACTGAACTACTGGTACGATTTGTTTTAAAAATTGGGGGTTTCAGTACTTTTTCAATACTGGTATACCACAAAAACCTATATTTATCGTAAAGAATATACTTGAAATTATGGAAAGAAGGCATCAAAAAGGAACTTAAACAAAGATACAGAACAAAACCAAGCAGAATAGCAATGCTCTCACAGACACAAATTCAATTTTACACGCACAAATTTTGACTCTTCTGTTTTCAGAAGAAATCTTCTACTGTTGATCTCAAACTGCATATTTTGAAGGATGTGTTTGAAAATGTTTACAGCAATCTGAGCTTGTCAATTGAATGCGTACAATATAAAAACAATATCTGAATGGTAAGAATTAGTTTTGGTATTTCAAATGTTTTACTTCTTCAGGAAAGCCAGATGAATAGTATAATAAATATACTGTATTTATAAATATGATGCCAATGTTCTTACAACGTCATCTGACGTTATTACAGTCTCACCTTGCATTATGCAAAATTGTGTAAAATGTAAACATGTGATGCAAAAACTCTTATATGGAGGTCAAAATGGTAGCAGGCATACAATTCCTACAGAAAAAGCCAAGTAGATTACTGATCACAACCAAGGTCTAAATAACTTCTCTGCATTATGGTGTTTGGATAAAACCAAAACTGTGGGTCATATTTTAAGTAAAGTCAACAATTCATTTTTTCCTATAATATAGTAAATAGTGAAAACCTTATTTGACTGAACTGATTTATCTTCTGTTTCTAAAATTATTTACAGTTTTGTTATGTGTGTTACAAAACTGTTGTCTTTCATTAATAACACACCTTAAACATTTATCTATTCACCTCTGTTGCAACAGTTTCCTAAATCAATTATTTTAATTCAAATCCATCTTTCCACCTCAAAGAAGACTTAAATAAAATACATTTAAACATTAGAGCTTTATTACAACAGACAGAAAATCTCTTCAGTGATCTGCTTGCCAGTTCTTGCTCCACTGGGAGCAAAATGATGTTCCAGAAAAAAAAATCCAATCCAAAATGTTTTTCCAAAGAAAACTTCCAACTGTTGACCTCATAGATCTTAATTTTGTATCTCTGGGAAATAGAATTATCAGCTTTCATCTCCCAGCATTGTAGATCTAAATGAATGCCACTGCCAACGGGATTACAGTCAATTACACAAGTTGCTGGACTCTACTAAAACTGCTCATCAAGACCAAACCACTAAAACTCATCCAGTTGTGTGTTCATAATCTGGAGCAAAAATCAGCAGTACATATACTGTCATTTCACTTAATCACACCATATGTATTTTTGAAAGGCATAAAAGCATTAAATATAATATTTTGCAGCGACTTAAAATAATACGTAAATTAAAATTTCCAGTGGGGAAAGCATGTGCTTAAATTTCACTCTAAATGCTGGAGAAGGAGTAACAGTATATGAAACTGACACACAAGGCTGTCCACTGCATCCTTATACATTTATTTCAGAAAAGAAAATCCAACTCTTTTAAAATTAATAGCCAAAGATATATTGCATATACCTTAATAACATTTTTTTCCTCCATGTGCTAGACATGAGCCTTACAGTTCAAAAGTTAAAGGTTAATAAAGTGCATCTGCAAACTGCCATGTCTTATTTGAAATAAAATGATATTGATTTGCTGCTGACATTGACCGGAAAAGTTATTTGCTCTCTTTAAATGGGTGCCTGATACTCACATGTAATGAGCTTAATTCTCTACCAGTAATAAAATGGTTTAAGGTTATGGTGCAAAAATAAGATTCCTATGCCACACACAAATTGGAACAGTCGTAACACTAGTATCCCAGGTCATTGTTTCAATTAAAAAGAATATTGGAACTTACAAGCGACCCAGTTTAGGTGTAGACTGAAACAGTAGCTCAGGGAGCACTTGCAACTTGTTCCTGTTCAATCGGCTGTAAAGATAAAAAAAACAAAACAAAAATTACACAACATATAGAAAAGCAAGTTGCCTGTCAAAAATAATCAAGTTAAAAAGAAGGCACATAAGATTAAAAAAGTAAAGGTACATACTTGGACATGAAAGCAAGAATGTTAATGTACTCCTTACAGTACTGCTGCAACTACCACTTCTTCTTGAGTTTTATGAATAAGAGCTGCTACAGAATGGTCTGGAGAAACATTCCACAAACTGTTGAAATGTTTTAAAACACTTGCTGTGTTACTACTGTTAATGAGATGGGTTAAATAAGCATAAAAAATGAGACCATGCATGTTAGGCAATGTGACCTAGTGCCTGAGGTGTGGGACTAATAAAGAAAAGATTCCTGATTCAATCAATACTGCTGACTTATTAGATGACACCAAGTAAGTCACTTTACATGCTGGCGCTTCAGAACTGTGCACGTTTTTTATTTTTAATCACATCAGATAATAGCATTAGCTGGAAAAATAAATGGATATGTGCACAAATCTGGTGAATTTCAAATAAAATAGGAAAACAAATCATAGTATTCCAAAAATCAGGGACATTTTTAAAAACTATCCAAAATAATTTTGGTTTCCACAAGGAAAAAACTCTGTCTTACAGTCATTACATTGGGGATAAGAGCCATTATACCCACATAAAACATACTGTAGGTGCCAGGCACGCTGCATTATCTCAAAGCAATTTACAAAGTAAAATCACTGCAGATGAAAAGGATTGGGGATGGCATGGGGCCCCATGGAGCTGGATATACAGTACATTATGGTCTTCCTAGACTGTGCTATTCTCCTCCCTACTCTCTAAATTCTCCAGATGTGACTGAGTATGGACATGAGTAGGACTGTCTCCTGTATTAGAATGTAGGGTTAGGTATCAGCACTGATGACCCAATTCAGTTCGATTCCAATACACAATGTCCTGATGCGATTCAATATCAATTTTATCTTGACTGAATTAGCATGCACTGATATATTTGAAGTGGTGGCTTTTTTAGAAATGACTTAACCATGCATAGAGAATATTAACATAATGTAACAAATTTTATTAAAACTTTATTTGAAAGGTGTCTATATAGTTACATATTCATAAACATGGAATGACATTTAAGAAGAAATACTTGATTAATAATGAAGAGTTAACATCAATATTTGGAAGATGTGGAACAAAATATCATTGCTCATCCATCCATCTTCTTCCACTTTTCCGAGGTCGGGTTGCCGGGGCAGCAGCTTGAGCAGAGAGGCACAGACTTCCCTCTCCCCGGCCACTTCTTCCAGCTCTTCCAGGAGAATCCCAAGGCGTTCCCAGACCAGCCGAAAGACATAGTCCCTCCAGCGTGTCCTGGGTCTTCCCCTGGGCCTCCTCCCGGTTGGACGTGCCTGGGACACCTCACCAGGGAGGCGTCCAGGAGGCATCCTGATCAGATACCCGAGCCACCTCATCTGACTCCTCTTGATGCGGAGGAGCAGCGGCTCTACTCTGAGCCCCTCTCAGATGACTGAGCTTCTCACCCTATCTTTAAGGGAAAGCCCAGACACCCTGTGGAGGAAACTCATTTCAGCTGCTTGTATTCGCGATCTCGTTCTTTCGGTCACTATCAATAGCTCATGTCCATCAGTGCTCTTAAAATAAAATAAAAATAACTTTTTCACAGCAGTACACTCATTCAAAATTCACCATGATTTAACTAACAAATGTATCACCACATTACTTATTAGGGGGATCTCCTTGTTTTAATACAATGAAACAGCATCTACTTTATCCAACCCGCTATACCCTAACTACAGGGTCACGAGGGTCTGCTGGAGCCAATCCCAGCCAACACAGGGTGCAAGGCAGGAAACAAACTTCGGGCAGGGTGCCAGCCCACCGCAGGGCACACACTAGGAACAATTTAGGAATCGGCAATGCACCTAACCTGCATGTCTTTGGACTGTGGAAGGAAATCGGAGCACCCAGAGGAAACCCATGCAGACACAGGGAGAACATGCAAACTCCACGCAGAGAGGACCCGGGAAGTAAACCCGGGTCTCCCTACTGCAACTGAGGCAGCAGCAATACCCACTGCGGCATTGTGCTGCCCATCTACTTTATCATCCTGTAAATAATATTATAAAACAGATCAAATATTGCTTCTTAAATAATAAATGTTATTCAATAACCTATTTGTGTGTTATGAATTTCCATGTAGACACCTTTCAGCTAAACTGTTAGCCAAATTTACTCCCCTGTTGGACATTTAAAACAATCTTGCATTAGTCAAAATTAAAGATACAGAAGGAAGACTCGTGTCTTTGTATAATTCTACAAGTTAGACATATTTTCAGTTGCTTGTTTGCAGTTGTCATGTTAATCAGTCTCAAAAAGGTGCCCTAAAGAAAAGGAAGGATCTAGAGCTGATGTTTGTTGACCACACCACTGAATGAAGGGAACATAAAAGAAAAAGAACAGGCCACCATAACTGATAATGCCGCTATTATGGAGGTATTTAAAGTCAGCTGTTTTGAGGACACGCTCACTTTCGTATCGTAGGCTACTCTGAAAGTTCCAGCAATTGCCTGCTTGCTTTGCTGGGTGAGGCACATTATATGGTTTCATATCTTTAGGGTCTCTTATATTTACAGATAAAACTAGTATACATTTTTGGGGCATAAATTCAGCGGAAGCTTGGAGCTAAATGTCAAATCCAGTACAGATTTTTTAGACTCTACTCATTTGGATGTTGACTGGGATTAAGTTTATGGGTGACGCAGAAATAAATTATTTCTTTGTTGTGTTACAATAACAATCAACTTCTGAGCTGCACAGCATAGATGTGTATTTGCTTTTATCCAGTTGTTCTTTATCAATGGACCATTTGAAACACTAGTTAAGTCCACACCTCATTAAGGTGTCTAAGAGCCCAGAATACCTTTAAAGGGGTAATATTTGGATAAGATATTGGTACAGTTTAGCTGTTTAGTGAAACAAATGAGCCTGATGGACTGAATGGTCTCCTCTTGTTTGTCAAATTTGTTGTTATGTTCTTATGTTCTAAGATTTTTTTAATTAAAGCATCAACTTAAATATCTACATACATTTTCTAAACCACTAAATCCAATTCAAGACCACAGAGAGCCAGCTACACCAAGAATAAGGCTGAAACAGTGCCAATTTAGAATCAAAAATGAACGTAACATGTACATGTTTGGGGTGCAGGAGGTAAAAACAAAATACATGGAGAAAAAAAATCCATTCAGATACAGTGTGAGTATGTAAACTCCACTTATGAAATGACAAGGAATGGGATTTCCACCTGGGGGGTAAACGTTAACATTATACAAGTTGTTGTCTGTTTTTACCAGCATTATTTATCACTCATTAATTTAATACAGTAATCCCTCGCTACTCCGCGGTTCACTTTTCGCGGATTCACGACTTTGCGGGTTTTTAAATAGTAGTATTTCCTAGTCTAAGAACAACAAAACAAGTTCGGTGACTAAGTGTGTTTTAACATGGGCTGTAATTGGTACATGGGAGGGAGACAACAAATCACAGCTTCCCGCTTTCTAATCGGGCCCGTGATTGGTGCTTTGACTGATGCCCAGATCCCACAGCATCTCCCCTTTTCTCTCTGTCGCGGCCATTTCGCTTCAAGATTCCTCGCCAAGCAGTTTACTTTACACTGTACTGTGTGTGCTTTTTTGTGGTTTCTTTGTATTGAACTTCGCTTCAATTTTCACCCCCTGCAATGGCTCCCAAACATGCTCCTTCTTCCAAGGCTGGTGCTGAGCCTAAACACCATTCGATTGGTCCAATTTTGCAACAAGGTCGACGACGTCATGAACTGCCTACAAGCTGCTCTTCGACCGGAAAAAGAAGCAGCGGCAGCAACTGCCGATCACAATGTTTTGCAGTTCCTACTAAAAGAGCCAGTTCCTACTACTACTACGGATACACCTTCGGAAACCGTGGAAGAGGTGCCCCAGGAAATGTTAGGTAGGCCCTTGTTATTAATAGAGTAAAGGGTGGGTTGTAAACAGTACAGGGAGGGTTTAAAAATGTCCAAATACACGTTAAATAATTAAATAAATATGGTGTCCCTACTTTACGGAAATTCAGTTATTGCGGCCGGCCTTGGAACCTATGTCCCGCGATAAACAAGGGGTTACTGTACTGTTTATCAGTATGCTGCTGTTGGAGTATGTGAATTTCCCCTTGGGATTAATAAAGTATCTATCTATCTATCTATCTATCTATCTATCTATCTATCTATCTATCTATCTATCTATCTATCTATCTATCTATCTATCTATCTATTTGAAAACAGTGCACTGCATCTATTAGGCAACAGCTCTAACCCTCCACCACCATGTAGATCATTTTAACACGCTGCATAAAAAATTGTAAAAGAAAAAAATATGCTTCATTCACAGTCAGACTTACATTTATTCATTTATACATATTTATATTAATAAATCTTTCTATGGCTGAGAATTTGAGGAATCCTAATTTGTTTGACCTAATTTGTTCAAATTTGATCCACTGTTAGTTTAGTAATAGTTTAATTTATTCTCCAAACTTTAACTTTGTATTCTTCCTATTGCTTTTTATTCTTTGAATTTCATTTTTTATTCTACCATTTGCTTTTTATGTATATCATTAATGCAACCCCACAAAATGAAAGAAAATGCTTAACAAATCCGTTTTGGCCCAAGTCAAAACCCTTAAATGGGGATCCAACACAAAGCATCACATTACAAAAAAAAAAGAAGATAGTAATTCCAATGCTGCAGAATGGCACACTCTGTGCTGACAGATCTTGAAAGGTGAATATGGCAAATGGAAAAGCATGATTCACTGCACTTTAAAGTACTGGCTCAAAGAGCACAACGCCAAACACTGGCGAGCGGCAATGATTTACAAAGCCCCAAATAGCGGTTCTTCCCAACTGAATGCTTCCAATAACAGCACTACAAAGATCTCATAGGCCTTTCTTTCCACTCTAGGGCTTTCTTCTTTTTAAATCACATTTTTGTCAGCTTTTTATATACAGAGCTGTTTCCATCTGGAAATGCACTTTATGTTTCTTCCAGCTTCCCTGAAAATGTCAGGAAAGGGATTATCTTGGACAGGACAGGTTTTATGAAATTAGGGAAAAAATAGTTTTGTGCCTTCCTTAACTAGATGTGGCCTTGAAGTATTTCACTGTCTTCCAGATCTCAGAACCTGACTCTTCTGCTCCCAATTCCAATGAATGGAAGCTAGGCCAGATAAATCACACATTTCATTATTTATGCACAAAAGCCCCTCCACGGTAAAGAATATTGGTTATTTGACATATTCACCATTTGAATGTTCTTTGTAATACCAATACCAATACCACATAACATCCATTTGGACAATGTATAATTGCATATAAGTCCTCATCTCACATATTGCGTGTTTCTTTGAGTGCTGTAGCATATTCTCCATTTCATTTTTTAAAAATGTTACCGTGAAGTGTCTCATGGCTCCTAAATTTAGCAAAACCAGTACTCGTGACAGCAGGAGCAATAGACAAAGAATAGGCATCAATTTGGAAGGTTATTAAACAATGCATAGATGGAAAAATCAGTGAATGCTATTGCTCATGATTTATGCATGTTGAAACTCCACAATCACGACGATCCTCAAAAAAAAAAAAATTCTACAAGCTGTTAAGGGATTGGCTCCCGTGAAAGCTACAAGGCTAACAAAAATGTGAGAGGGACGAATATCAGATATAGAGAAATTGCTAATATATATACAAAGCATCATTATATTATATATATGAACCTACTTAACCCATATATTACCTTGCCAGAAAAAATTGTTGAAATACAGTACTGTATGTGTACAGTATCTTGGCTATGGAGTCAAAACAGGCACACTCCAGTATCTCATACAGCTTTGTTAAATGCCGTATATAATAAGATGTTCACACAACACCCAAATCACATATCGTCCTATTTTACAGAACGTATTCTAGACGTTAAGTGGCACATACCTGTATTCTTAAAATAAAATCAATGTTCCCTAATGTGTGAATCTGTGTGTTCACCCTATGATGACTGGCGCCCTGTCCAAGGATTGTTTCTGCCTGTGCCTGTTGTTTGCTGGCATAGGCTCCATCTGTTCTGCAACCCTATCATAGATAAGCAGGTTCAGTGCATGGATTGATAAATGATTATTATAATTAGGGCTGCTACTCAAAAGATGTAATCATGATTAATTACAGAATTAATCATTTTTAATCTAAAAGTGTGTATTAACCACAATTTATCATATTTCCTTAAAGCACATAAATATGTTTCTATAAAAAAGAAATAATTCACTGATTATTTTTTAATATAAAGCAGTTTTATTAATTATTTTCCTATGGATATTGAATTACTTCAGCTAGTTTGTTGAACGGGTTTGTGTATCAGAAACAACTAAATAAACATTAATTCACTAATCAGTCAATTGTTTACATTTTTTTTTTATTTTGAGCCACAACACAATGCACATTAGTCTAGCACTTTGATTGGTTCTGTCAATAATTCTGCCTTTAAAAAATGATATGAAGATGTAAAATAAGACATTATTGATTTTCTGTTATTCAGTTAGTTGCTCAAGCATACCAGTTTATTTGCACTGGTTGTCCAAGGTATTATATCTCAGATACAGAAACACATTATCACAAGGGACCAGTGTTGGGAAACATTCATACTTTTAAAATTAATTTAATTACCTTACTTATTACTTATGAAAAAGTAACTGAATATATGTTATATACTGTCACAATCCCGCTGCCTGTACTTACCTCCATGGAGGACCAGGGGAGCCAGCCTATACAAAGTGTTACCTCCTCCAGAGCTCTAGATGGCAGCCCCATAGACAGAATTACTAGATACCGCATGACCAGCAGCATTCAAAGGGCAACATCACTTCTTCTCATTGGCTTTTAATATTAACCTGTCTCAGTGGCACTGCCTTTTGCTATTTTCTATTTTATTTGGTCCCTTGACCTGTTTTTAGTATCTCTGTTTTAATTCTCTCTTAATGTTTATTTTTAATATTTTGCTTTTAGTCCTGCTTGTTGTAACTGTACAGCGCTTTGGTCAGTTGTAATGCTGTGTTTTTAAGCCAACAAATAAATATGGTATGGTATGGTATGGTACTTATTACTTATGAAAAAGTAACTGAATATATGTTATATACTGTGGTGGAGGCGCGGCCTGTACACCTCCATGGAGGACCAGGGGAGCCAGCCTATACAAAGTGTTACCTCCTCCAGAGCTCTAGATGGCAGCCCCATAGACAGAATTACTAGATACCGCATGACCAGCAGCATCATAGGGCAACATCACCGCCATATTGCGAGTGGCACTGCTGTGGAGTGAAGTAATGGATAAAGATGCCTGAAGCATGTGCTGCTTGGGATTGTACAAACCGCTGTACGCTCCAAACCAGATCCCGGGGGATTACATTTCATAGGTAAGGCTGAACAATTGTTTTGGTTATATCTGGCCATTAGAAAATACCGTTTTATAATCTTAACTTTAGCTATGCCAGGCTAAGGTAGCAAAGCTATGAATTTATGTGCTCAAGTGAGCCTCCAAACAATGTTTTGGTTAAACATATTTAGTCACAAACTATGTAGATTGTTGTTAGCTGTTAACATTTTTCAAACTTTGAAGGTTTTCCACAGAAATCCACCACAGGAAGTAGTGGGAGGTAGCCCTTAGATGGGATTTTGAGAAAGCTGTTCTTTGATGTGTGCCGTGCTAGTTTGGTAACGGATGCTATACCAGCATCATATGATCAAAGCTACCACTTGCTCACATTAAAAAACAAAGGAGGTTTGATGATTCCATCCGAGAGTACAGTCAAGGTGGTCAAAGTAGCTGAGCGTGTTATCCGACAGTCGACAGTTGATTAATCAGTTTGTTCGGGCTGAGATTGGATCAGATGATGTGTTTTTTTCTCAAGGAGCACATTGAGGAAACACGGTTTGAAACTGACAACCATCATTTTATGCTCATGTCTTTATTTGTGTCTGTCTTCCACAAACTTAGGCTGCACCATATTGCCAGACTGAATACTCTCAAATTAGAGTGTAAGTCTGTAGGAGATCAGTGAGGTAGGAGGAGCAAGACTGTGGAGAGCTTTAAATGTTAAGAGCTGTATTTTGTATTGTATTCTGTAGTGAACAGGGAGCCAGTGAAGCTGAGAGAGAATCGGTGTAATATGTGCAGTGGATTTAGAACAGCAGGTTATTATCCTGGCAGCAGAATTTTGAAGAAGTTTTAAGAGATGGATACATTTTTGTGGGATGCCAGATAGAATAGCATTACAATAATCTATACCTGAGGTGACTCTGGCATTATCTGATACTTCACTATTGTGTTGCGTAAGAACAGGACGATGGAAGAAGGCAGTCAGAGAAATGTTACTTATATGGGAGGAATTATTTAATAATAATAATTATTATTATTATTTAATAATTGCCATTATTAGTGTATAAATGGATATAAATAATTGCATTTAAACGATTCGCCAAAATCTGTTGTATGTAAACGATACTGTTTTAAATGTTATTGTTTTTTCATCAGAAACCCGGTTTTCATGTCTACCTGTATTAGTTTAAATGGCACTTTTGCCACTCGCAATAGGGCGGATACGCTGACGTATCTTGTCGACTGGGCAACACAGTGAATGCGGCGTCTATCTATATATGTCAATGGGCAGCCCCCCTGGGTTGCAGTGGTGCCTAGGACTCCCGCAGGGCTTTATGGAAGTTGGAGTTTGGTGCAGCCCTGTTGTGATCATTGGCTGCTGCCAGGGGGTGCTGTAACTGCTGCTGAGTCTTACAGAGCAGCTCTTCCGACACACCCAGAAGTGCTGCTGGAAATAAGTCTTCAAACACCTGGAGCACTTCTGGGTGGGCTATAAAAGGAGCCAGCAGCCAGTACTCCAGGAGCCAGAGCTGGAAGGAGGGAGACGAAGCTTGACGAAGAGGAGGAGAAAGAGGAAAGAGAAAAGAAAGAAGAGAATTGTGTGCAGTGTATGTTGGGACTGTGTTGAGCTGGTGGGAATGGGGAAGGCGTTGCCCACAAGGTAAAAGAAAATAAAAACTCTTGTGTGCTTTGAACCCATGTCTTATGCCTGTCTGTGTCATGGCTGGCCTTTACAACACTTAGTTATTATAAAATTGAATGCATTACAAACTGTGCTTTTCCTTTGCATTATTTATTCTTCTAGTAGAGATATGAAACCCATACTTGTAATCAAATCTTACTTGTTAAATAAGACAGTGCTTATTTTGACACATTTAAGATACATAAACAAATAAACTTAACAATGCAACATTTTTTCTAAGTTAACTATCGTTAACAGTACTTGTGTATTTTTTCATAAAGTTTTAAATGTGTTAATGTAAGTTAGAATGACTTCATATTAAAATGTATATACTGTAATGGACAATTTACCATATTTGACATGTAATGTGATAGTATGGTTCATCTGCCATTCCCATGCTCCCCACCGAAAAAAGAATAAATGTCAAACTCTGCAAATGTTTGTACTGGAAATCATTTTGCTGAGAAAATGCATGAATCAAAACACAACAAAAAATATAACTTTATTTTCAGAACGCCCTTTCACCATAAGTTTAGAATTGTAACTTCATAAAAGGGAAGCTCTGCACAGAGGACAGTGGAACTTTGGAACAAACTGCCTCATTATGTAGTGAAAAGAAAAATCCAACCATTGTGAACAAGAGAATCAGAGATGTTACTAAGACATACTAGACACTGCACAACCAAAGAAGGCAAACTTAACAAACGTGCGTCATCTCATTTTGACAACTTTCTTAATTGTTCAGCTAACATCTAACCAAATAGGCCAGTACTGACCCCTAACTTTGTGGTGGTGGCCTGCGCCACCTCCACCTACTCAAAGCTTCATGATGCTCCAACAATGATGGATGGATTAAAAGGCAGAACATCATCATCATCAAGCCCTTCCGTGAGAACCCTAAATCCAAAGAGGACTGTTTCATTTATATTAGGTAGAATTGGGCGGTCTCATGGTCTGGAATCCCTACAGATTTTATTTTTTCTCCAGCCGCCTGGAGTTTTTGTTTTTCTGTCCCCTGGCCATTGAACCTTACTCTTATTCGATGTTAATGTTGATTTATTTTGTTTTATAAATTTTTCTATTCTTTAATATGTAAAGCACTTTGAGCTACTGTTTGTATGAAAATGTGCTATATAAATAAATGTTGTTGTTGTTGTTGTAGACTACTTTGCTGCTTACTTGTTCATGTAAAGGATTTTCTGCACAATTGTTGTCATTCATAGTTAAATGGAAGAAATTCCTTTCTAGCTTTCCAGAATACAATAGTAAATAATCTTGCTTTAGGATACTGTTTGCACTCATTAAGTTGTTGCAAACAATCACCTCTTGATTAGAGCATCATGCACTTTTTTGGTTAACTTGGGATTTGGATGTTTTAATCATTTAAGAACCTATTTTATATAACAACTAGACATTAAGCTTGTTACAATAACGGGCGCTAGAACAGTAGTGTATAAGCATTAGTAGGAACAGTCTATATCGAATGGCAAGGGACCATGACCTCATTCTGTTTCTTGTCTTAATTTTTTTTTGTCAAAAATATTTTTGCAAGAAGCCTAAAGTAAAATAATAATAAAAATAAAATAGAAACGTATATGACAATACAGTAAGTATAATTAATATTGCCTTAGTGTAAAACTTTGTAACAATCTGTAAGACACAATATCTGAAGAAGATATTTAGGAAAAAGTTTCTATTTTTTTACCTCATGAAATTTTTCTATAAAATTTCATTATAGACATTTCTTGTAAATATTCTGTCTGAGTTTGGCAACAGTTTGCCTTGTTCAGGACCATCTACAACCTTGACAACAACATCTGGAAAACTTCTAACTCTTGATAATGCAACATATAACTGACCGTGGCTGAATACTGCTTCTGGCAAGTAAATGGCAACTTTTTCTAAGGTTTGCTCTTCTGAGTCTTTCTCTTTTAGCGTTTTTCTGACGCTCATTTTGTTTTTCTTCAATCGATCTATTTGCTGGTATTTTTCTTTGTCTTTCAGCCATTCTTTTGTTGATGTTTACTTGTTGAGCTGACCGTTCTTGCAGGAGATGTTTCTTATATAGGATTTGACTGTCTGTGTCTTTTGTCCTACTTGATGTGTCCTTTTTTTTGGGTGGCATGTTGTTAGTAGATACGTCCGTAATATTTTCTCTTACAGTAATACTGGCTTGTATGTGGCTGTAATATGCGTCACTGTATTGTGTGCCTTTAATTTTCTCTCCCAGTAATACTGGTTTGTATTTATGCCAAATGCCTGTAATTTTCTCTGACAGTAATACTGGCTTTGATGTCCGTAATATGACTTTAATTTTCTGTCACAACATTGGGCGATCAGCAGAGTGTCCCCAGCAACTGATGTAATGTGTGGCGTACAGCTGATAATCGTGCCTGTGGCGTATCCCCAGCAAGTACTGTGCAGTTCTCCAGCAAGTATTTTAATCTGTGCTGGCGTGCAGCTGATCATTGTATGGGTGGCGTCTCCCCAGCAACAGATTTTATGTGCACGGCTGCGACTACCCAATCAGCACCCAGCAATGATGTCCTTTATTTACTTATCATGCGCAGCCTCGGCTAGGCCATTCACTGTGTGCCCAGCTTCCAGTGTGTGTCCTTTATTTGCTTATCATACGCGCCGCTGCCATTCACTGTGTGCCCAGCTTCCAGTGTGTGTCCTTTATTTGCTTATCATACGCGGCCGCGGCCAAGCCATTCACTGTGTGCCCAGCTTCCAGTGTGTGTGTGTCCACAGTGCCATGCACATGGGCGGGGCACAGTATGATGTGCACTTCACCAGAAGACACACGCGGACACCTGGATGCACACAGGGGTTTTATTAAAGAGGATTATCCACACTGAGGTGCATAAGAATATTCAAATAAAATAAAAAGGAGATAGATTCTAAGGTAGAATCTCAGCTTGTTTTGTTTTAAAGCCCACGTTTTTACATACTAACAGGTCTTCACAAATCTTACATAAACCAAAAGAGAAAATATTGAAACATAGTAGCCTAATATAACAGAGGTATGAGAAATCTAGAAGACACCAGTAATCCATGGGAAACAGAAAGTCAACACAAGTGCAGCAAGTATTGCTGTGAAAAAGATGCACAAAGGCAGCTATGATTAAAAAAAAAATAAAGAAAACTTTACACAAAAAAACAGATAAGGCAACAGTGCTGCGGCTCATCTGTGCACTGCAGTACTCACAGTCTCTCCAGCTGTTTCAGATCCTGAAATGCGCCTCTTTCAATCACGCTGATTTGGTTGTCTTCCAGATGCCTAGGGAGAGAGACATAGAGTGAAAGAGATGAGGTGACTGGGAGAGAACCAAAGGCACTGAAAACCTATCATTTCACACAGTGCTCATGGTACAACATGGCTTTTTTCCCCAACCCTTTATCTATACTGAAGGAAAAAAGAAATCCAATACATGTTCAAATGAAATTTCAGCCTTCACTGCTCAAATAACAATAAACAAAATGTGAATAATAAGTAAACAAAACAGTACAGTAACAAAAACAAAAGAACAATAACAACTGTGAACGTTAACAATCTTGTGTGGCCACCTCTTGTAGCCACTAGCCATGAGCCCATTCCTGCAGAAGGACAGACAAAGCTGTTAGCCATTGGCAGGCAGGGTGTCACATCTCCAGATATTACGATCCAGGGCATCCCAAAGAGGTTCCAGTTAAGGGAGTTAAGTTCTGAAAAAAGGCAGGCCAAGGCAGCACCTGCACACCAGCATTCAGTTCTCAGAACAGTTCTGACCATGGAAGCTGTAGAAGTCTTGCAATTGCCTGGTTATTGGGTCAGGTCACACAGGAGTTATGAACCCAGGGGTCTCCAGCAAGTCACCTTGTTCTAGGCAGTGACATCAAACTCGGATCCTGGAGATTTCTAGTGATTGCATGTTTATATGCCTGCCATTTGCTTAATTAGTAACCAGTGTGGGAAACAGCCTGGACACAGACAGGTGGACAACGATGGTTCCCCCAACACACGTTTATTTACACGATCCATATTTACAAAGTGACAGCACACAATCCCAATACTCCCTCAAAGTCCAGGCCTTTCACGATGCCTCTCTTTCTCTGGTCTGCCTCCACTCCTCTCCTCTCCTCCCGAGCTCCGTCTTGCTTCCTTCCAACTCCAGCCATGAAATGGAGGGAGGCGGCCCCCTTTACCTTCACCTGGACAAGCTCCAGGTGCCTCCCAAAAACCTTCTGTTGGCCCTCCCAGGTGTGGGAAAGTGTCAGCTGTACACCTGGAAGCACTCCAGGTGTCCCTGGTCTTCTTCCCCCCAGCACTTCCGGGTGACGCAGAAGTGCTGAAGGCCAGGGCTCTACAAGCATTGGGGCGTCCCCTGGCGGTGATGACAGGCCCCTATAGGGTTGAGCTTCTAAGCTCTGTTCCCGTGGTCCCCAAAGCCACCAGGGCGGTTACCCCCTCATGGTCTGGAGGAGGTGTAAGCCCTCCTCCGGTCCTCCTGGGCATCCTGGCTGGGTACCACCTCCAGCCACTCGCCACACCAGTTACTGCTGCTAATGGTTCCACATTACACAACTACTAGTCGTTGGGTATGTCATACCAGGTCAATTTAAACACCTGGAAATCATCATGTTTAGCAACTAGAACGGTCCTGCTCATCCCATTTTGTGATGCCCAATAATATGCTGTCAGAAGGTTGTGTACGAAGGGTTAACAAGAACAGCGAGTTCTTTTGGTTTTTTTTTTCTGTTGTGAACCTCTCTTCTGTTTGCAAGGTGCAAAACACCTGCATTCTTTATTCCTCATCGCTGTATTATACGCATTGTACTTCCTGATAAACATTCATTGGTTGTCAGCTTTCAAGCACACACTGTCTGCCCCTACAACTAAAGACAAAACCCATTTGATTTTATTGAAATGAGTCACTGGCAATGCCATACTATGCATCTGGCTTCATGAAGGCACGCCACTGACTGCCTCCAACTCACTAAGATTATGTAAATGAAGGCTACAGCTGAAAATCACTGGAAATACATTTAATGTGACATGGCCTTTTTATTTGCACCTGTGTGCTTGATGCATTAGGATTAAAAGTTAAGACGGAAGTAAAAAACTTAGGGGTAACTGTTGACTGCAATCTGAATTTTAAATCGCATATTCATCAGACCACTAGGACAGCATTTTTTCACTTAAGAAACATAGCAAAAGTTAGACCTCTTATATCACTGAAAGATGCTGAGAAATTAATTTACGCGTTTGTTTTCAGTCGACTAGATTACTGTAACACACTCCTCTCAGGACTACCCAATAAAGACATAAATCACTTGCAACGAGTGCAGAATGCAGTTGCTAGAATCCTAACTAGGAAAAGAAAATCCGAACACATTTCTCCAGTTTTGATATCACTACACTGGTTACCTGTGTCATTCAGGATTGACTTTAAAATTCTGCTTATGGTTTATAAAGCCTTAAATAATCTCGCTCCATCTTATATAACGGAATGCCTGACACCTTATATTCCAAATCGTAACCTCAGATCCTCAAATGAGTGTCTCCTTAGAATTCCAAGAACAAAACTTAAAAGAAGTGGTGAGGCGTGCGGCCTTCTGCTGTTATGCACCTAAAATCTGAAATAGCCTGCCAATAGGAATTCACCAGGCTGATACAGTAGAGCACTTTAAAACACTGCTGAAAACACATTACTTTAACATGGCCTTCTCATAACTTCACTTTAACTTAATACTGATACTCTGTATGTTCAATTCATCATAGTAACTATTCCTAGTGGCTCTAAAATCCTTACTGACCCCAACTATCTCTTCTGTTTCTTTTTACGGTTTCTTTGTGGTGGCGACCTGAGCCACCACCACCTACTCAAAGCTTCATGATGCTCCAACATTGATGGGCTGAAAGCCTGAAGTCTACGTGACCATCATCATCGAGTCCTTCCATGAGAACCCTAAATACAAAGAGGACTGTTTGATTTATGTTAGGTAGATTGCCCAGAGGGGACTGGGCGGTCTCTTGGTCTGGAATCCCTGCAGATTTTTTTTTTTTTCTGTCCACCCTGGCCATCGGACCTTACTTATTCTATGTTAATTAATGTTGACTTATTTTTATTTTTTGTGTCTTCTATTTTTCTATTCTTCATTTTGTAAAGCACTTTGAGCTACATTTTTTGTATGAAAATGTGCTATATAAATAAATGTTGTTGTTGTTGTTGTTGCTCATCATATGCATTTCATTAAAATATATTTAAAATAAAGTGAATGTTTGAGAAAGAACAATCTGTTCTGGTCCACAAAATTTATGAGTTGTGCTCTTAGAAAAAAGATAATTAGCAGTTCTTGAAATGTCTTATGTTGCAGAATAGGATTACTAACAAGCCAGAAAAGTAAAGAACGTGTTTCCTTAAAAGAACAGGCTTTTAATTAAGAATTTTGTTGCAACAGAAATGTTGGTATACCGAGAACTGACCTTGAAATCTGAGTTATCTGATCATATACTGACTGACTTTGAATCTCATTATTGTTTGGCTGATAGTTAAGGAAAAAAGAAACAATTAATTATTCCATGTATTAAAAATTTAAGTCAATTAAGATTATAGAAACAGAAGATTTACTGACAACTAATTAAGGCAGCAGGGAATGAAAACAGGCACTGTAGTCCTCCAGTATCTGAGTTTGACACCCTCACTAAAAGGATACTAACACAGAACCTGTCCCTAGCTGTTCATGCCACTGATGCAGGTATTACACAACAGTAAGGGTTAGCTGAAAGGTACCCTTAGGCCATGGCACTGCTGACATACTGTATTGGCTTCTCACTGAAGCAAAATGTTCAAATTCAGATTTATTGATCCATAAGATCTTCTTCCACAATGTGTTAGTCCATGTTTCATGGCCTTTTTGCATTTCTGCAAGAAATAGTTCATAGCACCAGCATGTCCTGCACAAGCTTCTATTTTAAGACTCTACCTAATGCTGAGCAAACACTTCACTGGATTTTGACTGCTCCTTAGAGAGGTGACTTTTAAATAGATTTAAATGATCATTAGACGCGGACTTTTATTTTGGGCAACCCTCTGTGTTTTCTGCATAAAATCCAGTTTTCTCATGTTACTGTTTGCGGACTACAGCTCATATGATGTAAAACTACTGTCAAAGTTTATTAGCTTAGCTATTTCCGACCCACAAATAAACTCAATATCAGTGATTATCACCCATAACATACATTTATTTATTAATTTAATTACACAGCAAGCATATCTGGTTTGGCTAATCACTACATCATTACTATAAAGCAGGTGTGTTGTTGTTATAACTTAGGAAATATATTCAAAGGTTAATATGCTCTGAAAAAACATGTAGAACCAAACTTTTTCTAGCCACCTCACAAGATATCAAATTTTTGAAAATGCAAGAAAATCTGGTTACTTTTTATTAAATCAAAGTATACTTGTGTTTATTATTCTAATGTTGTATAGACCTCTCACAAACAAATAAAAATGTATTTTCCAGATGTTCGCAATTGACTTAAAATGACTGTGCCTGAAATTATTTTTTTTAAGTTTATTTGATCAGGAGAAGAAAAGAAGCTATGTGAACCTCAAGGTCAGAAACAAGCAGGTGTCAGAATTAGAACAGACATAACAAAACCAACAAATTATTTTTGCAGCAAGAGAAAATCATACCCAAAGATGGCAGTGCAGTATTCAATATCCAAACTAATCAAGAATCGATTCCTTACTAAAGTACGCATGAGGATAGTGTATGTAACAAAGGTTTGTTTTTGAAATCCCAAACCTTAAATAGTTGAAACTTGATGACATAGCATTAATGCTGAAGATGTGATAGCAATCAGCTTAGATACCGATAAACTACAAGGTCGCCACCATCAAAAAACACCACAAAACGGTGACAGAATGATGTCAATGCCTTAACATTAACATTAAATAACTAACTCTGAAACTAATGAATAACTCAAAACAATGCCAGCAAATCATACAAAACATAAAAGGAATAGGAATCATGACATGAGGTAACTAGCTTTAAAAATAATTTGTTCAGTGCCCCATGTACAATATCAGCATGGAAATCAGCAATCAACTGCACACAATGGGCACAATGCAAAGGTCAATACAGTAGCGCTTCTGTCTAATAAAACACAAAAGAAAGAAATAAAATGCCAGCACCCAGCATTCAGTACACACCTGCACTGCATATAGATAGATAGATAGATAGATAGATAGATAGATAGATAGATAGATAGATAGATAGATAGATATGAAAGGATATAAGATAGATAGATAGATAGATAGATAGATAGATAGATAGATAGATAGATAGATAGATAGATAGATAGATAGATAGATAGATAGATAGATAGATAGATAGATAGATACTTTATTAATCCCAAGGGGAAATTCAAATAATCCAGAAGCAGTATACTGATACAAAGAAACAATATTAAATTAAATAGTAATAAAAAAAAAAAAATGAAAATAAAATTAATGTTCGCATTTACTCCCGGGTGGAATTGAAGAGTCGCGATAGTGTGGGGAGGAACGATCTCCTCAGTCTGTCAGTGGAGCAGGACGGTGACAAAAGTCTGTCACTGAAGCTACTCCTCTGCCTGGAGATGACACTGTTAAGTGGATGCAGTGGATTCTTCATGATTGACAGGAGTTTGCTTAATGCCCGTCTCTCTGCCACAGATGTTAAACTGTCCAACTTTAATCCTACAATAGAGCCTGCCTTCTTAACAAGTTTGTCCAGGCGTGAGGCGTCTTTCATCTTTATGCTGCCACCCCAGCACACCACCGCGTAGAAGAGGGCACTCGCCACAACCGTCTGGTAGAACATCTGCAGCATCTTACTGCAGATGTTGAAGGATGCCAACCTTCTCAGAAAGTATAGTCTGCTCTGACCTTTCTTACATAGAGCATCAGTATTGGCAGTCCAGTCCAATTTATCATCCAGTTGCACTCCCAGATATTTAAAGGTCTGCACCCTCTGCGCACAGTCACCTCTGATGATCACAGGGTCCATGAGGGGCCTGGGCCTCCTAAAATCCACCACCAGCTCCTTGGTCTTGCTGGTGTTAAGGTGTAAGTGGTTTGAGTCGCACCATTTCACAAAGTCTTTGATTAACTTTCTGTACTCCTCCTCCTGCCCACACCTGATGCAGCCCACAATAGCAGTGTCATCAGCGAACTTTTGCACGTGGCAGGACTCCGAGTCATATTGGAAGTCTGATGTATATAGATTGAATAGGACCGGAGAAAGTACAGTCCCCTGCGGCGCTCCTGTATTGCTGCACACAATGTCAGACCTGCAGTTCCCAAGACGCACATATTGAGGTCTGTCTGTAAGATAGTCCACGATCCATGCCACCATGTTTGCTCAGGTACATGTACTGTACATCCATCCATTATCCAACCCGCTATATCCTAACTACAGGGTCATGGGGGTCAGCTGGAGCCAATCCCAGCCAACACAGGGTGCAAGGCAGGAAACAAACCCCGGGCAGGGCGCCAGCCCACCGCAGTGTACTGTATATAATTTGGTCAAATCTAAATATTGCAATCACTCAGATTTCCTTGTCCTCTTCAAGTCTTTTTTGTTCTTTCTTATTTTCTTAATTTAAACTTGCCCCCTTATTTCTCTTGAGTCTACATATCTTGTGATTTGTGTGATGTTTCCTCAGAATGGCTCTCAGTTGTTTAGTTGAAGAGTTATCTGAGATCCCCATTTAAGACCCCTGCTGTTGGATTACTGTAGAATGATATCAAGTAGTGTGTTCTTCAACTCTCCTTGTGCTTTCCCTTTTTTAAATTTGTATTGCTTTTTAATTTTCTGGTTACAACCTTTTACTTTTCCATCAGTGGATATGTGGGTCTGCTAGTATGCTCCAGTATGCATTCATTAAGTGCCGGTACACGAAAGCTAAAACTGGGAAATGCCAGTACAGAGTAACGCAAACTAATGTTCAATTACCAGCAGCCAGAGCCCTAGCCAGCTCACCAGGTCCATAAAACGGAATGGGCCACAGACTGAATTCATGTGCAATTAGCCACACGGTAGAGTAACAAGTCAAAACGAACCTTAAAAGAGCCCTCTACCTCCCCATACGATCCTGTGAAATCATAAAAATAATGAGCTATTACTATTTACAAGGCATTTCTATCTTTGTGATGAAAAAAAAGTGTGAGGCATCTGCACAGACAGACCAGGAACAAAAAAAGATGTTGGTTGCATGGAGGCTGACTTAAAAAATTAAATGCGCCAGTCCAAAGCCACCACTTCATGGCATAGTCATTTAGATCCTCATATATATATATATATATATATATAAATTACAAATTTATGGCCATTTCTTGCATTTTGTTTGTAGTTAATTGTTCCATCTGCGTCATTTGTTGTTTGAGGCATGGTGGCAGACTGGTTTGCATTGCTGCCTCAAAGCTCAGATCACATTTCTGACCACAATAATTGGTCCAGCATAGTTGGGAGACACTTCCCTAATTATCAATGATATGCAGAAGACCATTGCATAATTATCACCCACTCACAACTAGTTCAGTTTCTCCTTCACCTTTGACTTCAGTGCATTTTGACGGCTTCAGTGAAGGTTCCGAACATTTCCACAATTTCACCAAACCTGAGGCAAAGCCAATTCAGCAGGCTTCACTCATCACTACACAGCAAACAGGAAGCATACGCATCAGTCAGACTGTCAGATTACTGTATCATTATATCTAGTAGCTATGTAATAGGAATCTCTGCTAATCTTAATTTATCCTCTGTGGGAAACAGGCCGGACACAGACAGGCAGACATTGTTTTGTCACCCAACACACATTTATTTACACTATTTACAATGGTCAACACCCACAAACCCAGTGCCACAGCACCAATCACTCTCAGTCCAGGCCCTCAACAATGCCTCTCTTCGCCGCCTCCACTCCTCTCCTCCGAGCTCCGTCCTCTTCCGTCCTCCTCTAGCCGTCGAACAGAGGGAGGCGGCTCCTTTTATGATCACCCGGATGTGCTCCAGGTGACTTCCAATAAGCTTCCACCAGCACTCCCCAGTGTGGCGGAAGTACCGGCTCTGCACCCGGAAGCACTCCGGGTGTCCCTGATCCTCTTCCCCCCAGCACTTCCGGGTGTGGCGGAAGTGCTGAGGTCCAGCACTTCCACCGTAGGCATCAGGGTGCCACCTGGCTGTGACCACGGGCTACTACAGGGCTGAGCTTCAAAGCTCTGTACCCGTAGTACCCAAAACCACCAGGGCGGTTGCCCCCTGGTGGCCTGGAGGAAGCGTAAACTCTCCTCCAGTCCTCTTGGGCACCCTCGCTGGGTACCACCCACTGCCGCATGCCACACCTCACTGTTTGGACATTGGCCTCATGGTGATAACTAAATTAATCATTAAATAATCTTGTATAACTTCAACCATCACACCACATACATCTTTTTATAGTTATTTATTTTGTAAGATATGTACTGCATATCTATTTAAATACACTAGAACAAAACAGATTGAAGTCAAGTCTAGTGAAGTTGGGGAGCATGCACTGGTACAGTGTGTTGCCACACCCACTGCACAATGAAACAGCTCAGGATCCCAGTTGGCAACCCTCCAGGCAGGCACGCAGTCCAGTCCCACCCTCCGGAAATGACCCTCTATCTGCTGCAGCCAGGTGTTACGTGGGCGACCCCTTGGCTTCTCCAGCAACTCGGGACACCAACAATGAGGATCTTACGATCCGGATCACCCTCGGGGAAACACGCCACATGGCCGTAGTGCCGTAACTGACGCTCCCTCACAATGCAAGTAATGTGCCTCATTCGGGACTCCATGAGCAACACAAAGTCAAACTGACGTTACCCAGGACTTTTCTTGAGAGACACAGTACCAAAGGAGTCCAGTTTTCATCTTAGGTCACTGGATAGCGTCCATGTCTTGCATCCATATAGCAAGACAGGAAGCACCAGGACTCTAAAGACTTTTGTATAGATATCGGGAGCGCCACACACCCCTTTCCAGCGACCTCATGACCCCCCATGCTCTCCCAATCCATCTACTGACATCATAGGAAGAATCACCAGAGACGTGAATGTCACTGCCAAGGTAAGTAAACCTCTCAACAAGGTCGACAAGCTGATAGTGAATATTTAGAATAAAAAAAAACTATATAAATAACAATATAAGTCTTTCATTTTTGCCATTAATATTAATATAAGCAAATAATGTCCTGTTGTGAAAGTAAATTCACTATACACTTTAGCCATCAATTACAACCATAATTCTAGTCTTACTTCAGACTGCAGTTCAATTTCCTTCATATTCCCACACAGTATCCATCAAATTGCCACGTGTCAACTATTCCTCCCAATTTGTGTTTGAATTTGGGTCTTGAGATTTTAGACCACACATGTGCTGTTCAGTGAGGTTTATGCCTTGAGTGATGTTAATTCATCAGAATTAACTCAGGTGATACAATTTTATTTGGAACGCTACTATCCATAAAAAAGAATGACACAAAAGTCAGACATGGTCACCGGCAATGAATTTGGCTCAAAGTAAGTGGAATTCAGAAATTCATTTGCTTGTCATTGAAAGCAATGAGACCATATCTATTGCTGGAAGCCTTGCACGCGAGCTTTGTAGTTTAGCAGCATGAAATAAAAGAATATGAAGAAGCATGGAAATAATAGGCAACCGTTCAACCAGTAATTATTCTGTCTTTTATTATCCCTCCTGCCTTGAATTTCGTGTAGGGGGCAGACTGAAAATCAGTGGAGCATGGTCCTGGGTGGCTCTCTTTGAGAGGATTGTATCCACAGGGCTAGAGGAAGTATGACCTTCAAGCAGTGGGAGTCATTGGACAAATATGCCACAAATAATGTTATTGGCAATTCAACTGCAGAAGAACTAGTGATTTATTTGCATAGGGATTAGAAGAGAGAACCCAGGATGACTGGTAAATGAATCACAATGAACTTCCACTGAGTGTATGCAGAATTTTAGGGCTTTCCAGAATTTACATCGATTGCAGTAGGACTCACATTGCAAGGAGACAGTCAAGAAAACTGAGAGGACCAAAATGACATTAAAGGAAGAATTAAGCTGTACATAAGGGAGACTAGCGGTTAGACTATACTGTATCAGTCAGCATTCTTTTCCTGGTAAACATCATAATACAGTATTAACTACTAATTAGAGAAACTATAATAAGGCAGAAAATATTTAACTAATGCAGGTATGTCATTTTCTTTTTCTTCCTATTTTGCCATTTGCTGAACAATTATATTAACAATTGTATTCTTTATCTAACCATCAACCCATTTTCAAAACCAAACTGTGGGGAACAGAGAAAGTTCTTACATTGGTTAAGATGTCATTCAATTACAAACACATATATTAACTCTGTACTAATGCTAGAAAATTTTATTTCTCCAATCCAGGAACCCAGTTTCAGCTCCTGGCCAGCTCACTGTGTGCAGTTTCCAGGGACACGGGACTATGTGACTACAATCTCAAAAGGCAGAAAATATGTAATTATGACATACTAATTTTTAATCTCAATTAATACTGTTTAACACTATCCATCCATCCATTATCCAACCCACTATATACTAACACACAGTCACAGGGGTCTGCTGGAGCCAATCCCAGCCAGCACAGGGTGCAAGGCAGGAACAAAACCTGGGTGGGGTGCCAGTACACCACAGGGCACACACACACACACACACTAGGGACAATTTAGGATCGCCAATGCACCTAACCTGCATGTCTTTGGACTGTGGGAGGAAACCCACGCAGACACGGGGAGAACATGCAAACTCCACGCAGGGAAGACCCGGGAAGTGAACCCAAGTCTCCTAACTGCGTGGCAGCAGCGCTACCACTGTGCCACTCTGCCTCCTGCTTTACATTATTTTACAATTATTATTTTGATACTGTAATTTTGATAACAATTACACCTGTGTATTCCAGGTGCAATGCTTAATTACTTCATTTATCTTTTTTGTCAATTTTATTTGTAACATGTATTTATTTAAAAATATTATTTCAGAATTAACAAAATAAAGCTCACAATTTCATTTTTAATTGTTTACATATTTCTATTAAGCAATAGGTTTGGTCACTTACTTTGTGTCAAACAGTGAGCTCTTGACTGAGACTGAACTTGGGTCCCTGTGGCGTATACACTCACCGAGCAAATTATTAGAAACATCTGCACACCTGATTATCAATGCAATTATCTAATCAGCCAATCATGTGGCAACAGTTCAATGCATAACATCATGCAGATACAGGTCAGGAAATTCAGTTAATGTTCACATCAAATATCAGAATGGGGAAAAAATATGATCTCAGTAATCTTGACTTTGGCATGATTGATGGTGCCAGACAGTATTTGAGCATTTCTCAAACTGCTGATCTCCTGGGATTTTTCACACGCAACAGCCAGAATAGTGCCATAAACAAAAACAACCCAGTGAGTGGCAGTTCTGTGGATGGATAAGAGAGGTCAGAGGAGAATGGCCAGGTTGGTTTGAGCTGACAGAAAGGCACAGGTAATTCAGACAACCACTCTGTACAACTTTGGTGAGCAGAAAAGCATCTCAGAATGCACAACACTCCAAACTTGAGGTGGATGGGCTACAACAGCAGAAGACCATGTAGGGTTCAACTCCTGTCAGCAGTCAACAAAAAGCTGAGGTGGCATTGAGCAAGAGCTCATTATAATTGGACAGCTGAAGAGTGGAAAAACATAGCCTAGTCTGATGAGTAGCATAAATGGTGGGCTCAGAATTTGTCACCAACTGAATGAATCCATGTACCCAAACTACCTTGTGTCAACAATCCAGGTTGTTGGTGGTGGTGTGGGGAATGTGTTCTTGGTGCACTTTGGGCCTGTTAATACCAATTAATCACCGCTTGAAATCCACAACCTATTTGAATATTGTTACTGACCAAGTGCACCCCTTCATGGCTATAATTTATGCTTCTTCTATGGACTGCCTCCAGCATGATAATACACCATGTCACAAAGCAAAAATTGACTCAAACTGGTTCCATGAACTTGACAAATAGTTCAGTGATCTTCAGTGGTCTTCCCAGTCACCATATTTGAATCCACTAGAACATTTTTGCGGTAGAACTGGAGATTTGGATCATGTATGCAACAAACCTGCAGAAGTTATGTGATGCAATCATGTCAACATGAACCGCAATCTCAGAGGAAAGAATTCAACATCTTGTGAAACAAATGCAATGAAGGCTGTTTGACAGCAAATGGAAGACGAATCCAGTATTAGTATAGTGTACCTATTAATTTCCACCGTGAATGTATTCTATACTTCATGACCTTTTTAAACAGATGTTTCATCTATAAATGATAACATTTATTGTCTTATTTGCTAACTCATCAAATTATTTATGAAAAATGATTCAAATGTCAAGTAATATGAACCTAATATTTTTCTTAATTTTATTCGATAGAGTTTTGCATTTAAGGAGTCATATGGCTGTGTCCCTTTAAAGTCTGAGTCGAACAGCTCCTTATGCTTTTCACTGATTTCAAACAAAACTCAAAAATATATACCTTCCATAAGAGAAACTTTGAAACTTTTGAGTTTTTAAATTAGTGATTTGGTTTCTTTACATAGTTCTTATTGATTTGGTCAGTCTCTTTATACAACCATGTTTAACATTAGGTTGTTTGGAAGACCTATTATAATCAATTAACAGGCAAACACATTAATGAAATAAGAGATATGGACTATTGTTACCGACAATATAAACTGAAGATATGCATGAACATTTCTAACTGGAAATGCTGCTGTGTGTCTTTCTAAAGAATTCACATAACACACAGTGCATTGATTTATGGTCGAGTTTAAGTGTGTGTGTGCAGTAACCTTGTCTTTCAACATGGGCCACATTGCAGTTTCTATGTGTGGAGTTCACTATCAGGAGAACTCATCAAGAGGAGATTTAAGAAGTGTTATGTTACAAATAATTGCAACGCCTCAGAAAAGTAGTTTTCCAACTGAGGGACACACGAGAGAGACCTGTGAGGGACAAGCAATAAAATTGTCAACTGCATGTTGTGAGACGGATAGAATTTAAGGTGATAAATAACATGACCCAGGTTTAAAAATTTGAAAAGTAAACCAACAGGGACCAGGATGTGGAAAGCAGAGTAAGAAACACTAATACCTTCATTCAGTCCCTTTTGGTAAAGATTTCCAACTTAAGAGTGCCTTAAAAATATTTCAACCTGGTCAAAGGATATCAGACCTTCTAGCTGATCTCCATGATACTCTTGAGTCCATCTGACATGCACATCAGGAAACCAAAATCCCAACAAGACACACTAAACTAGGCCAATACAGTAGCAACCACCGCCGCATTTTTCCCAGCAAAACAATTTAACTATAACAGTGGTCAGTTAGACGACTGATTTTGAGAGGAAGCATCGTGAACAGATGGCTCTATCCAAAGAGGTAAAGGCCGTCACAAGGGAAAGGGAATGGGTGTGTATTATTATACCAGAGCAAATGGACAACCATGTGTCAAATAAAACAACATGAGGACTATGTTAAGTACTTGGATTTCAACCCATCTTAAGACAGTGGCACAGATTTTACATCAGAAAGATTAACAAGAAAGAAAACTAAAAAGAAAGATAAACATCTGACTTGTCACTTACAGTCTCATTTATTCTTGCTTAGTGTGCTTCATATTCAATATGCGCAGGACATTCTACATTCTTGCAGTTATTTGCATACTTTAGACTTGCAACTTTCAAAAAAAAAGAAATGGTTCTACAAGAAGGAAACTGGAGAGATACACAAGGGAGACCATAGTTAAGCAGGACCCACTTGCATGTCTTGTAGCACATTAAAAAATAACTCCCAGGGAACACATTGTAAAAAAAAAAGGTAATCACAGCCTACTGTGCCTTCAAATGCTAAATTTATAAAAAAAAATGTCTTACTATGTTTTTGTCTTACGATGGCATTTAGTCGCAGTGGTTAGCACTACCTTCTCACATCTTCACAACACTGGGTTCGAACCCTTTTCTGATACGTTCCCACTGTGTGGACTTTGTATTTATATAGAAAGGCTTTTATTTGGAATCTGGTTTTTTTTCTGAATATTTTATAGATGTACATGTTGTGGTACCCAGCCGGGGCTGGAGCCCAGCCAGGATGCCCAGGAGGACTGGAGGAGGGCTTGTGCCTCCTCCAGACCACAAGGGGGCGTCCGCCCTGGTTATGTTGGGGGCCTCGGGTAAAGGGCTTGGAAGCCCAGCCCTGTAGGGACCCGTGGCCACCACCAGGCGGCGCCCCAGTGCCTGAATATCCTGGGAGCCCAGCACTTCTGCCACACCAGGAAGTGCTGGGGGGAAGATGACAGGGGACACCCGGATGGCTTCCGGGTGCGCAGCCGGCACTTCCGCCACACTGGGGTGTGGCTATGGAGGAATGCCAGGAAGCAGCTGGAGACCATCCGGGTTCCTATTTAAGGGGCCGCCTCCCTCCAGTCATCGGCGGAAGTCGGGTGGAAGAGGACGGAGCTAGAGAGGGGACTGGAGGCGGCCAGGAGAAAGGCACAAGAAACTGTGAGGCCTGGACTTTGGGGGAACGGTGCAAGAGGCACTGGGATGTGCATTGACATTAAAATTGTAAATAAAAAGTGTGTTGGGTGAAACAACGATGTCCGTCTGTGTGTGTCCGGGCCAGCGTCCACAATGTTCAGTTAAATAACGACTCCAAATTAAACTGGTATGACTGAGTATGGTTATGTGTTTGCAAGTGTGCCCTGTAATCATCCAGGATTGGGTCCTGCTTTACATCTACTACCAAAACAGGTTTTGATGCGTGTGTGTATATTGTATGGTTGAATTTACAACCATACATATTTTTTATATTTTTAAGATTATGTTACATTCGGTTTATTTACACCTCTCCTGTTCTTTCATTGGTGAAGAGTAATTCAAAAATACAATCCCATGTAACTTGCATTTCCTGGTCATGATGTGAATTGATTTTTTTTGTACCTATTTAATGATATTTTAGCAGAAAATGTGTGTGTTTTGTACATTTTGAGAATACAAATGAAAAACCAAAAAGGATTATGCAACACAAGTAACGGGAGATGTTTTTTGCATTTTTTTATAACTTCATACATTTTTTTTAATCTCAATTCTGCATGAAAACATCAAATACTTTTTACTCTGCTATCACTACAAATTACATGGGGCACATCAACATATAAAAAAAAAACATTTTGGGTGAAATATGCCTTTATCCTTGACATGTGTCTAGAAACTGATTGGAGTCCAACTGTGGCAAACTGAATTGATTAGAAATACACGTGTATCTGCGTATTTAAGGTCCCACAATTCATACTGCATGTCAGGACAAAAAACCCAGCTATGAGGTTTAAGAAACTCTCTGTATACCTCTGTGATCAAATTGTGGTGAGCCATAAATCAAGACAAGGGGATAAAACAATTTCTAAAGCTTTGAATGTTCCCAGGAACACATTGGCCTCAATGATTGTGAAAGGAAAGAAGTATGGAACCACAGGGACTCTTCTTAGAGTTAGACGTCTGGCCAAACTGAATAACCAGGCAAAAAGGGCGTTGATCAGTGAGGTTACTAAGAACCTAATGGTCACTCCAACAGACCTTCAAAAGTCATCTGCCGAGATGTGAGAACCTGTCTGAAAGACAACCATCTCAGCAGCACTCTACCAATCAGACGTTTATTGTACAGAGGCTAGACGGAAGCCCCCTTTTGAGTATAAGGAACTGACAGCCCATTTGGAGACTGTGAAACTTTAATTTGATTAGACAAAAACTCTTTGGGAAGTACTTGAAACACTATATCTGGCAAAGACATGGCACTGCTTACAGCCTAATATCATCCTTACAGTGAAGCATGGTGGTGGCATTATTATTTATTATATAAATATAGAGAGGACCTTGAAGAAAACCTCCTTCAGTGTACACATGACCTCAGACTGGGGCGTCAGTTCACTATTCAACACAAAACGACTCAATGTATACAGCTAAGACAACATTTGATTGGCTTTGGGACAAATCTGTCAGCCAAAGCCCCATATAACATGCATATAGTGAAGGATTCTGAATATTTTCTGAATCCTATGTGTGTATATTATATATATATATATATATATATATATATATATATATATATATATATATATATAATATATATATATACAGTATATATATATACTAATAAAATACCGCTTCAGAGGAGAAGTAGTGTGTTAAAGAAGCAATGAAAAGAAAAGGAAACATTTTGAAAATAACGTAACATGATTGTCAATGTAATTGTTTTGTCACTGTTGTGAGTGATGAGTGTTGCTGTCATATATATATATATATATATATATATATATATATATATATATATATATATATATATAACTATAATAATATATATATATATTTACACACACACACAAACATATATATATACATATCTATACATATACACATATATATACACACACATACAGTAATCCCTCGCTATATCGCGCTTTGACTTTCGCGGTTTCACTCTATCGTGGATTTTAAATGTAAGCACATCTAAACATATATCACAGATTTTTCGCTGGTTCGCTTTCTGGACAATGGGTCTTTTAATTTAGGTTACATGCTTCCTCAGTTTGATTGCCCAGTTGATTTCATACAAGGGACGCTATTGGCGGATGGCTTAGAAGCTACCCAATCAGAGCATGTATTGCATATTAACTAAAACTCCTCAATGCTATAAGATATGCTTCCCGCGCTGTGCTTGTTTGCTTCTCTCTATCTTTCTCGCTCTCTCTGCCTGACGGAGGGGGTGTGAGCAGAGGACACGGACGCTCCTCTACAAAATGCCGCTTTATCGCGGTGCTTCTGTATACTTAAAAGCATGTATTGATTTTTTGATTGTTTGCTTTTCTTTATGAGCCTCTCTGACATTCTCTGCTCCTGACGCGCTCCTTTATGATGGCTCCTTTGAAGATAAGATATGTTTGCTTTCTTTTAATTGTGAGAAAGAACTGTCATCTCTGTCTTGTCATGGAGCACAGTTTAAACGCTTGACTAAAGGGTGTTATTTCATGTCTAGAGGGCTCTAATAATGTTAACAGGGTGGGAGAGTTTATAAGGGCTTAAAATATATAAAAATAACCACACAAACATATGGTTTCTACTTTGCGGATTTTCACCTATCGCGGGGGGGTCTGGAACGCAACCCCCGCGATCGAGGAGGGATTACTGTATATACATACATATATATATATCTACATATATATATATACATACATATACATACATACATACACACACATATATATATACAAATACATATATATATATATATACATACACACACACATATATATATACATATACATACATATCTACATATATACACACACAGCTATTTCAGATCAGTGCAATACGCTGTTTGTTAAAACGGAAGACACCGCGCCTTACGCAAGTCTGCGTGGATATTATGAACTATCGATTTGTTCAAGTTCTATTTAAATTTTAAATAGAAGGAATTTTTATTTAGTCGACAGAAATATCTTTGGTAGGAATGGTAAAACAGACAGGAATATTATTCCTGAATAAATCAACTCAAACCTTAAACAACTTATAATATTTTGCTCTCCATAAAAATATATCCTGTCTAAATTATACAAGTTAGAAATAAAGTAAACATTAAAAGAACAAACATTCAAATTTCTTTACTCTTATGTAATTTTATATTTTATAAAAATAAACTTAGATTTTAAATATCCCAAAAGATTTTGCTCTCCATAAAAATATATCCTGTCAAAATTATACAAATTCAAATATGAACATGCTGCATAACAAAACCTGGAAATATAAATAAAATGTGTTCCTTTCAGCAATAACAAATCAAATCATTCAGTTGTCTTTGCTCATATGTCATTTTAGAGCTGGACGCCTGGCATCTTTTTTTGGCCACAAGTTCGTTTCTGTTTGGTGTGAGGTTCTGTGTTGTGGAGATTCTCAGGATGGATTGCAGGTGCTCATCAGTGAGGCGACTCCTGTGTGCTGTTTTGTTAGTCTTTATCACTGAGAAGAGCTTTCACACAGACATGTGCTACCAAACATGCACAAGGTTCGAGCCGCATGTAGACGGACTTTTTGTTCTTCAAAGTCACCAAAGCGCCGCAAACTCAGTGCAGTGCGCCAGTTTATCAGCAAAGTGCGATTTGGGAACACCGTAGTGACGACTTGGTTTAACATTACTTGGTAACAGGGAAAGTGGGGCAAGTGGCATTTGTGTCTCCCATAAAAGCAGCTCAATTGAAATCACTTTGTGATTGTGCACGGTAAAACGTCCGCTGAAGTGTCAGATTCTTATTTAATTCTTCTGCTTTCTGTATCTTCTGCATTGCATTCAGGTCTTTCAGGTTACCCTGATGTTTTGTTTTATAGTGCCGCCTTAGATTAAATTCTGTAATTACAGCCACATTAGCTCCACAAATGAGACACACGGGTTCAGTAAACATATACTCAGCCTCCCATCGGTTTTAAAGGCTCTATTTTCAGAATCAACTTTTCTCTTCAGCATCGTGAGCTAGCTTCGCAATAACTTGCAGCATCATAAGGTAGACTTGATTAACGCGTAAGTGTTCGGCAAGGCAGCTGAAGCGCTGCATTATGGGATCTGTAGTTTATTGTGTTACCAGCGCTTCATATACCCGGCTTTAATAACAATAATACAGTATATAAAATGATCTCGGGCCGGATATAATTACACGCGGCCGGATGTGGCCCTGCCCTTGAGTTTGACACATATGGACTAAATAGAACTTGAAAAGATATATTTTTTCAAATGTGATCGCAATTCAGATAGAGTTGACGCAAGACTACAGCCTGCATGCCTCAATAAGTCATCCTCCCTCGCTCTTACTTTTTACCGCTCATCTAATGAATACACTGAGTATGGCTTTACCAAAACAATCATTGATGGCTAATAAAGTATCCATTATTCGAGTATGTAGATCGGGTATATATATATATATACATATATATATACCCGCGTATCGCAGCGAGAAGTAGTGTGTTAAAAAGCTAGAAAAGAAAAGGGAACATTTTAAAATAACGTAACATGACTGTCAATATACAGTATTTGTTTTGTGAGTGTTACTGAGTGTTGCTGTCATCAAGGATTTGATTATCATTATTTCTTTCAATCAGGTTCGTATTTGTAGGATGTGTTGTGTTCAAGTTACATTCCGTGTTTGTCAATCGCTGTAAAGATGACAGGTTTCATTCATCGATTCGTTTCTTACTGCATCAATAAACAGCTCGCCTTCTTCTTTATCTGAGACCTGACACACTGCATGCACGGGTTTTTTACACTGTCTTCCTTTAGCGGACATTGACTTTTTCCAACGTGTGCTTTGTTTCCGCAGTAGTTGGATTTATGAATATGCTTGTATGTATGAGACGCTTCATATTTTTGCTGCCTTTTCAATTGTGTAATTCGGTTTTGTTCAGCTCTTTGGAACTGTTGCTTTTATCTGTGCACTGCGCCAGTTCACGGAGCCGCTCGTGTACATGCATCGGTTCCCAGCTGTGCTGGTGCCATCTCCTGCTATGTCCATGGCTGTATTTAATGTTACCTTAGTCCTGGCACTTAAAACTTTCTCTCGCAGTTTCGCTGAGTTTGTGTCAAACACCACCCTGACCATCTCATCTTCCTCTCCATAAGCACAGTCCTTCACCCGTGAATATTTACCCGTGGCAGTTTGCTATTGGATTGCCGCTGACGGACGGCCTTATATGGGCAGGCACTAAATTACAAACGCCAGCGCAGCCTGTCTATGAACTTAATTTAAAGTGTAGGTTTACATCGTGCTTTGTTTCCAAGTAGCAGAACTCATGAATATGGTTGTATATGTCACCGCCGCTTCTTATTGTTTCGCTGCCTTCTCAATTATATAATGCATGTTTTCTTCAGCGCTTTTTGAGGTCTTCCTGGTTTTCTATGTACTGCGAACTTTTGTAAGGAAGCTGTAAGGAATGAACCTGCCAAATTTCAGCCTTCCACCCACACAGCGGTAAGCCAGATCTTGTCATGAGGGGAAAAGGCACCTCCCGCGCCTCCACGCCGCACAAGGGCAGGCCCTATGGGCGCTGGTGTCTCGGGGACCTTCCGGCTACGGACCTTGACCCGAAGATTCCGCCGGAGAAGGGACTAGAGGAACTCTTCCCGGCCCAGGCCCCAAGAGTGTCCACGCCGCCTCCTTTAAGAGGGAGCAGTGGATGATGACTCCCGCGTGAGTGAGCTGACCGCTGGAACCCTTCTTTGTCCTTGAAATGATCTGTTGTACCGAAAGTGGCTACCCATGAGGGCGAGGTGCGGAAGTTGTTGCTAATTCCGCTGCACCTTCCGGGCGGAGATATGCGAAGTTGGCACATGCTCACCTCCTAGGCCCACCTCGGGCCAAAAACACTGGAGAGGATTAAGCCCGCTTTTACTGGCCTGGGATCAATGAGGTCCGCGGTTCTGTCAATCCTGTCCGAGTGCCAGACCCGCCAGATTCCTAGGAGGGACCGTGCTCCTCTAGTCCCTATTCCCTCGTGGACATCCCCTTTGAAAGGATAGGGGTCGATTTGGTGGGACCCTGGAGCCCTCAACCCGTGGCCACAAGTATATCCTAGTCATGGTGGACTATGCCACCCGGTACCCAGAGGCGGTTCCCCGCGCCCGCTAATACTAAAAGCATCGCACGGAATGGGCATACCAAGGAGGTCCTCACGGACCAGGGTACGCCTTCACTTCGGATACGCTCAAGGAGCAGATAAAGCACCTGAAAGCGCCAGTCTATCACCCGCAAACTGACGGGTTGATTACAGATGCTCCGGGAGGCGCTGACGGCAGGATGATGTCACACTTTGAAACTATACGGGCGACAACCCCGGGAATCCTCGACATCCTAAAAGAAGGCGGCGTTGAAGCTCATCTCCATTACAGTAAATGGAGAAAAACTGCTTCCAGTTATGACCATTACATGCGTAGAATTTCGATATAAAACCTGCCCAACTTTTGTAAGGAAGCTGTAAGGAATGAACCTGCCAAATTTCAGCCTTCCACCCACACGATGCCTACCCCATGCCCCGGAAGTTGGAGAATTAGTGATCCGCAAAGGAGAAAACGGCCTTTAGCACCCCTAGCGGGCACTGGCAGTGAGTGACGTGGTAGATAGAGTGTGAGTGAGTGAGTGATTCCGCACCTGAGTGAGTGAGTGAGTGAGTGAGGGCTTTGCCTTTTATTAGTATAGATATATATATATATATATATATATATATATATACCTTAGTGAAGAATGGCGGCCGCTTATCCCGCCAATACCCCCGGGTCAAGCCGCCAGGTGGAGCCGCCTTGCAGCATGGAGGTCCACAGAAGACCAGCAGGGCATCATGGACAATGTGGTTTTTATGCACTGCTGGATGCCATGGGGGCCACAAGTGGGAGCTGCAGGGAGGACCGAGGACTTCTTCGAGGACTTTCGTGCCCTATGACCCGGAAGTTCGTCATAGGAAGAGCGACGGGCTTCCGGGTTGAAGAGAAGAGCTTTTACCTGACCCAGAAGTGATTGAGAATCACATGGACTGGGGATTGGGAACACTTCCAGGTCAGGGAGTATAAAAGGACTGTGGGAGCTCCTAGATGGTGAGCTGAGCTGGGTGGAAGGGTGGCAACGCGTCTGGGAGCTGGAGGATTGTTTATTGATTGTATTGGTGGGATTTATGAGTATAGTGGTGGAGAGTGTGTTTTGTACACTGTGGCAATTTAATAAAGTCAACTTGAGGACTTTTACCTGGTGTCTGTAGTTGTGGACAGGGGTTCAAGGGAGTGAGAGCGCCCCCTGTCTACCACAATATATATATATATATATATATATATATATATATATATATATATATACATATATATATATATATATATATATAGTATCTAATTTGGATTTGCATTCAATGCTTGCATAGAAAGGCAAATCCACCAATGAAAATGAGTGCAGATGGTCTCACTAACACAAAATAAAGAAGCTGTGGGTCCTAATCAGGCTTTCCGATTCTTGGTTAAACCAAAAAAAGAAAACTGGTTTCAATTCACAATCAATCAAATCCCTGAGCTAAATCACTAATGTTTTCAATCAAGTGTGTGAGGTGTGTTAAGACCAACTGGGGGTGTTTTGTCATCAGTGCCACAGTGCAGGCTGATTTATTCATTTAAGTCATTAGACACAAGGGGAGAAAAGTACCAAGGATTAAAAACAAATGTGGACTTGGGGGAAGTGTATAACAATTATCTGAATGGTTTTAAGCCAAGCGAATCATCCACTTCCTCTCAACTGCTATATGCCCATGGGTCAGGGCACTAAATCCACAATGACATAAATGCACAAGGGTTCGCCTTGGAAAGTAGTTCCTTTTCGAAGAGAATGAACAAACAGAGCAAACCGCAGTAACATTTTGTATGTGACTTTCACTCCATCCGGGGAGCAATGCTGAACTGAGTGGAATCATTTGGTCAACACTCTTGTGGAAAGATGGAGTCTCCAAATGCATCATTCTGTTTTGTATCAGGTAACAAATTATTGTTAAAAATTGCTGTGACTCTTCCAGTTTCCGTTGGTGAAGGCAGCCTTTCCTGAAGTAGGCGGGAGGAAGATAATTGAAGAAATGTGGTAATTACCTTTATTTCATCCACTATCCAGAGTCACTGATGAGCTTGTCTGACCACACTAGCTACACAGATTAAACATCTGCTGATCTCAGTAACCTGATCTAGTGCCTGACACCTGCAGACCATGCTAGTAGTCCAGTCTCTTTCATGGATGGGAGAAGAGTTCTAGCTGATTAAGGAAGTACATAAAAAATGAAAACATCCTTAAATAGAATAATTAGAAGGATGTACAGATTTTCTCTGAAAATGATATATGTTCAACTTACATTTTTTTAAGGTACATAAATATTCTTTTTGGATGTTCAAATAATTTTTATGGAGGTTTTTAATCTTGATGAATTTAAAAAATATATTGTGGTAAATCCAGGACGTCAGTGAGCCCCAAACCCCAACACAAACACACTTGTACAGTCCCGGGTTCAGAAAATCGAAGGTTTTATATTTTAAAAAGCTCCAAATGTGACACAAGCACAAACACAGGTCTTCCTCTCACAATACCTCCTTTCTCTCTATCGCACTGCCCTCCACCTCTCAAGCGTTGCTCCACTACCTCCCAGCTCCGACTCGCCTGAATAAAGGAGTGCAGTCCCTTTTATAAGAGACCAGGGAGCTTGTCTCCCTACAACGTGGCACCTAGTGACCCCAGCAGGGCTGTTCTGCTGGACTACATATCCCAGCATGCCCTGCTGGTTTCCTACTGTGCTGCCATCTAGCGTGCTGTGGGAATAAAAAACCTCCATCAACGTCTTCTCTTTTTAATGGGCTGTCTGTCCACTCTTTTTGGTCCTTTCTTCCAGGTCTGCTCCCTTCTCCTGGCTTGGATGCCTGTCCAGCCCATGTGGCGTCTATAATATATTATTGTTTTCTTGGTATTTTTTGGTTAAGACCTTACTAATTTTGATTATCATTATGTTATGAAATTTTCCACATCATCATTTTGTTGTGACTTTATCAACATGATTTATAAACTAGCACCATGTGCTTAGGATTTTGAATAAACTGTAAAAGAATTTATTTGTGGCTTACTTATTTTCTTCACTTTGCAGAACAATAAGTGCAAAAAAGTGTGTAATAATTGGTCTGTAGGAAATTTGTCTGGAGGCAGTTTGTGGTAAGGAGGTATAGACAGATGTGGTGTATGCATGTGGAGTGGAGAAAAAGTGGCCTGGCCAAGCAGAAGGCTTGAGGAAGTCACAGTTGAAAAACTTGGAGAATGGTAAGAGGACAATGGATCTCTACTTCGGGTGGCTGAAAATTATCAAAATTGGAGAAAAGGAATCTATCAGGTACAAGACATTATCCAGAACTAGAATAGGCACCAGCCTACTAAAGGGTAAACTCATGCACACATTCACAGTGGAATAATTTATTGTCACAGATGAATGTAACCAATTACACTAGCTGCATCTTTGGTCTAAGAAATCTTTATGAACGAAATCCATTATCGTATATGAAAAATAATCTGATTTTTACATATAAATAGTGCTGTTTTTAACTGCTTGTATAAGGCAGCAGCAGCTTTGAGAAAAAAAGAAATCAGGAGATGACAGGAAGAAGTCAGAATTAGCACAGGGGTCGTAACTAATGTGTAACCAGAGTGGTACGTTAAATGCCAAAAAGGGTACACATAACTACAGCCAAGAAACATAAGATGTAAGTAGATGTAGTAATCAGAGGGCAGAAAAAATGATCATAACCAGTAAATTCAAAAACTAACAATGAAATGACACAAAGGTTTTTGTGTTCTCTAGCACAAATCCAAATCTTGGATGATTACATTTACGGGGTGCCAGTTTTTAAAATATTGTGTCATGATGTGCAACCTCAAGGAACAGGACCTTGTGTACTAGCAACCAGTTTCTAATATCATGTCATCCATAAGGGAAACAAGACTGTGGTTAAGAACGTAAATAATTTCTTACAAAATTAAAACTAACAAGAAACAAAAGAATAATATAACCACAAGGTTTGTTTCCTTCAGAATCCCAAATCAAAAAATTTTTTGAGGCCAAGAAACAGTTAAAAAAATCAGACTTATAACCAGATAAGGACACTATTAGATGGCAATGCTAACTAGCTGTGCCACCTCTGTGACTGACCTTGGTGTGAAACAACAAACACAAAAGGAAGAGAATCTCATCTTGGACTAATAGCAGCAACTTTTTTTTCCATACTTTTTGCATCCAGTTTTGAGTATAATTTTTCCAGGTTAGCTTCTAAGACCTGACAATCACATTAAATTCTGGTACAGCTTTTAAAATGACACCTTCTTTACAAAATCAATATCATATAAAATATATTCATGTCAAAAATGTGAAGTTAGGGGATCAGAAATGGTCATAAAAGTTATATTCTAAGACTTAAAAAGGTTACTGATTTAACTATAGGAAATATTGTGCATTATGGGTAAAACTTGTGTGTGCTATGGTAGTCACACTACATCATTGCTGTCAATAATTAGGCAATTTCAGCATACAGATAAATACACAACACCTACACATGCAACAGAATATTCTTTAGAGATACTTAGATGATACACGTCCTATCCTGTTTAATAGCATAATTCCTGTGTACTCTCCTAGTTATCAGACAATAAGCATTCTGCCCATTGAGCTCTGTTTGGTAAACAAACCACTTCAATATTGCCAATGTGATTGAGAACAGCTGCATTTATTCACTATCATCCATCATTATTCTTCCCAGGAGATAAACAAAATCTTTTTCTTCCCAATAAAAGAAATCCATGACATTTCCACCAGGTATGTATTATTAAGCAAATATACTATAAGTGTGAAAACGCCTAATTATAGCATTTATTCCTAAAACTTGTTTTTGGTTGCCACTAATTGGCCTCACACTACATTTTTATCATTTAGAAGGGGTGATTTGCTGATTTTTCATCTGCTGAGGGGCAAATAAACATGTTTTATCAGAAAGGACAGAATTAGATGTTAGATGTTGAATCTCTAGAAGACTTGCTTGATCAAGGCTAGCTTCCAGGAGGCCTAGAGTAAATATCTATGAGATGCAAGGGCAGATCTACCATCAGGGTGTGCTGGGTGCACACCCAGGGGTCCATGTCAGCATTTCCACCAGGTATGTATTATTAAGGTTTGGTTTACTTGAAAGTTTGGTGTGTGAAACCCAACCAAGCTAAATGAAGACTGAAACAAAGTAACTACAGTAATCACACAAAAGCAAATATACTATAAGTGTGAAAACGCCTAATTATAGCATTTATTCCTAAAACTTGTTTTTGGTTGCCACTAATTGGCCTCACACTACATTTTTATCATTTAGAAGGGTTGATTTGCTGATTTTTCATCTGCTGAGGGGCAAATAAACATGTTTTATCAGAAAGGACAGAATTAAATGATAGAAAAAGAATCCTAATTAAGTTACACTTAGCATGGGCCAGAAATCATTCACACTAGATAGAAAGATAGATAGATAGATAGATAGATAGATAGATAGATAGATAGATAGATAGATAGATAGATAGATAGATAGATAGATAGATAGATAGATAGATAGATAGATAGATAGATAGATAGATAGATACTTTATTAATCCCAAGGGGAAATTCACATTTCCAATTCACTAGGAAGAAGGAATATTAAAGGACACAGTTAAACAGGTGACATTTAGGAGGTAGCCTAAAATGTGTAAAGGTCAACAGGAAGAATATGTGTGAGATTACTTTTAAGAGCAAATACAAGTGCTTGGAGAGGTCCTGTAGGTATTAAACAACTACTCTAGTCCCTTTCAAATTGCACTTATGTATTTACTAAAATAGGGTTAGGCAGTTAACAACCCAAATTTTAAATATTAAACCAAAACAAAGCAAATCCTGTTAGATGTTGAATCTCTAGAAGACTTGCTTGATCAAGGCTAGCTTCCAGGAGGCCTAGAGTAAATATCTATGAGATGCAGGGGCAGATCTACCATCAGGGTGTGCTGGGTGCACACCCAGGGGTCCATGTCAGCAAGGGGCCCTTTCCCTAAGCCAAACTAGATGAAACAATGTAGTATTTGTACAATGAAATGATCAAGGAGGAGCCCCACCCTGCTCGATTAAACAATCAAGCATCCATGCACTGAAATGAGTGGATGGGATGGACAATGAAGTGAAGTGAGAAATACCGGGGTGCATTAAATGACCCAGATTGTGTTCTGCATTGTTAAAAGTATGATCAATTCTCTGTCAAGGAGCTAAGTCACCCAGGGAGCTGGGGAGGACTTAATTTAGACTTGAGGAGACAGCAGGGTCACTGAACTTGAAGAAGTAGCTAGATTATGTTATAGTAAAGAACTAGCAGATGAGAGACAGTGTGCAATATCAACGTTGCAAAGGATAAGGCAGATGGGCCAAAGTTGACTTTAAGCACAAAGTTAGAGGTTCACCCTGTCCAGGGATTTCAATTCCAAAGCTACAGGCATCCAGCTGTTTTCAGGACCTTTTGAATCTGGACAGTTCACTACAAAACCAGTCTCCAGAAAGAAGGTAAGTAGTGACAGTGGGAGACTCGGTTACATTTGCTCCAGAGAAAGCAAGTCTTGTACAGTGTGCTAACTTCCTGGTGCACTGTTAGAACATTTTTCTGGATGGGTAGATAGACTCCTGACAAGAGCAAAGTTGGATTCAATTATTGTTGTCCATGTTGGAAAAAAATAATATGAATAAAGAGCAGGTTCTCACTTCTGCTATCCAGATTTTTAGAACTATGTACTAAGCTATGGAGCAAACCTGACCTTCAAACGAGCCAGTCCAGGTAAGATTGAGGAGATAAGAAAGCTAAAATCTTTTGTAGGAGAGAGAAACTTAAGTTTACATGACATTGGGGTGCCTCCTGAAATAGGTGGGATCTGTACTAGCTGAAGGGCTACATTTGAACCAGTGGAGCACCAGTTCAAAAGGTAGATATTTAGTCAAAGACTGTTTAAAAGAGGAAATGGCCAAAGAGTTTAGGACAGGGAGGCTTTATAACCTAGCATAAAGGAATGGACACTAATATTAATACAAATACAATACAATTTACATATTTATCACACAGTTTAATAGTATGAGTATAGTAACTATAATAATTACATTAAAAATTGCCTACCTTAATTCTAGCAATATCAAAAAAAAAGGAAATCAGTTGGAGCTTTATTTACCTTCATATAATTATGATATTATGACAATAAAAGAAACCAGGGATAAAAAAATGCAAGTAACTGTGATGATTGCAAATATTTTCAGGAGAGAGCGGCAAAACAGTGAAGGTGGGAGACTTGCCATTTCTGTAAATAAGTTCATTAAGTGCCTGCTTCAAATGGGTGTGAGCTACATTTTAGTAAGGATGTTATGGATTTGACTAGAAAACATAAAGTATAGGGGTCTGATACTGGGAGTAATAGATGCCACAATGATGGTAATTGTTTCAATGTGAATCTTTTTAAAAATATCACAATGTTGAGGTTAGAGAGGGCATTATAGTAATGGGGAACTTCAGTTACTCAAATATTAATTAGGATACACCTACAAACAAATGAAAATAAGAATATGAGCTTTTAGACTTAGATTTTTTATACAATATTTTAAAATACCAATGAGGAGAATAATGTGAATATTTATTATTCTGTAATAATTACGATAAACGTGAGAGAGTAGAGGTGATTAATTCATTAAGATTTAGACTATAGTGTGATACATTTCACAGCACATTGGCAGAGTCATATTTCAAAAGGTAAATTTGTTAAATGTAACTTTAGTAAGACAAATTTTGAGTAGATGTGGCAAAATCTAAATTACAATAAGTTTTTAAGTGCATAGTCAGTAAAGGAACAGAGAATGTTTAAAAGCATTTTTCATTTCATTCTGAAATTTAAAAGCAAATTCTGATGTGGATAAATCAGAAGTTAAACAAGAGGTTTAAAAAAACAGATGTATAACAGACACTAGGAAATAACTGTCATCACTAACTGTAGGGCCTACAGTATGTTATGGGCAAAGATTAAAAAGGTATAAGAAATTCTAAAATGTAATCACAGAGAAATATTATAGAAAAGGCAAAATATGACCCAGAGAGATTCTTCTAGTATTTTAGTAGTAAAAGAATGGCCATGGAAGAGCAAATTAAAATATACAGACTGTGGAATGCTCTAAATCCTAGTATTCACATGAGAAGAAATGATCTACAGTACCAGTTACAGGGAGTATCAAGGAAATGCTTAATGATTGGAACAAAGAGTGCGAAAGGTTCTGCTCAGATTAAAATGGCTGTTAATGACAAAATCACTAGAAGCAGAAAACATTTATCCTAAAGTGCTTAAGAAAATTAATAAATACATTGTGGTTTATGGCTGGCTTGTCATCCCGGCCAATACCCCCAGGCCTCCAGATGGAGCTCTCCCTGCAGCATGGGGGTGCCCCGGATACCAGCAGGGAATCATGGACAATGGTGTTTTCTTCTACAACCCTGCTGGATACCACAGGGGCCAACAGAGGACGCTGCAGGGAGGCCCAGAGAGTCAAATGTGCCCTATAACCCGGAAGTACGTCATAGGCAAGGTGACAACAGAAGTGACGTACTTCCGGGATGAAGAAGAGGATTTTTATCTGACCCGGAAGTGATAGGAGATCACATGGACTGAGGTATTGGAAACACTTCCAGGTCACGGAATATTAAAGGACTATGGGAAATCCCAGACGTCGAGCTGAGCTGGGTGGAAGGGCGGCAACGTGTCTGGGAGTTGGTGGATTGGATTATTGTAGTGTATTGGTTATTATTTATGAGTATTGTGGAGAGAAGGGTGCTTTGTGCACTGTGCAGTTCAAATAAAATAATAATTTGGGCTTTTATCTGGTGTCTGACATTTGATCTGAGGGTTCAAGAGGACGATAGCGCCCTCTGTCTGTCACAACATATATAAATCAAGTTTAAGTGACAAGTATGTTTAAAAAATCACGACACAAGAGGAAAAAGACTGAAAGCTACCAAATAATACAATTTTTTAAATGATCAAGTGTTTGGGATAAGTCATATCTTTTGGGTTTGTTTATTTCTTTTTTTTGCAAGTTCAACTTAATTTTATTTAATGATTTACTTTCTGGTTTATTTCTTATATGCACTTCTCCTTAATTTCTATCACTTCCTCAATTCTGGTTTTTATTGTTTGGCGGGAAGACTTTATCGGTGCCTTTGAGAATTTCATAGACCTTGCTTAGGTCTTCATGAAGTGTTTTTCCCACTAAACACATTTCTTTTTCTTCAAGCCTCTGAAAGCACACTGGGGTATTTCTTTCAATCCAGTAGTTGTTTTCCACTACTCAGCTTCTAGTGCTGCAATGTCTTTCCTGACTACCATGCCCACTACCTAAAATAAGTGAATATATGTGGAGAAGAAGTAATCACCTCTATTCTAAGAGATATCATTGTTCTGTTATTATTTTGATAGTTGAAAGTTTCTTATGTATTAAATCAAACACATTATGCAAAATGGCCATATTTTATTTCTTTGAAATTTGAATTGCTTTATCATTTGGAATATATAGTGGCAAGAAGAAGGATGAGATCAGTGGAGTCTTACTGACATGTTCAGAATTTCCTTTAATATCCCAATCACAAAGAAAGATGAAAAAATAAAACAAAAACTTACAAAACTCGCAGGTTCTTCAGACCAGTGAAGTCTACTTTCGTAATTCGAGTTATATTGTTTCTGTCCAAGTCTCTACAAAATAAAACAGAAGAAAGAAAGAGTCAAGAGTCTGGTTGAAAGAGGCTAATATCACATGCTATAATGTCAGATACATACAGTAGGTGTTTACCTTCATTCACTTAGCAAGCAGCCCACCAAAGAGTTTATGCATTTCAAATATGGGCTTTAGTGGATGGCATATTGCATAGGTTGGCTTTGGCTAAGAAAATTCCATTAAAGTGGAGAGCAATGTCAAGGGCTCTTAAAAATAGACTTTTAAGGAGATTTACAGTTCTGACCTCTCCACTATTTAACCCAAAGTGACTTTTTTATTTTTTACATCCCTCCCTTTTTTCCAACCACACAATGGAATACAATTAATCAAAAGTAAACAATTTTACCGATGCATGAAAGCCTTTTCAGCTACAATGTCAATTTTTGCTAACAAAAGGAAGGCTGTGACTGCTGCTAACCTCACATCCTGCTTTAATGGGCTTCACCCATGACCCCTAAGAATTCGCTCCGGCATACCAGATAGCTGCCTGTGATGTTGTCTTTCGTCAACCTGTTATTCAATCTGCTAGTGCATCTTTTTGAGAAGTCCATCTGAGGGCTGACTTGCAAACTATTGTCCATAGGTCTCTGTGTGCTTTTTTTAATGTCACCCTTTAGCTATATTAAAAGTATAAATTTTGTCAATGATTTATGCTTGTTACACTTCATGGCCAGAAATAAACCTAGATTTGATAAACCATTAAACATTATCCAATCCTCAAATTTTGCCTTTAGACAGACATCTTTCAGTTGTATGATTAACTACTGTTTTCGTTTTTTCTGCACTATATTTCTTATGGGTGGTAAACCTCCAGTATACTTGGTTTGACTCCTGACCTGGTCATTATCTGTCTGGTTTTCAAACATGGATGAACATCCTCCATCACAAAGACACAAAGAACTATCTATCAGTTAATTTTATGTTGGTTCAGAGAGAAAGTGAGCTTGAGAGAGAGTTCCCAAAGATTGACTGGCACACTTTCCAGGGTTGGTATCTGCTTACAAGTTGATGTTGCAAGAACAGACTCTGGCCTAGCAATCCTAATTTAGATTATATGGGTTCAAAAATGTAAGCATGGACTTTAAGCTCTATGCCCATGTACTTGTTCATTTCTGGTCTCAATTTCACCAACTCCTGAGTTTGCTTATTTGACTTATATTTAACTTTTTTAAATTATTTCCTTACAGAGTCTTAGGAAAGAAAACAGAGTTAATCCATACAGTACAAGGGAGAAGCACTCAGAATGGCTGGAGTTCTGGTCCAACACTGGGATCCCTACACTCTAATGTACATACATTGGCCACAACAAAAAAGCAGCACAAAGGAGAAAACTTACAATTTAAAGTAAAAAAGCACAGAATTATTGAAAGGTGTTTGGAATGAAGGAGAAGTTGAACTATCTAGCAGAAAACCATACTCATACAAAAGAATCATTAACCTGAAAAACTGAACTGCCTTATACCACAATACTATAGTATGTATGTCATTTATTCATTGCCTTTTTGCAGACACATCCTGCTCCAAATTATATCAGGCACAAAAATGATAAGGCATAAGCACTGGTCCATCATTTTAACTTGCTTATCCATTTCAAGGTCATGAGGAGCTGATGCCTGTTCTAACAGCTGACACAACACAACAGACAACTTTGGATGGGCACCAGCCCATTGCTATACACATCCACACTAACTCATAATGTCCCAGTTTTTCACATCTTCATGCATTTTCCTAAGGCTAAAATAGTTCATATTCATACCATTATGCAAACCCTGATCCAGGCTTAATGGATGCCGTAAGCCCTGTGCTTCAAATACAATTGCCCAGAGTGTAGCAGTCAGATCCCTAGAGTCGCCCTCCACTAGCCATCTGAGAAAACACCTGCTGCAACTTCTCCGTTTTGGCCTATGCAGTGGTAAAAGAACTTTGCCACATTACAATTAAAGTAGCAGAATCTGTTTAACCTTTTTAGAACAGCCAAAAGATCTACTTCTTCAGACTTTGTATGTGCTCAGATCTGACATCAAGTGTAACAGTGTCATTTTTTGAGATTATATGCATAGGTTATTAATAATGTATGTATTTTTGTGATTCTTAACTTGAGATCCATGTTATTGACTTGCAGTTATTAAATAACCCTGACAAAGTGCCACTGCTTTAGGAAATGACAGTTACTCATATTTTGTGTTCATGCATATATAATTTGTAAGATGGTTTAACTAAAAATGTCACTAAAATGAATTTATGAAAACATCGGCCACTTAACTTGCCTACATACTAAAACCTAGAACATGTCTCTTTGAACATTGCATTTTAATGTGTATGTGAAGCATTTAAATTATAGTGTGTACTTAGACAATCACTTAAAGGTCATTTTTAAAGCACACAGTTTAATACTTGTCAAGCAAATGTATTTCAATCAATTCTAAAACGAGCACCTTAATTTACATGCTCTGTTTACATCTACAAAGCCATCATTAGTAATGACACATCTGCTGTAGGCTCTGTACCCAAAGCCAAGATGGACATCCTGATCAAAACGGCAGCTGCACCAAGTCACTTTATAAAGTGTGTGGAGGCTGGCCCGGACACAGACAGGCAGACATGTTCATTTCACCCAACACACGTTTATTTACACTATTTACAAAGTTCATAAGTGCCACACAAACCCCACAAGTCCCCAAAGTCCTGGCCTCACAATGCCTTACTTTCCTCTTCAGGCCGCCTCCTTGCCTCCTCCAGCAAGCTCAGTCCACTCCGCTCCCGACTCTCGCCCTGAATGAAGGGAGGTGGCTCCTTTTATCCACACCCGGATGTGCTCCAAGTGCTTCCCAGCACACCCCAGTGTGGCGGAAGTGCCGGCTGTACCCCCGGAAGCACTCCAGGTGTCCCTGCTCCTCTTCCCCCCAGCACTTCCTGGTGTGGCGGAAGTGCTGAGGTCCAGGGCTCCAAAGGCATGGGGGCACCCCCTGGCGGTGACCACTGGCCCCTACAGGGTGGAGCTTCAAAGCTCTGTAACCGTGGCCCCCAAAGGAACCAGGGCGGCTGCCCCCACGTGGTCTGAAATGGGCGCACGCCCTCTTCCGGTCCTCCAAAGCGTCCCGGCTGGGTCATCGCCCCAGGCATCCCTGACAAGTGATACTTCAATTACTGTATAGCAGTGTACATGTTCAATTTTCTGATGGCTAAAAAGCAGATTCAAATCTGACTGCCATCTGTAAGCACTCTCTGATTATGTGAGATCCGATTAAAATGTTTTGTAAGCCGTCATATTTAGGATCATGTTAACTATCATTTATGATGAGAGATGCTACATACAATATTGTTTGTTTAAAAGGAAGCATTATTTAATTGAAGAAAGAAATTAAATCTTACAAATGTAATAATGTATATAAATGAGTTGGATAAAATTACAGTAAAGTATATCTAAAAATAATTGCATTCACAGATAGCAATAAACAAGTGAAGCTAGCAAAATGTTTTTTTGGTTAGTAAAATTTAAACAAAAAGACATGAACAATATTCAGAATTGGACATATATGTAGGATAAAATTTTAATTACAGGTAAGGAGTTAAAGGATTTAATTTAATTAAAGAATGCAGTGAATAGAGTTATAGAATATCACTTACAGTACAAGCAAAAATGTGAGGCCAGTAGATTCATGACTGCCCACAAACAGACAAGTGAACACAAGCAGTCACGGGCTAATAGAATGGTGGCTTTAGCCGCCACCCCAACCTGACACAGACAGACAGGACACAAGTTTCAACACACAGCACATGATTTATTTACAGTTAGGGAAGTGTTTCTTCTTCGCTCCCACACAGTACAACACAGTCCATACAGTACCAACAGTCTCTTGTCCACTCCACTCCACTCCACTCCACTCCACTCCACTCCACTCCACTCCACTCCACTCCACTCCACTCCACAAACTTCATCTACATTCTCCCACCATTAAGTGGTGGCGACTGGCTCCTTTTATAGGTCCTGGGAGTGTTCCAGGTGGCTCATTAAGATTACCTGGAATCACTCCCAGGTGTGGTGTAATGAGTCCATTATACGGCTCTGCAGCTCCCCTTGGTGACCTCCATGGAACCTAGCAGGGCTGTACCAAACTCCAGCTTCCAGTATACCCTGCCAGAATCCACAGCTGTCCTGGAGGGCTGCCCTCTAACGTCCTAGGGGAGGTATTGCCTCATCAATGCTTTTTCACCCGGTCCTTCAATTCTGTTAACATCCCGGCCAGGTAATGGCTATGGCCGCTCGTCACAGTGTCCATATCAGGGGTCCCCAACTCCAGTCCTGGAGGGCCCCAGTGGCTGCAGGTTTTCATTCTACTCCTTTTCTGAATTGGTAACCTGTTTTTGCTCCTAATTAACTTCTTTTGAATTAATTTTATTTGACTTGCTCTTGAAGACTCAAGCCCCTTAATTGTTTCTTTTTCCTTAATTAGCAGCCAAACAAAAATGAGATACAAAATTAGTCAAAACATGACCAACAAACTGTCTTGATCATACAATATGTGAAAATAAAGAAAGGTGAAGGTCTCCAAAACATTTTATTAGTGCTCTTAGAAAACAGAAAAGCAAAAATTTCAAAAACTTCTGCTATTGCATAATGAAAGCAGCAACAAGCCATGGAATTAAAGAACGGATTTAATTAACAACAAGAATCAGCTCCAAATTAAGCAACTGGTTGCAGTGAAATTGGTTGGAGTTTGAGGTCCTGACTTAGTTGATCGTCTGTTGGCTCATTCACTTCACATTTCATTTCTGTTTGGGTGCCATTTAAGGAACGAAATGAAGCAATTCAGAACAAATCTTATAGAAACAAGCCAATTAAAATTCATTCAGAAGAAAATAATTAGCAGCAAAAACAGTGCACTAATTAAAAAAAGGTTTAGAATGAAAACCTGCAGCCACTGGGGTCCTCCAGGGAGCTGGGTACCTCTGGTCAATATGCTTAAGATGTGTCTTGCAATTGTGACTCCATATCTGGAATACTGGCCGTGGTTGTAGTTTCCATATTAGAAGAGCAACTTAGTACCACTAGGTAAGGTCCAGAGAAGACATGCTAGACTTATACTACATTGACACTGCTTCCAAGTCAGAAATTCAACATAAACACCCCAGGAACTTAGAGCTACAAGCCATACAATTTGGGGAAAACAAAGCTACCCGAATTCTCTGAATTGTAACATAACCTTCACCTTAGCCTAGTGTATAAGATAATTGATACAGCCTGCTCAGACAGAAAAGCAGTGTCTGTGGTTGATTTAAATTTGGAGTGGTAAATATATTTACTTTGGTTTTCATGTTCATAAAAAATGTTCCATTTATCTTTAATTGTTTTTTTTTTGTTTATTTATTTTTTAAACAGAGGAAGTAACAAATCAACAGCAGCTCCATGTTTCAATAAACAGTCCAACCGGAAATTCACTTGAATGCACTGATGTGGGAAGGTGGAATATGACAACTTGGGAATACCAATATTTTGACAGCAAGGAAATGCAGCAATATTCCAGACCTTCAAGTAGTACAAGACAGGAAAGTTAGGAAGCTGAATGTTTTAGGCTTAAAATAAATGAAGACTGAAGATTGACATCATAGCTGTAATCGAATTAATGAAGGCAGGAAGTAGAGTGTTTCATAACTCTTACTTGAAAATTACTCCTTAAACAAGTAAAAAGAAGCTAAGGTGGAAGCAGAGTCAGGTTAAATTTACTTACAGACCCAGCATTGAGGGTCTTAATCCAGTGCCCAATCATTGCGTGTGAGAAATCTACACATTCTCTTTATATCTAAGGGGTGTTGAACTTGAACTTTATTGTCAGGCAACATAAATTCTATTAATTTGTCTCTTTGTTACAGCCACAAATACAAAGAAATAGCAAAACATAAGCAACACTATAATGTATGATCTATAATATCATCATAATATTATATAAAACAACATAATACAGTAAAGTGCAAAAAACACAGTAATGCATAATGCAATACCACAACCTCTGGCAACCAGCAAAGATGGCCATTCCAAACTGGCCCTAGGTAAATGGACGAGGTGTGCATGAATTGGTCCTATTCTTCAGCTCAGAGTTGCAGGGTTCGAGTCCAGTATAAGACAAAAAGGAACTAAAAACAACAGCTGTATGTAAAATAAACTGACAGATTTTGTAAAACTACTGAGTCAATCCCTTTGTATAAACTTTATTTTTTACAATTTCTGATAGCACAGTACTAATCTCTTCTACCGTACTGATCCAGCTATTATAACTATCAATTAGCTGTACTCACTACCACCCTCCTTATGTATCCCTACCACCACTTTTCGTTTATTTGTCTGTACCCAAAAAATACACAAAGCTTTTTTTAGATATATTTAATAGTATTTTAGATTTCCGAAAATGATTTCCACATACAATATCTTGAAACAACTTTGTGCCTTTTCTAAAACATACTTCAAATATCAAAATACATTTTGATAAATCTTACATGAAGCGGAAATACATTTTAAGGTATCAGTAAAATTAATGTGAGATACCCAAGAAAATGTATTTTAGATCATTGTGTTATATTGTGTTATATCAAACAAAAGCCAATGTCAAAATATACGAAATGCATTTTAAGACATCTTGAAATAACATCCAGACTACTTTAAGAAAAGCATAAATGTGTATCCAAAATAGGAATGCAGAGTATTTCTGCCTTAACTCTAGACCTTGCAGACCACATTTTGTAAACATGTGGTGGAAAATATAAACACGTACTAATTGTAAAAATGTATTTTAACATATGGGGTGATAATCCCGATTTAAAACGATTGATCTCTTCTGGTCTTTAAACCAATATGAAGGTTAAAGCCTACAACATTAGAACAATCTAGACGAGTACAGGCCATTTGGCCCAAAAAATCTTGCACTTGCAGATTAGTGAGTGTCTGATGGAATTTATTCTAAACGTAAACGCTGTGGCTGTGCCGTGGTGGCTATGCTGGTGCAGTACAATACAGTGCAATACAACTCGGAGCCCTGCCACGTGCAAAAGTTCGCTGACAACACTGCTATCGTGAGCTGCATCAGGAGAGGGCAGGAGGAGGAGTATATGGACCTAATCAAGGACTTTGTTAAATGGTGCGACTCAAACCACCTACACCTGAACACCAGCAAAACCAAGGAGCTGGTGGTGGATTTAGTTAGGATATAGCGGGTTGGATAATGGATGGATGGATGGTGGTGGATTTTAGGAGGACCAGGCCCCTCATGGGCCCCGTGATCATCAGAGGTGACTGTGTGGAGAGGGATGTGAATCCAGCAACTGCTGGATGATAAACTGGACTGGACTGCCAATACTGATGCTCTGTGCAAGAGAGGACAGAGCCAACTATACTTCCTTAGAAGGCTGGCGTCCTTCAACATCTGCAATAAGATGCTGCAGATGTTCTACCAGACGGTTGTGGTGAGCACCCTCTTCTACACGGTGGTGTGCTGGGAAGACAGCATAAAGAAGAAGGACGCCTCACGCCTGGACAAACTGGTGAGGAAGGCAGGCTCTATTGTAGGCACAGAGCTGGACAGTTTGACATCTGTGGCAGAGCGACGGGCACTGAGCAGGCTCCTGTCAATCATGGAGAATCCACTGCATCCACTGAACAGGATCATCTCCAGACAGAGGAGCAGCTTCAGAGACAGACTGCTGTCACCATCCTGCTCCACTGACAGAATGAGGAGATCATTCCTCCTCCACACTATGCGACTCTTCAATTCCACCCGGGGGTAAACGTTAACACTACACAAGATTATAGACTGTTACACCTGCCTCACACTGTCAACCTTGTATTTGTTAACTTGCACTGCTTTTTTTATTGCTCTTTAATTAATATTATTTTTTATCAGTATGCTGATGCTGATGTATGTGAATTTCCCCTTGGGGATTAATAGAGTATCTATCTATCTATCTATCTATCTATCTATCTATCTATCTATCTATCTATCTATCTATCTATCTATCTATCTATCTATATATATATATATTGCCAGAGCTAGTGTTGTTATTTTTAATTTGATGCTATTGTATGTATATTTTTGCACATTATATAAATGAGACAATAACAACAGCATGTAACAGTGTGAAACCATCTAAACACTTCTTGAGCTTGCTCTACTGGTATATTGTTACATTCAATACTTTACATAATTGTACAACAGAGCTATCTAGCTGTGTTTACATTACCTGATTGTCATTTCAAATTATATAATCTGCTTTGATTTTATATCATGTAGAATTTTCATTTTCTTATTACAGCAGAACCCCAAATTTAACAGTGACAGCAAATTTTTCAGAATTAATATTTATTTAAAAAAGGAACGTGTGTGTCTTACTTAAAATGTATTTCATAATTACTTGCACATCAGCAATTTACTGCACTACAAAAACAATGACCCAGATATTTTAACATATGTGCTGTGTTTTTGTTGCAAAAAAATAATAGTAAACAATTTTAAACCCTGAACTTTAACATTTTTAACTAATCCATCATTTATCATTATATTAGATTAGCTAGATGACATACATGTTATTAATCTCAGGGGCAATTCAGATACAGCAGCAGAAAGATAAAGAGCAAGAATATATACTCGCAGGACAAGTAAATAAGTAAAAATAAACATAGCAAGTACATCGGGTGGAAGCATTGAATTGCCTGATACCAGTGGGCAGATAAGACCCCTAAACTCGCTTCTTAGCACACTGTGGTGGAATAAGCCTGTGGCTAAAAGTGCTCCAAGACAGCACCTCCTGGAGGGAATGGAGGGGATTTTTCATGATGGCATCTAATTTTGCCATCATCCTGTTTTCCACAACAGCTTTTTGAATGTCCAGGGTCTGCTCTGCGATGGAGCAGGCTTTCCTGATATGTTTGTTCAGGCATTATAATGCACTTGAGCTTCTGAGGTTAGTTTCTGCTCCAAATGTACAGTAAATCCACATGAGATTACCTCAAAAACATTTTGTTGACAATGTGGCCTCTGACTGATTTTTGTCCATGGAATCATGCAGATAACAATGCTGTATTTTTATCTATGCATACAATTTTAAACAACTCATTTTATTTGTTCATTTTTTAACTTCACTTTCCTTACTATTATTCTTTCTGTCCAGTTCAGGTTGCAGGTTGGAGGAAACAGAACGGTTTTGTGATGGGCATTTGACTGACACACTCATTAGGAAGGGACAAAATCATTATGGTATGATGGCAGAGATCATTTTGTGCCAAATCATATTTTTTTGTGTGTTAGTACGGAATATGCTGACCTGAAAGTGCATTGCTACTGAGGTACTGGCAAATACTAACATGGTGCATTGGACTCTGCACTGTTGATTCTTTAGGAAACAATCTGCATCACTGGTTCACTTTCCTCATACCTGTTCAGATGCATAAAACAGTATTTATGAGTATGCATATTTACAAATTCTTGTAAGCTTTTTGCAATCAATTAAATGTGAGGTTTAAATTGCAAGCTTAACACAAAGTTTTTCAAGCCTGCTTAATCTAATTCTGGTTTTGGGGGGAGAGCCTATGGCTGGAACAAGACAGGAAAAAACCCTGGGAGGGAAGCCAGACCATTACAGGGCCCACTGATGCAAACATCCACATTGTGCCAATTTACACTTGCCATTTAACCTAACACACGTTTGAGATATGGGAGGGAAACTGTGCAGACCATGCAGAGAATGTTCAGACTGCACACAGACAGTCTGTGTGTTTACATAACCCGGCTATTTACAGAAACCTGATTTCTAAAATGCCATGTAAATCCTTATTCTGGTTAGAGAAATCAAGTTACTGGCCTCTGAAGAACCTGATTAACAGAGGCAGATTTCTTTGCAAATAATTCAATTATGTGGCCATGTGAACCCATAACCCGGTTACTGTTAAGGATTTTTGTAGTCTGCACATATGCATTGCACTCTGTCAGCCTGTATTTATTTGCTTTGCACCCGCTTCCAGCAGCCACGGGTAAAAGTGTTCACAAAATACATTACCAGAAGCAAATTACAATATTCCTTTCCCTGACTGAAATAATCTGTCTCAGTATTTCAGAAATTACTAGATTTATGTTGATGAGCTGAACATACAGTGAACAGAGCAGTAGGATAACACGTTAAAAGTAAAATGCATTATATAGTCTGATTACTTTTTAAACATGATACAATTCTCATCTGTGTTACTTGCATTATTTTTATTCCAGCAACAGTGGGTGTAAGGCAAGAAACACACACACCAATAGCACAACAAAGTAGAAAAGAGTCTGCTGCGTGCAATCCGGTAACAGGAACCTATAAATAAAACATTAATTTGACTAGATAGATAGATAGATAGATAGATATGAAAGGCAGTATATAAGATAGATAGATAGATAGATAGATAGATAGATAGATAGATAGATAGATAGATGTGAAAGGCAGTATATAAGAGATAGATAGATAGATAGATAGATAGATAGATAGATAGATAGATAGATAGATAGATAGATAGATAGATAGATAGATTATTATTAAAAATGAGAAAATCATCACAGGCTTCATGTTTTGTTTTTCCATATTTACAGTGGTCGATGATGACATTTAACTCGTTTCTGCACATTTTCATGACGTTTGACTATTTTCAAAGGCCCATGTAAAAAGACTTCTGCCTTTATGGTGTGTGGTGTATGGCCGACCGTTCATCCCGGCCAATACCCCCAAGCCGCTAGGTGGAGCCCTCCCTGCAGTATGGAGGTCCCCCGAAGACCAGCAGGGCATCATGGACATTGGAGTTTTTATATACAGCCCTGCTGGATACCATGGGGGCCACTAGGAGATGCTGCAGGGAGGAACAACAGTTATTTACCCTACGCCCCGGAAGTACGTCCGAGTCACATGGACAAGGGGAATGATGTGCTTCCGGGGTGAAGAAAAGGACTTTTATCTGACCCGAAGTGATAAAGAATCACATGGACTGGGGATTGGGAACACTTCCGGGTCAGGGAATATAAAAGGATTGTGGGAGCTCCTAGACGTTAAGCTGAGTTGGGTGGAAGGGTGGCAATGTGTCCGGGAGTGGTGGAGAGTTTATTGTAGTTATTGTGATTGATTTAATGAGTATTGTGGAGAGGAGGGTACTTTGTGCACTGTGGCTTATGAATAAAGTCATCTTTTGGACTTTATCTGGTGTCTGACGTCTTGGACAAGGGTTCAAGGAAGCGATAGAGCCCCCTATCTGTCACAGATGTTGTTCACCTTAATCCGGTTATGTGTGTGCATGTAAATGCACTCGGTGACTAAGCACAGGATTTAAACCCCGTCCCAGAATCAATAAGGCAGCAACATAAACCACAACATCACCACACCACCCTCTGATCTGGAAGAACAATTTTATTTTTGTCTTTCTGTTTAGACAAATCAGCAGTAGGGGTAGACAGATAGAATGGCACTGTACCAGACAGGTTTCTAACTCTCATATTTAGGTCACATTCTCTTAAAAGCTTTAGGCAGATAAAGGTGTAAGGCATTATGCTAGATCAACAGCTAGATTTTAATGGTGTTTTATTATATACATTCACTTTAATGATGATATGCAATATTTCAGCTACAAATCTGCATTTGTCAACATGCACATCAAGGAGAAAATGTAGTTTTATTATAACTAGATAATCAGAGTTCAGGAGCCTCTAAATTAACAAAAAAGGAGAAAATAATGTGGAGGTGAAAGCAGACTACACACTTTCTCTGTATGCTGAGTTGGCTGAGGGTGTGTTTCTCATAACATACATAAACATTTATAAATCTGATTTAAAGGCATATTGGATTTCAAAGGCTTCCAAGGCGCTGCACTAGGCACATCAAGCACTTTAATTAGACACACATGGGGGTCCTAAGCCAGGACAGGCTCAAGGAGGACATTCTGCCTGCAGCATTCAGGGTAAACTGTCTGTAATACAGCAGGTCTTCACAATGCATAAGATGCTGTGATAAAGAGCCTGTCAAAAGTAATTCTATTCATAATCCCAAACTCTGTGCTTTGCTTTACATTCCATGAAACATTTCATCTGATGGGCGAGAGTATAAAGAGGAGGAGAATGGAGAGTCATCTCCCCTTATGATATTGTAGTAGATACTGAGGTGAACAGCACTCAGACATTTTGGACTTTGAAAGACCCCAGAAATTCTGTCACTAAAGTTAGAATATACAGTACATATGCTTTGTGTTTGTGCGTGTGTGTAAACATATATGCAATGGATTCAGAAAGTGTTCAGACCTCATCACTTTTTGCATATTTACTGTGCTGTAGATGTCATTTTGCCATTTTTGCCCATCAATCTGCACTCAATAATGTATAATGACAAAGTGAAAACATGCTTTTGATATTAAAAATCAAAAACTGAAATTTCTCATTCATAGAAGTATTTAGACTCTTTAACAGCAATTACAGCCTCAGTTCTTCACGGGCAAGTCTCTATAAGCTTTGCACATCTGGGTTTATGTAGTTTTATTACATTTTCAAGTCATAAGAGAAAATAATTGTTAGAGAGGCAGGGTGGAAGATGTATGGGGCAGCTAGCAATAACAGCAAGGTTACCATTTAAAAAACACATAAACCTTTGCTTTCTTATTTTAACCCATTTTACAGATATAGCCAGGGACACCAGGTACTTTGGCTAGTACGGTTCATGTACATATTTAACTGAGACATTTTTTTTACTAAACCTGAATAAACAAAATAATGATTTCTCCACTTACAAAATCCAGTTTAATTGAATTTTTGTGCTACAGAAAGCCAGGGCCCATCTTTGTAAAGGCAAGGATCAACACTACATAGAGTGCCACTCCATCACAGGACACACTTGCAGCCTTAGTATTTGTGCACACACATATCTGGCCAGTTTGTGTTAACCACTTAACCTAAAGTGCCCAACTTTCAAATGAGGGAGGAAGACTGGGGTAAACATAAAGGTACAAGGAGGACAGATTTAACACACAGGGTCAGGGTTAAGATTCAAAGCCAGATTGTGAGGAGTAGCCCTTTTCTTTATGCCACATTTCCAAATTTTCCATATTTCTAAAAACAAGTTAAATGAATCCCTCAGAGCCACATACTGAGTCAGTGGTTGGGATGGACCATTCGTTCTTGCGGTATATACTGTAGTCCAATGCCTAGCTAGCCACTAGGACACATGGCAGAGCGCACTTTGTTTCCTCTCCCTGCATTAGGATGAACAGTAGAAGGGACTGTGTTGTCCCCTCATACTGTCCAGTAAGGCCACGTGCAGCGCTCTTTTGTACCACTTCAATATCCATCATAACACACCAGTGACCTAGTTGCTTTCTTGCACACATGCGTTACATTAAAAAATAAAACTAGGGTCCAGCTTTTAATAACTTATGAAGGCACATCAGAATGCAAGATTCTTTGTGCTACTCTACATAAAAAACAAGATGATTTCAAAGGAAAGCCCTAATTAAACCCAAAAGAAATGTCAGTGAAGCCTTTTCTGCTTAATTGGCTTTCTCCACTGTGGGTTTTATCCCATTAATATACAGGCTAAACTTATTAACATTCAGCTCTTGGAAAAAAAAAAAAAAAAACAACCAACAAATGAAGTATGAATCAGTCAAAAGCAACATGTCACTCTTTTTGTTTGTTTAGTGAAAAGGCAAAGAGAACCCAGCCACAGAGGATGCACAAACCAGTGTGTTTCTTTGTGCCGGTCCCAAGCCCAGATAAACGGGGAGGGTTACGTCAGGAAGGGCATCTGGTGTAAAATTTTGCCAAATCCATAAGCGGTCAGATGATCCGCTATGGCAACCCCTAACAGGAGCAGCCGAAAGAAGAAGAAGAAGAAGTGAGAAGGCAAAGGGAGGTTCATTCAACATGGCTACCCTCATAAAATGCAGTTTTTAATCATGCTCTTAAAAGAGTCCTGCACATGGCAGAAGATTTAACACCAAGAACTATTATTTATTAATATTATAACATAGCTTTTTACTTTTACTTTAGTCACCTATAATAACAATTGTGAGTGCTGGTGCCACCGAGATTCAGAGTCTCTGGTTTAAATCACCAGATTGCTGTTTATGTGCTGTTTATGTGTTCTGCATGTGTCAGTATGGGGTTTTTCTCCAGGTGCTCTGGTTTTCCTCCAGTATTACAAAAACATACAGGTTACAATAATTAGTGATTCTAAATTGCATCTGTGAGGATGTGCAGATGAGTGAGCCCATTGAAGGACAGGTGCTATGACCCCAAATTGGACTGAGTTTGTTTGAAAATATTATATTTTTGTAATGGCGGTAACTCGGTATCCACTAGAATTAATATATTGGAAGTTACAGCACCATGCAATACCTTCAGCATACTATTAGTAGCTTGCCTTGCTACTATTTACAATTAGTGACTAGCGAACTGAATGTACGGCTAAATTGAAATGCAGGTGCATGTATTATATGTGCGCAATTGTGCATAATGAATCAAGTACATGGTTTGCTGGCAGATGCATACACATGCAAAGAAAAACAACTGTTTATACTTGTCATGTCTGCTGTGTCTGTGAAAACATTACAAGATAGCTGCGTTCCCTCATAGATCATTTGTCCACAATGTGCTCCTTTCCCTCTATAAAACTGATGCTGGCTATGGCTGGCTATTCCAAGGAGGTTCTGCTCAACCTTTATAATGCACTGGTGAGGCCTCATCTGGAGTCCTGTGTGCAGTTTTGGTCTCCAGGCTACAAAAAGGGCATAGTAGTGCTAGAAAAGGTCCAGAGAAGAGCGACTAGACTGATTTAAGGGCTACAGGGGACGAATTATGAGGAAAGATTAAAAGAGCTGAGCCTTTACAGTTTAAGCCAAAGAAGATTAAGAGGTGACATGATTGAAGTGTTTAAAATTATGAAGGGAATTAGTACAGTGGATCGAGACTTGTATTTTAAAATGAATTCATCAAGAACACGGGGACACAGTTGGAAACTTGTTAAGGGTAAATTTTGCACAAACATTAGGAAGTTTTTCTTTACACAAAGAACGATGGACACTTGGAATAAGCTACCAAGTAGTGTGGTAGACAGCAAGACTTTAGGGACTTTCAAAACTCGACTTGATGTTTTCTTGGAGGAAACAAGTGGATAGGACTGGCGAGCTTTGCTGGGCTGAATGGCCTGTTCTCGTCTAGGGTGTTCTAATGACTCTAAACGTTCATTATGCACTTTGTATACTTGGCAAACTTTGGGCAGATTTATGCATTATAAGTTAAGGCTGATATTGATGAGCAAGAGACCAGCGTTATATACTCATAGGGGCTGTCTCATTCAACGTTGGCTGCTACAACTCTGTGATGCTGGCCTTGCAAAGTATCATGGGCCACTCGGGGAAAAAAAAGTTTAACTAAGCTGGCTACACTGTGGATTTATATGGGGAAAATTTGACAAACAAGATCACTGGCAAATTTAGTAAAATCACTGAGAAAAATGTTTTGATATATTTTACCAATTTACATTAACAATAATAATGGACTAGCAGCTATAGAAGAAGGATGTAAGAACCACCAACATTACTGCTAGCATCAATACAAGTGGCACAGTTAGTAGTGATGCTGCTGTCTTGGAACAGAGTTGCCTGCATACTATCTCTATGGAGTCTGATTATTGTTCCCCAATTCTCTAAGAACTCAAATATTCCACACAATCCAAAGACTGGATTGTCTGGGGACTCTAAACTGGCTTGATGTGAGAGAGTGTGGGTGTGTGCCATGCAGAGATGGTGCTTTTCATGCAACCAATACAGAATAGGCTCTTGTCTTGTGCAACAGTACAATAGTAAAATCATCTGCAAAAATGAATGGGAGGATTCAATCTGCGCAGGTGGCAATAATGAAAATTTGATTATGTTTCTCTTCAAGTATTCCCATTTTCCCTCAAAGACATACCAGGATACGTTAACTGGTAAATCCAAACTGCTCCAGTGGGTGTGTATGTTTGCCCTCTGATCATGCTACCCGCATCTTGAGTTAAGTGTGTTTAGTACATGGATGGACTTTAAAGGGTAACAGTCATTTTTTTCAATGTCTATTCTTTCTTTTGAGAACATTGAAAAATTGAAACAATGCAGCATTTTTGATATAAATTGCCAGAAAAGAGTAGACTATGGATGTCACGGTTCTAGTATTGAGCTAACCAAAGAATTCATATCCCATGAATCAGCCTGGTGGTTGTAGAAAAGGCTGCCCATGCAGAGCATAGTTCACACCGTCTCATTGATTCTTGGGATTTTGTGATCTTCCAGCAACTCAATGCTAGACCAGTGACATCACTGGTCATGCTCTTTTTTGGAATTTATACCAAAACAGCACCATTGTTTCACGCCACGCTTTTTTCGAAGCACCCCCATTAAAAAATGAAAAAACAAGACTATTCCACTTGAATATATGTTAGCATAGATTGCTGAAGTAGTAGCAGTAGTGGTAAGAGTGTTAAAAGTGAACATAATCATTTACCTCATTGTTTCTCAGAGTGTTCTGAACCAAGGAAACCTTTGTCAAAATCAAAGATATGGAGACCCACCTATAGCCAACAGCCACTAATTACAGTAAATTCTGTGTGACAATTGTAACAAATTCATCCACTTGGCTAATGTGTTTGTACAGGTACTCATGTGAAAAATAGGGTAACAAGCCAAGCTGTAAAGAAGAAGAGTTGGCATGCAGACTCAAATTGTGAAATAGTAGGCCTGGATAAGGCTGTTTATTGGAAAGTTCTTCCTTAATGTAAGGGCCTTTACTACTCCTGCTTTTTGGATTTTGAAAAAAATCTAAGAAAGAGGGCAAAATCCCAGCACAAACACTCCCCACTGCTCCTCATTCTGTTTCTAGTGGTACACTATGAGCTACATGCTTGCTCCTTTTTGTTGGTGTTACCTGCAGTTCTCTGCCTCTCATCTGGGGTCTCCTCTCATATAAGGGTGGCATATCTCTCTAATACAAAAAAAAATCTTGGCAGGGATACCAGGGAGACGAGACATGATCTTCTCGGAAGACAATGTGACGTTCCACGAGAGACATTTTAATGTCCCGCGAGAGACACTTTAACGTCATGTGAGACAAGGCAGTGAGACAGAAGGACAGCTGCTGTACAGGCTTTTAAATAATCAATGTGCAGCTGGACAAGCAGAACATGCTCCTCTGCTGCTGCAGCACAAAGCCAGCAGCTGATCCATCCTCTTCTCCTTAGCGTCCGTTCAGCTTCCCGACTTCACAACGTGAGTGGGAGAGTCGCAAAGTGGCAGGAGAGTAGCGCCTACAGGGGGGTTGAGTGAAGCGATCAAGACCTGATCATCTCAGAGAGACACTTTGACGACACGCAAGACTAGACATTACAACCTTAGGAAGCAAAACCCGTGAGACGGTGACTTTTTACAATTTAAAACAAGTTCACAGACAACTAACCTAGCAGTTGTTGGAATACTTTTGGCAGACACACTTCATGTGCTCCCAGCTCTTAAAACAACTACAAGCAGAACACGCAGTTCGCCAGCAGCAGCTGCAGCAAGCCAGCAGATGATCCGAGCGCATCTCCTTAGCGTGCATTCAGACCACCAACCCCCCGCCTTCACAACGCGAGCAACTTTATACATCGCACAAGAAACAGATTTAACCATGCCCGGGCAGGAAATAAAGGACAAATATTGTTTTTACAAAAGTTTTAAAGTAAAAGTGAAAATAATGCATATGTAACAATTCCCATGAAAATAACAATCTCTTTAAATTGTGTATTTGGTAAACCAAACCCATGGTTGGGCGAGGGGGAGGAGCCCCCTAGTATTGCTACATTATTTGGATCTCTTGACTACCAGGTGCCCAATCCTGCACACCTGGAAGGAAAGACTAGGGTTTCTAGGGCTCAGATGATCCATAATAAGGCCATGAGGATGTTCTTTACAGCATGAAGATTTTGTCACTATCCATATGAAATTAAGGGATATTGTTACCAGGGGTTAACTGTTGAGGTAGCAATCAAGACGGATTTAAAAGAGCCTCACATAGGGAAGAAGTTACTGTAGGGAGGAAGTGGGACTGTGAGTTTGATGAAATGCTGAAAGAAAGAAAGGGAAGAAGCAATTACAGCAATACAGGAGTTTGAAGGATTTGTGTAGAAGTAAAATATATTGTCATCTACATGAAAGTCAGATATGCCGCTTTGTGGTCAGTGTCTTATAACCATTTCATGCGACCCCTATCAGCAAGAAAGTTCTCTGAAAAATAACTAGGTCAACTCACGGCCCACCTGGCACATGCTCACAGACCACCACTGAATGGTCCATGGACTACACTTTGAGAGCTATTTCTTTATGTGAAGCTGCATCAAAAGAATGTGTCTACTATCCTTCCATTTTCTTCACCTGCTCCTTCAGTTTTTTATGGACTAATTTAATTTTTCGGATTTTTCCAAGTCGTATTTGCTAGTAAAAAATATTATTCCTTCTTCGGACGCTACCTACTCCTTTTAATTTTAACACTAATTTCAGTGAATTCCCAAACAGCCCTAAAAGAATGACTGTTCAGACTCACACAAAAATGAGATCTAAAATCTCACCAGTTGTTCTGATGTCTAAAAACAGAACACCTCTCCTCCGGGGAAAATGAATCTGAAAACAGGAGATCGTTTGGGGCGACAATGCTTCCAGATGGCTGAATGTGCAGCCACAAACACGTCAGCCAAGTGGATGAATTTGCAACATACATATATTGAAAGTGTCCAAGTTGGAGCAGCATGCTGAGCCAAAATAAATGGCCTTCAAATATTGTAAACAAGACAAAAGAAGAGCAGTGACTGGATCATTAACAAGTGTCCAGGGGACTGGAATCCGAAAGCAGAAGGGGGAAATAATAATTGCAATTGACCTAATTTCCTTGAGTAGCCATGTGCTTCTGCGATGAGGCATTGGTAGTTTACAACACCTCATGTTAACGACTGACTCAGTCTACTGCTGTGCTGCTGTTGTGAAACTTCACATGCTTTTAAAAAATATGGAGCATAGTGTCTTTCACAGAAAGGTGGCCTGGGATACCAGTCACTACTGTCTTGAAGGCTTCCTAGACGTTGACTCACAATTCCCACTTAGCCATACGTTTTTTGTACCTATATTTTACCACAAGCCTGTACTGAGAATACTGAAGCAAGTCAAAAGAAAACTCACTCATAAGGGACCAATTTAGAGGAGCCAGTCAGGCTTATCTGCATGTCTTTGGAATGATGATGGAGATTGGAGTTAATTGGTAAAATCTCATAGAGGCACTGGAAGAACAACTTATACACAGCAGTCAGTCTGGTATTGTCCCTAAGTTGTTCCTTCTTTGATTTACAATGACAAATACTATCAAGTCAAGTTGGGGAGCATGCACTGATACGGTACATTGTCGCACCCACTACACGATGAAACAACTCGGGATCCCGGTTTGCAACTCCCCAGGCAGACGCGCGGTCCAGTCCTACCCTCTGGAAATGACCCTCTATCTGCTGCTGCCAGGTGTTACGTGGGCAACCCCTTGGCCTGGTCCAGCCACTTGGGTCCCCAACAATGAGGATCTTACGAGCCGGATCACCCTCGGGAAAATGCGTCACATGGCCGTAGTGCCGTAACTGACGCTCCCTCACAATGCAGGTAATGTGCCTCATTCGGGACTCCATTAGCAACCATTCATTCCACACAAAGTCAAACCAACGGTACCCAAGGATTTTCCGGAAAACACAGTACCAAAGGAGTCCAGTCTTCAACTCAGGTTACTCAATAGCATCCATGTCTCACAACCATATAGCAAGACAGGAAGCACCAGGACTCTAAAGACTTAGAACTTTGTCCTTTTGCATAGATATAGGGAGCATCACACACCCCTTTCCAGAGACCTCGTGACCCCCCATGCTCTCCCAATCCGTCTACTGACTTCATAGAAAGAGTCACCAGAGACATGAATGTCACTGCCAAGGTAAGTAAACCTCTCAACAAGGTCGACACTCTCTCTGGAAACAGACACACTGCTGATGGCCGTGCCCAAGAGGTCATTAAAGGCCTGGATCTTGGTTTTTATCAGGACACTCGCAAGCTCAGACACTCAAACTCCTCACTCAGTCTCCCGATCAGAGCCTCCATTGACTCCACGAAGACCACAGCATCATCAGCAAAGTCAGCATCCGTGAATCTTTCTTCACCAACAGATGCCCCACAGCATATACTATGAGTGAATATATTTTCTCAGTGACAGTCATGAAAAGAAAAGTGATGGTGGTATCAATGTATACATCTGCAAGTGGCACAGTAGCACAGTGGTCAGTGCTGCTTCCTCATGGATCCAGTCACCTGGAGGGAGCCCAGAGTTGGTGAGTTTGTGAATTCTCTTTCTGTGGTTTTCCTCACACGACCCACACACTTGTCTGTTACATGAATTGAAACTGTGTGAGCTGGGCCTGCAACATTGGAGCACGAGCCTGGGTTAATATTAGCATAATATTAGTGAGGAGCCAGTGAAATTTTATTTTGATTCAATTTGCAAAAAGTATCACAAAGCTCTACCATTAATCAGCCAGTTAAATCCATGTCATTGAGCGACAGAGAATGGTGTTTAATCTCTATAAAACCTTTCTGCTGCAACCTTATAGCTGTACCAATGAGGGGACTACACTTCCCATCAGGCAGCAGTAGAGTGCTGTGGCTGATGGGAGGCCACCTGAACAGCTGGACTGAAGTTACACTCTGTTGGATCAATGTGCCGCACGTAAAGTTTGAATTGGAAGACCACAGGAACGTTTTTTTCATTGCCTAACTGTTTTACAGTTTACAGCTGTTTAAGAGACTGTCTTGTTGTCTCATTGTGGGTGTCTTCAGTAATCTCACAGTTCCAAAAACACTGTTCCCTTGTTTAGTTTTGTCTGGAACCTTTTCAGAGAAATTGATGGGTCCAAAAGGGGTGTGCGGTATTGTTAAACTCTTAAGTAGCAATGTTTCATTGTTTCCATACTCCAAAAAGCCTTCATAAACTCTAAAAAATATATATATATATATTTAATGAGTTTTGCATTTGCAAACTTGCATATGAAATGAATTTTAGCATCAATTTCATGAAAATTATACTGGAGGGAACTTTGCTCTTTTCCTCATCACTCCCTGTCATAATGTGTGATGTTATATTTTAAATACATCGCAACCCTCACCAGGAACAGTGATATTAGATAAGATATTTTACACAACTTAATGAGATTTCACTGCAGGACAAGGACAGTAACAGTGTACTGCTTGTAGGTCTTACAGGCAAATACAAATTGTATTGAATGCACAAAATAATGAATTCTAAATAAACTGATAACATTATATTTTTTTTTAATCGAAGCTATACCTTACATTCTTAAAACATCTAGGTCATTAAACACCAGATTTGCAAGTTCACAATACCAATCAACATTCAGCATTATGTGCTGATAATGGCACGTCACTTGCACACATTATAAGAAGAATACTGAACAGCACAAAATATGAGATGCAGCCAACCCATAATGAAACAGAATGAAGTTCAATTTTTCAATAACACAAGTCGAGTCAGCTTTGCTCAAAAGATGACAGAAAGAGAACAACTGAGGATGCTGTTTGTGAGAAAATAAGAGTAGCTACTGCTGTTTCTTGTTGGTTGAAATGTATTCAGATCCATTTTGTGATGAGAGAAACTTAATTTTATAGTTCAGTGCCAATATGGCATCATGATTTTTAACGGTTTTAAATGAACGTTGGATGAACCATTCTTGAATTTATCTTAACATTACCGAATTCAACTACATGTACCCATCTGCAGTAATTTCTCTGAAACAACCAGAACAAAGGACACCCCCTACTGTAGATGCTAACTGTGGTCCATGCCTGAAAATGACTGGCACAGAGTCCAGTGTTGGCTCCTCCCTTTTGCCCATTGCTACCATGGCCCTCTTTGACTTGTAATTGGATTATAGGTAAAAGGATGATATGTTAACTTATTTGCAATGGCTGTCGTAAGGAGTCCATATCAATATACAACTTACTTGTGATATCGTATTAAATTGTGGCACCAATCCCTAAACTCAGAAAATATGAGATCAGACTGAATGATTTTGATAGTATGTGTATAAGAAGCTATAGAAAGACAAACAAAATATATTTTAGATACATCTGTCCCATTTCAGACCTCTTCTAATTATATTTAGAGGTCTTTCTGCTTTTTAGTTTAGTTTAGTTTAGTGATTTGCTTATTGCCAGTGTTTGTGTCCCAACTCTAGAACCAAATCTCAAAATATGGGATGCATGGTGGTGCGTTGATTCCTGACTTTTCCTGATTACAGGGTCACCAGGACGCACATGCCAAGCTGGCATTTGTAGTAAGCCTTATGATTGGGAAGCAGCGCTTACTTCTGTGCCGCTGTTTCATCCACAAAATAACACGTCCAACTATATGTTTAGCATGCTGTTATGGAAAAAAAAGAAAAGAAAGTCTCCTTCAATTGTGTTATTTTATTAATCAGATTTGTGTTGTCATCAGCAATTTCTATAAAGAGAGAACTCTAACCTCAGGAGACACATAAAACATAACAGATTTCAATATGCTCTTATTTTTTTCCAAAAAGTAAGCAAACATTCAGAAAACATGCAGAAAAAAAATAGGACACCCTTCCAACTTCCACAATAATTAACAGAGTATTCAGCAGCCAGACATTAATAATCCCATGCACAAAATGAGTTAATTACCAGGAAATGTGACTACTTCTATAAAAGCAAAACGTTTGTCAGTTTGGAGTTCTAGAGCGCCCAGGGTTGTGTTCACATCATTTTAAAAAGTAAGGACATCAGTAATGACCTCAGAAAAGCAATTGTTGCTTATATCAATCTGGGAATGATTATAAGGCCATTTCCAAATAATACGAAATTCATCATTCTACTGTAATGTGAGAAGGAGTGTTTCCAAATGGAGAGCTTTCAAAAAAGTTGCCAATCTAACCAGCAAATTCTGCTCAAGGTTAGACCGTTGTCACAAGAACGACAAAGAGACATTGGAAAGGATTGGGGCCGCCACCCGTATATTTCCCAGCTGCAAAATCAATCAAAAAGAACAGACATGTTCACACGACTGAGTCCAAAACAGAACTGCCTTGCTGCCTTAAAATGGCGGCCTTTAAATGCAAGTAGAGGATGTGATGTCATCAGGGCCGGAACCGGCAGTGATGTCATTGGTTGCCCCGGAACTGGGCGGGACTTCCCGAAAATGGTCTGCAAGGAATTGAGAGAGAGAATCAGTGCACTTCGCCGCCCCCTGGTTAGGCGTGGAATTACTTTTATTCAATCCCTTTAGTTGTCCCCTAATCACGCATGTGTGACACCATTTAATGCTCAGGGAGATCAAGAAAAACCCACAACTCCATCCTGTTAGACCTTGGTAAGCATGTTCAACAATCATGACGGTACAATTAGAAGAAGCATAAACAAGTATGGCTGTCATGGAAGGAAGGCAAGGCGAAAGACCCATCTGTCCAAAAACAACATGCATGGTTTAGGTTTGACAAATTGTATCTGAACAAACCACAAACATTCTGGAACAATATCTCAAGGTGGAGATGTTTGATTATTGTGCATGGTACCATATTTAGTGAAAACCAAACACGGTGTATTATTTCAGACACTTCATACTGTCAAGCATGGTGGTGGAGGGTTAATGATTTAGGCTTGTCATACAGCCGTAGGACCTGGGAAACGCTCTGTCGTCAAAACAACCTTGAACCCCATCTCATACCAAAATATTCTTGAGACAAATGTGAAGCCATTTGAGCCAGCTGCTCAAGATGAGACGAAATTGGATCAGCAACGGGACATTGTTCCCGATCACACCAGCAAATACAAACCTGAATGGCTAAAACAGGCATTGAGATGTTATGGCAGGATCTTAAGAGAGCTGTACATAAACAGATGCCCTCAAACATAAATGAACTGAAACAATGTTGTGAAGAAATTTTTTCCAAAACAATGTAAGGGACTAATAAACTACTACTGAGAATATTTACTTCAAGTTATTGCTGCTAAGGGTGGTCTGACTTCTTACTAAATTATAGGGTGTAGTTAATTTTTCTCACATGGTTTCTGAATGTTTGCTTACTTTTTGTAAATACAAAAAACAAATGGAAACCTGTTATGTTGTATTTGTCACCTGTGGTTAGGTTAGGTTTCTCTGTTTATAGATGTTGGTGATGACAACACCATTTTGATAGAGACCATGATTAATGAAATCACAGAAGTGAAGGATGGTGTGCTTTCTTTTCCCCATAGCTGTATGTAAAGCAGTAGCCAAGAGCATTGTGACAATATGGAAGAGAAATACTGAAACGACAAAATGATATGAATCATGGAGAAAGATTAACAAATATAGGCTAATAAAGGGTATATGTGGCTGACATTAATTAGCTAACAGTGGCTACCTAACGTAGCTTGCCAGACCAACACATCTGCAGAGGTAGCAGGTAAACTCATACAGAAAATCAAAGCTGTACTGTGGCAGCTTCCATAATGGTGCAATATAAGGCATTACGTACATTGGGCCACTTGGTGTCACAAACTATCCAGGACAAAATGTCAGACCATTGCAAGGCACACTCCCTCATATAAGGTCAAATTTAAGTTAAACAGGGTCAGCAAGTTATAAGCAGAGTGTCAAAGAAAACGTAACATGAACACTGGCAGAGCATAAGGACCTCACACGGAGCAGAGCTCTGAAGTTATAAGACAGCAGTGCTGGGCCCACATAGCAGACCTGACATTAAAAATAAACCCAGCACACATTGCCTTTACCAGCTTCCTCTCTTTCTTGAGTTTATATTACACGTACAAGCAGCAAACAACCCATCAGTCAACGTGATGGTTAAGACGCTCAAGAACAAACGCAAATCTTCTGCTGCTTTTTGTTTTTTTAACACTAACACCTGTTGTTTGTTTCATTTTGATTTTCAGTCTCTGTCTCGTTCCGGACAACCAAAACACATATGCAGCCTGGGAGTTCCTGGGGCACTAAACCATAATCACTTCTGATTGTCAAAGATGGTTAGGTCTAAAAATCGAAACTTCGAATTAGGTTTACAAAGAAGCAGACTCACAGGACTTTGCTTTGTTCAAGGAATGTGGGTGTGATCGCTGTGGCTGTTCCTTGAGAGGACTGAGAACTACAGTAGATGTTGCGTTTTCTGTGAAATGTCTGGCCGTGAGAGTGAAGTCAATTAAGACCCAGCGGCCAGCAGGGCAGCCGTGCGTCACATGCATACGGGCGCCGTTCTAACTCCCTACAACCTTCACCATCACTTCCCTTACCTCTTCATATCTTAAATCATTCTTGAAACAGATTGAAGACTTAAGTGCCAGCTTAAGTGGACAATTAAGGAAAACGTACTAAGTAACTGCAACACAAAGACTGGCTTAATCATTTTTAAGGTGAAAAGATGCCGATGAAAGAAGAGAAGAAGCGGGCCGCTAGGGTGGAGAAAAGAGCTGCTCAGGAAGCAGCAAGCACATCAACCTCTGACCAAATGAATGGTAAACGTACAGAGAAAGAGAATAAAAACTAGGACTGCTCAAGTCAAGTGTATTCACTGAACGTTATCGTGCAGTCCACCGTTACTGGTCCTTAATATTACAAGCTAATATTTGAGCACAGGCCATTGCAGAATTACTGTACTGTCAGTAAGAGGAAGCTGTGGGAGGCTCCAGGAATACCAGAATGTGTTCTTAGTGCTTGGCTACGATTTGGGGATTTATCTCTGACCTGGGGCGGCATGGTGGTGCAGTGGTAACACAGCTGTCTTGCAACAAGGAGTCCGGGATACACATTCTGTATCCTCCCTGTTTTCATGTTCTCCCCATATCCACATGGGTTTCCCTGGGTGCTCTGGTTCCCTCCCACAGTCAAAAGATATGCAGTCTAGGTGTCCTGGTCATGTTAAATTGACCATAATTTGTGTGTTTTTGTGTCTGTGTGTTCACCCTATGCAAGGATTGTTCCTGCTTTGCGCTCTACTTGCCAGGGTTGGCTCCAGCTTTTCAACAACCCAACCATCTCTGAGCTGGTTCCACAGTGGGGTTTCAAGTCCCCTTCCATCTAGTTACCTGATATGGTTTGAGTCACTAGAATTATGGTTGGCAAGAACTTGACCGTTGGATGAAGGTGAGAAACGAGTCAAAGAAAATGCAGCAAAGAGGAACATGAGGCAAAAAGAAACGTTTGGCACATAGTATTTGGAGGTCTATAAGTGGGCCTATCACCCCATAAAGAGTGAGGATAGAGAGACACAGAGTGGCACTAGGTGTTTGTACTCTGTTTAATCCTTATGTTTATGATTTGTTTAATAAAGCCCTTTTTATGCAATATCTTGGTCTACTTGGCATCATTTTGAGTCCGATGCTGCTCAGAGTCAGCTTAAAACCTTGCAGGGCAGTCAGAGGTACAAACTGGGCCAGCGGTCAGAGGCTCACTCCTGGCCTTCCACTGTTGGAACACTCTTACGAAGAGGAGCATAATTAGAGGCAAGAGACTTGGACTGCAGGCTCTAAAAATGATGGCAAAAAATGAACATGTAATGAGCAAGGGGAGTGAAAAAAACCACAGGCCAGTTTTCTTCTTGCCTTCTGGCAGCCAAAGAGGAGATAGTGAATTCCACTGCGGGACAGCTAATGTGCTAGGAAGAAGTGACACTGTCACGGATGGGCCAACAACTGGGTTTTTGGTATGAAGTGTTTTAAAAGCTACAGCCAAAACCAATTACAACATCCTTCTTGTTATGTTTCAGCAGCTCTTCAGTTAGTCAGCCTTTTTCCCCCAGCTGAGCAAGCAAGGAAACAAGATGTCTTGGTAAATAAACAACAACAAGGGTAATCAAAAAAAAAAGGTTCTATTTGTTTTGTCAACCCCCAACCCACCCACCCCCCTCCCGTCTGAGTGTTACACTGTGTCGTTCCCTCGCTCCCTACCGCAGCCTTCTGTCAAGCTTATTTGTTCATTCCCAAAGTGATCTGTTATTTCCTGCTGGAACGCTGCTTCATTTGCTCTCATTCAGGATCAAATAAAGGAGTTTATTACCAAGCCACAAGTTTCAATAGTAAAATATCGCCCTCAGCGGCTTTCATCTTCCATATGCTTGTAAAAAGAGCAACCAGAGGCATGTGCTTAGCACGCCGGCCTACCAGTCTGGAGCAGATCTCATGTTTGTGAATAAACTCGCACTTGTGACATATAAAAGTGAGAGCATCTTAATCATTAGTCACAAAAGAAGTGAATGCATTTCTTATTGGGCTACTGCCAAATGTTCACTCCTCCAATTTGCTTCACAGCACTCCTTAATCTCTTATCTTAAGCTTTGTCAGTTAGGAGCCCCCTCTCCCATCCCCAGGCCCACTTCATTGCAGTCCACTGCTGATCTGTCTCTCCTTCTATAAATTCCTAATCAACTGTAAAATGAAAGGCTAACTCACTCTTGTATAGGCACTCAGGAAGGTGCCCCTGCTAACAGCTTTTCCATTCTTTCTTTTTACAAAGGATCATTAAGCTATTTTCTCCCAGATCTCCTTCTGTGATAAGGCCACACACGCTGAATAAGCCAGGGCGTTCAAGAGGATCACTTACAGTATCTGCTGGTTCTGTCTTAAATTAAATGTAGGAAATTGGTGTGACAGCTGGACTGGGGTCAGCATGGTGGCTCAGTGATTGGCACTGTTGTCACAAAGATCTAATCCGACTGTTGCATCCAGGTCACTTTCTGCATGGAGTTTGTATGATTTCCCCGTGTCTGCATACAGTATGTTATTCTCTGGGTTCTCTGGTTTTCCCACCATATCTCAAAGACTTGAAAGTTAAGTTAATTGGTAATGAAAATTTGTCCTTGTGTAAGTATGGGGGTATAGATTGGGAGGGGGGCTGTGAATAAGTAGTGCCCCCCCAGCATTTAATTCCTGCTTTTTGTCCATTGTTGTCATAATAGATTTGGGATCCATGCCACATTGCATTTGATTAAGTGGATTTAAGAATATTGGACTTGATATGATAGACTTTAGCACTGCTTCAAAAGGAGAACTGGGTATGACATTAAACTCCTATAATTTGTTTAGTTAGTGTCACACACACGCGCATAGGAGGAGGTCTAAGGGCTTTACTGAGGGTAAGACACAGAGTCAGGGGTTGATGAAGTGCATTAATGCCTTCTCTCCCCCTTCCACAGACCACCAGAAGAGAAGCCCAGCTGGATCTCCACCTACTTCCATTGCCAGACCATGCCCTACTATTGACCTCACTTCCGCCAAGGACTCGCTTCTTTCTGCCCATCACCTACTGTATAAGACCCAACCACTTCAATCTCCAATTCAGTCTCATAAAACTACTCTTGATTTGTTAACTAACGTATTGCTTGTTACAATATGCAAGGTGAATCCCCAAACCTTTGTTCTCTGTTTTGTCTCTTTTTACACCAGTTATTTAACAATGTAATGGGGATGTTCTCAACTTGAATGCTGGGCTGCTTGGTTTGTTCTTGTTAATTGTTCTTGTTAAATCTTTAGTATCTTTCATCACTACCTCACATGGTCTACAGTAAATGTTTATCCCCATGTCCAAATGTCTGTTAGCTTCAGATCAGCTCAAGGGGACACTTTCAGAACATTACTCTGCTCTTTGGCATACAAGTTTACCTGCATGCCAGTTTCTTGCCAACAGCAAGTTTATTAACAATATGACTACCTGTACACTTTACAGCCAGCATTTTCAGTTCAGGACTGTAAAGAACTGGAACCTTATCCTGGTAGCACTGGACACAACATTGGTAACCTTGATTGGAGGCCAGTTCATAGGTGGGTGCACTTACACATGTGCTCACAATCACACAGGGTCAATTTAGAATCACCAGTTGATCTAACACACACACACACACACACAGACTGGCTTATCCTGGCCTCATCTAATGTCTCCAGTTAACGTAGTACACACACCTTTGGAATGTGGAAGGATAACAGGAGTTCCTTTATACACCTAGGTGTCTACTAAACCCCATTATGATTATACAATCTTACATAACCATGAATAGGGGGCACCTTCAAGACTTCTATAACAACTGTAGTTCCACTCCAAGACGCTGGCCAGTGCTGTCATCTACAGCTTTCTGTCTTTGGCTTTTAAATCTGAAGACAGAGGCCTAGAGGAACACTGGCATTGCTTCTACTTCCACTGGAAATCCCACCTCTTCCGGTCCCTGAGTCATATAATACCTGACCTTACTGGAAGTTACTGGTCACTTTAGACTTACATCCAGTGAGATGAATGTTGCTTTTTATGTTTTCTTTGGCAAATCAATCTGCCAATTAAACAGGGTTCACCCTGTGGCGTCCCAACTATTTATAATGTATGCAATGTAATGAGCACCCAGAGGACTGTCACATTTTCTAGTTCTAGGTTCAAATACCATTACTGCCAGAAGGAATCCTACTCCATTGGGACCTTGGGCTAGGCTTTTTACCTTAAAATTGCTCCCAGGGTGCTGTACAATGGCTGACCATGTGCTCTGACCCACAAAAGGTCAGGCAAAAAGACAATTTCTTCTCAAGGATTAACAAAGTATATCAAAATTAATAGAGTAATAAAATACCAATATTAGCCTTTTCAGGTATGCCAGCTACTGTATTAGCCAATTTAAGTATTCCAGTTCATTCTCAAACATATCTGTTTAAGTTAATCATTGAAATTACTTATGTTTTATTGTGTGCTTAAAGTGTGTTTTCATATTAAAAAAATGTCTGGTTTAGTCATTACTGTTAATTCATACAAAAAGAACCGCTATTAAATGAATAGCTATCTAAAGATCTCATGCCATTATGTATAGTTTGTCACAAAAGGAAACTCAGACAGTATGAAATTATCCAGACCACCCCTGAACTGCCTTGCATTTCAAAATGGAGATATTAGACTTTAACAGGCACCACAACCTTAAATGCAATAAATTGTAGTTATATAATTGGATGTATTGCCCTCTAGGACAGAGAACATAATCCTGAGAGGGTTTCTGATATCTAAGAAGGGCTGTCAAAGAGAAGTGTTTTGAAAAAGGCACTGGCCATCTCTAATCATCTGAAAACGTGGCATCGGGGCCACTTAAAGGAGTTCACATGGCAGCTTAGCATTAGTAGGGTGAGATGATGAGATAGATAGATAGATAGATAGATAGATAGATAGATAGATAGATAGATAGATAGATAGATAGATAGATAGATAGATAGATAGATAGATGTGAAAGGCACTATATAATAATATAACAGACAGACAGACAGACAGACAGACAGACAGATAGATAGATAGATAGATAGATAGATAGATAGATAGATAGATAGATAGATAGATAGATGAAAGGCACTATATAATAATATAACAGACAGACAGATGGCAGATAGATAGATAGATAGATAGATGTGAAAGGCACTATATAATAATATAACAGACAGACAGACAGATGACAGATAGATAAGATAGATAGATAGATAGATAGATAGATAGATAGGTAGATAGATAGATAGATAGAAAATACATTTTATTTGTATAGCACCTTTACCATGCCAATTTGTCCCCAGGCTGTCCTCCTTATTTGCACAGGTTTAGCCAAGCTGTTGCTGACACTTGGGTGGTCCATTAATTTCCACAAAATTAGGGTTGGCCTCACTTTCTACCTTTGTGCTACAGCAGGGACACTTTGGCATGCACTGGAAGTTGATGAAAACTGGCTGAAACAACACGGGTTTTCCAGCTATTGTATATTTAGACCAGGCAGTATAAAATGAACTACTTGCCTAGCAAAGTAATTCATGCGTTTCATAAGAGGGTCACCATTCACCATGCCAGTTTTTGCTGGAAAATGCTGAAGGATGAATACTGATTCACAGTGTGTCTGTGTAAACATGAAGTCTCTCAACTTGCTCCAGTGTCGGTGTATATTTCAGCCACCTGAACTTTATGTGATTTGAAACAAATTACCAGGCTTTTGATCCAAGTAACAAAAGGCCAGAAGGCATATCAGGTGAATTAGTGGAAGCAATTATTAAGGAAAAGGTGGAGCAGCTCATGTCTAAAAGAGGGGAATTAGCAAATACTTAAGATGGATTGGTTGAGATGGAGTAAGTCTTGTTTCATTGATATACTGGAATTCTAAAAGTAATCAACAAAAGAATATGATCAGAGAGGTGCATATGGTATTTTTTACCTTTAATTTCGCAAGGTTTTGACAAGGTACCACATGAAAAGTTAATGATTACAGTAAAAGAAGTGTTGTCTGTAGGTGGGAACAAAATTAGCTCAAACACAAGAAGGAAAGGGTTATGGTGAACGGAAATTTTTCAAAGTTACTTGATGTTAAAATTGGTGTCACTCAGCAATTAGTACTTGGGTTGTTGCTCTTTTTAATATTCATGAATGATCTGAACAAGATGATAATCAACAAGCTGGTTAAGTTTGCAGATGATGCCAAACTAGGTGGAAGGGCAGTTAATGTCGAGTCAGCTAAGCTGTTAAAGAGGAACTTGCATAGCTTACAGGCTTGGGCAGATTTCTGGCAGATGAATTTAATGTAAGCAAATGTAAAGCATTACATGTAGGAAGTAAAAATGTTTGATTTTGAACGCACAATGGAAGATCTGAAAGCTCAAAGTTCACCTTATGAGAAGGACTTAGCAGTCATAATGGACTCATTACAGAGTACATCAAGAGAATGCGCAGTGGCAATCAAGAAAGCTAATAGAATGTCAGATTATATATGATGACTTGTAGAGTAAAAGTCCAAGGAGGTTATGCCTAAGTTATATAACACACTAGTGAGGCCACATCTGGAGTACTGGGGGATGTTTTAGTCTCCTTATTACCAAAAAGACATAGCAGCACTAGAGAAGGTTCAGAGAAGAGCGACTAAGCTGATTCTGGGCATGAGAAGTATCAGCTATGAGTAGAGAATGAATGAGTTGATAAGAGGTCCTTAATGTACACTAACTGCCAGCAGTCACTCAATGAGGTCCCCTTTCCAGGTGCCTTTATACCCTTTGTGGCAAAGTCCAAAGGGGCGTATCTCATGCTAATCATTTGCATATGTGCTGCATTTTGTAATCATTTTCACACTCTACCATCAATCCAACCTGGATTTTCCAGATCAGGAGGACACGTTTTCACCAATGTTGCAGTTTTAATGTCCAGCAGTACATAGACTGCACAAACATACACCATAATAACACCAGTAATCGTCTGCCAATAAATGATCATTTTACTACAAGAACACTTAGGCCACGGATAACTTCTAGTCTGGCTTTCTTTCCAAATGCAAAGAGGCATCCATCCATTCATTCATTTCTTGCCTTGCTTATCCAGTTTAGTATTACGAGAAGCCATTACCTGACACAGCAGGGTTTGGTGCAAGGCAATCACTAATCAGGATGGGGCACGTGCCCTTTACAGATCATACAAGCATACATATTAGAACATTAGTGCCTCTGCTGTGCCTTTGAGCAAGACCCTTACTCTGTAATTGCTCCAGGGGCGCTGTACAATGGCTGACCCTGCGCTCTGACACCAAGGGGTATGCGAAAACTAACAAATTCCTAATACATGAAATTGTATAAGGAAAAATAAAGAACAAAAAAAAAAAATATGGACGAGAACAGGCCAATTAGCCCATCAAAGCCAATCCTATCCACTCAATTCTTCCAAAATAACATCAACTCTGTCTTTGAAGGTCCCCAAAATGTCCTACTGTCTACCACACTACTTGGCAACTTATTCCATGTGTCTATTTATCTCTCTACACAGCCCCACTCACTCACGTATATTCACCAGTGAACCTGTACAGTGCACTAGGACTTGGACAGAAATCAAAATGATCTCAGGGAGAACAAGTAAACTCCACACAGTCAGAACTAGACTTTGCCCAAACCCAAGCACAAATATGCTTCTGAAGGACTGGTATCCTGTTCTGGGCTGGGTCCTTTCTTGGGATTGGCACCAGCTTCCCCATGGCCATCACTTTATAACGTTTATTTGTGCATGACTGTTGTTCAGTTAGCTACTTTATAAAAATGGGTTTACTCCTGTGGTAGAACTAGCACAGCTTCACTCCAGTTCGTGTTTGTGTTGCTGGGCTATGTGGTGTGTACCTCCAAGATACACTCTGCTGTTACACATGGTATTGTAATATGTTGGAGGTTATCATCTGGACTAGGTCCCCTTGTTTTAGGGAATCCTGCAGAGGCAGATTAAGCCATTAAAATGTAAAAAGATGAAGAGTTGTAGTAGTAACATGGAATCTCTGCTAATCACCAGGCCAGCATTTAAGAATATCAGATTAAGCCATTGGATATATCAGCCTTATCGACTGAAATTGCTGATCTCATCACATGGCCATGTCAATTTACATGACAGAAAATTGTTGTCATATCACATTTAGTGACTGCATGCTGACCTTGCAACACAGTAGTGCTTGCTTGTTTTTTTGCAGTGGCCAATAACGGGCTGCCTGATGGTGCCAGAGCTGAACAAATGGTTAACAGGACCTGTGGGTTGAGCCGCAATGTCATCCCATTCTGCTATGGTAGGTAAAACCTGAAACATCAGACACACAAGCTTCTCTTCTGTATGTCAGGTCCAAAACACCTGCACTCCTTATTCTGCAATGCTGCATTATATGCATTGTACTGCCGGGTGGGCATTCATTGGTTGTCAGATCTCATGAACACAGTGCCCACCACTGGGCTTAAAGACAAAATCAGACTTGTTTCATTATGTCGGTGCAAGTCACGGACTGGTTGGAATGAATTACTGGGCATGTCGCATTACGTGAGTAGAGTGCACCATCAACTGCTTCTGACCCACTAAGATAATGTAAATGAAGGGTGGGAGTGTCAAATGTGACATGGCCTTTAGCTTAGACTGGCTTAACAAAATTCATCACAGGTGTGTGGGCAAAGCAGGCCTGTTGTGTGCCCTGCAGGGCACCTAGAGACACTTCCTTATTTGTGCTATCTGTCCATTCACATGTAAGAAAGAATCAAGAAACCACTGTGATAAGAATAAAAGTGACTATTGCATATTGTATATTATGGTATGGTGGGGTACCTCCCCTCCCCCACACAAGCCATTACTATAACATTTCAAATCTTTTCCCATTAAGTTTTCATCTGGAAGCATTGAAAGTGGAGGCACTCAGGCTGAAAACAGTGACTCACAAGATATAAAATGGTTTTAGTAGAGTTTATAGTTTATTTTTGAAGCCCCTTTTCATTTTGAGGGAGTGAATTAAATAGGGAGAAATAGCTGATTGTATTTGTCATGCTGCTTTTCTCATGGTGACTGCTCGCTCCATAAGGATTCACTTATGTGTGGTTAACAGACGTGTGTAATGTTCAGAGCTACGTCTTTATGAAATGGATCTGTTCATTTTCACCACCTCGCAGGCACAAAGGCAAACTGTGCAGTATGCTGCGGGATACATATTGGTATCAGCAACCTATTGTCTGAGAGACAATGAAGGATGAGGACACTAAAGGAATGTGGCCACCACACCGCCAGCAGTAGCCAACAAGGTCCAAGGAGTTCCTACTGGGTGAGGCCCCAGGTTGAATCTCACTGGCTTTGACGCCAATAAGTCAGCTTCCACCCTATAGTAATAAGTCATAGTATTATATAGTGCCCTACACAGAATGCATTACAAGACAATTCAACATAGGAATGCTGATAAGTCCAAGAGAAACTCATTGCGGAAGTCCTGATGTGAATTTAGACAGGGACTGATTGAGTCTTTATCAGTACAGCAAGTGCAAAAAAAAAAATTTATAAATGGGGGCACAGTCAAAATTAAGCCAATCAGAGGTTGGTTTGCGATGAGATTGGAATTTTATGATGAATGGGCATAACAGGCATGCCAAAGAGCAGCAGTTGGTTGAGTGATGACAAAACACTGCATGGGTTTGGCATATCAAGGAGACCATCATCAGACGATTTCATACTTTCATACTGTGGTGTCATGCCTATAAGCAAAAGAATTAAACAGTCCATTTCACCTGAAATCTATTGTTTGACAACATATTCATCTATCAGTTATGTTTCAGAGAAGAATAAGAAAGATACTATAAAAAAGTGGTAGACAGGAGTATCCAAAGCTCAATGAATAATCCTGGCAACAAGTGAAGAGTGGCCATTCATTTATTATCCACCTTAATTAAAGGATACGAGTAAGTGTCTGTGTGTCTGTCTGTTTGCTTGCCATAGCTTAGTCATTCCAAAAGATGGCACATCACTGCTTTTATGAATCCAATATCAAATGGCATATAACAGAGACATGTATTGCAATTATCATTCAGATGGTGCACAACAAACATGTGTACTAATGCATTTTATTACTACAAATATTTGGGATTCACCATCTGTTGAAAGTACAAATGCAGTACATTTTATTACTACATGCATTACAAAATACATTTCAATAGATTACGTTGATCACTTACTTAGAAGAGTAGCACAGTTAGTAATATTTGTATTTGTATTATTATGTTTATTTTTTATTGTGTCTTCTATTTTTCTATTCATTTTATAAAGCACTTTGAGCTACATTTTTTTGTATGAATATGTGCTATATAAATAAATGTTGATTGATTGATTGATTGTAAGGAGATCTTGCAGACAGCCAAGAAATGATTAATATCACAGCTTTTACCAGTTTTAGCAGCAATATGCCATTTGATAATACCGTTACGGGCATGAGCAACAATGTGGAAGACAGTGAGACCACTACAGGAGATGACCACCAAATAATGCCAAACCGAATGAAGGAATCCATCTGTATAGACTTTAATTTTATTATTATTATTATTATTTGGTGTAAATATGCAAACCCAAAACACTCAGTTACATGTTACCTTAGGCATGGGGCTTTTAAAAGAACTTGCTAGATGTTCATTGACTGCACTACCAGAAGAAAGTTGATGTCCCACGGATGTGATGTTGCACTCATTCACTTGTTTGTTCCTTTCATTACAATGCACACACATAAATATGAAGTTTTGTTTTTTGTTCTACTTCAATACCTGTACGTTATTAACTAGTGACACATGTTATGTTCATAACGTGTGGTCGTATGCATGTACCTGGTAGGGGTAATGAGGTGAGGGGGGCCTTTTGAATGTCAACATCCTGGGGCCCATGGGGGTCTTAATCTGGCCTTGATCACACTGTAGTACTTCTAGCCATTTGCTCCTCTTCTGAGCCATTCCTGCTGTCCCCTGGGGGCTGGGGGACTGCATTTATATGTTGAAAGTGTAATATACTGTGGTGGGCTGGCACCCTGCCCGGGGTTTGTTTCCTGCCTTGCACCCTGTGTTGGCTGGGATTGGCTCCAGCAGACCCCCGTGACCCTGTAGTTAGGATATAGCGGGTTGGATAATGAATTGATGGAAGTGTAATATATGGTGAAAAGTACTTGAGGGCAAACTTTCAAGTCAAAGCTGTGCATAAAGAACAGACAAACAGAAATTGTGCATTTTTAATATAGAGATCACAATTTTACTGTAATGTATGCCTTATTTGCTTAGGCAGACATATGTGATTATTTTGCTATTTTTGCATATTATACATAGCTTTGGCTCCCATTTATACACAGATGCACAAGAGTTTTAGTTTGTACTGTGAATATTAGAGGTTATATAAGCTTATTGAACTGAAAACACCAAAAAACAAACAACCCCAGTAAATAGCACAGAGCTGAACGTCAAGCACATCATGTTTTACATGACTAAGAACTTGTCAGAATCTTTTGGACTTGGAGAAAAAACGAGAACCGAAGAAGTATCAGGGATAACTGTTTTGTCTACTAACCAAATTATCCAACGTTGCCTGGGTACAAATAAACCGGAGAAAAAACCAGTATTTGAGAAATTCAATGTGGCTAAACGCAAACTACGAAGAGACAAAAAGACTTTCTCTTAGACAAAAGCTGTAATCCAGCAAGACAATAGAATTGTTATGCATATTAATTTAGAATATAATGCTTTACGTACTCACAGTCCTAGATGAGATTCTAGCTTGTCCACTACACAACTGTGTGTGTGCTGATGACAATATCCTTGTATCAGCATCCACACACACCTGCTGCCTGATGGGTATTGTAGTCCCCTACATTGGCGCTGTTTTTACTTTCTCGTACACAAAGTATAGGGAAAGTATTGTAATCGTCCAAAAATTTGAACTCAAGATGTTGATGAATCTCAATGTTTTAGACCTTTCCATGTCCAAAAAAATACCATTTTTGGAATTATGTATGTGCCTGTCTGTGTGTGTGTGTGTGTGTGTATGTAAACACGATAACTTGAGTGCGCTTTCACTCAGGTCAACCAAATTTTGCTTATAACTAAACGTAGATTTCTATCAACTTTTGAGCTAATTCTGCTAATTGGAAGTGGTACTTTTTTTTATACATGCAGCTGCAGAGGCCGATTTATTCAAGTTTACTTTTATAATAATTGTTCAATATATTATTAATTTGATTTGAATTGTTGTTGATGGTTCTTTAATGTACATAATACAAAAAATATAATCATTGTCTTGCAATTTACTCCTTAAATATCCATCCCCATATCTGAGTATACAAGAAAGTCTAGGGGAGACCACTCCCGTTTTTTGAGTTGCGTCCCTCCCATTATAACCCCTCTTCTCAATACATCATACACCCTATATTTTAAGTTGGACAAATGGCAAGACGCAGGCAAAAGCTCTTTAAAATTGGTTCAGCCATTATTGCATGATTACTGAACAAGCAGACAGATTTTCAAACAGCTTATGATTTAATTTATATAGGAGGAGTAAATTTAGGATATTTGAATTAGGGTGGTATAGTGGCACAGCGGTATGCACCTACTGCCTCACATATCCAGTGCACAAGGCTCGAATCTCACAAAGTCAGTCATATTCTGTGTAGAGTTTCCATATTCTCCCAGTGTCTGTGTAGGTTTCTTTCAGGGAGATCAAGTTTCCTTCTCAGAGTCAAAAGACATGCATGTCAAGTGAATTGGAATTGGCCCAGTGCGAGTGTGTGTGTGTGTGTGTGTGGATGAGTACATAAGAAATCTGACAAGCCAAAAGAGACCATTGAGTCCATCAAGCTTGTTTGTTTAGCTAATAGCTAAGCTGTCCCAATGTTTCATCCTGATAATTCTTCATGGTAGTAATTAAGAACCTACAGTACGTGGGATCTCCAGTGGATTAGTACCCTGTCTGTTGCTCTGTCCTATTACAAAATGCTACACCTCCATAGAAGGAGGCTGCCACCACTGTCATTCACTGTAGGCAGGTGATGAGCAGGGCCTGGTCTTTACCAGACAATGCTTGGAGTTCTGCCCAGAGTTCAATTTTTATCCCATCATACCAGAGTCCTTTCAATGCCATTTGGCAAACACCAAGCTTGCTGTCATATGCCATTCACTCATGAGTGCCTTCCATTAACCTGCTCTACCATAAGTCCCTGATTCATGGAGTGCTGCTAGGATGGCCGTCCTTCTGACAGGTTCTCCTATCTCAGTGGAGAATTTCTGAAGTTCTGTTGGAGTGACCATTGGCCCAGTTGGCTGAACGACCAGCTCTAGGAAGAGTCCTGGTGGTTTCAGATTTCTTCCATTTCTCAATTGTTGAGACCACTCTGCTCCTGAGAACACTCAGAGCTTTAGAAATGGCTTTATTCTCTTGCCCTGATCCATACAGCACCACAGTTTAATCGTGGAGGTCTAGAGAGTTCCTTGAACTTCATGACTTAGTTTTTGTCCTGACATGCAGTGTGAATTGTGGGTCCTTACATACACAGATGTGAGCCTTTCAAAATGAAGTCTAACCAATTCAGTTTGCCACAGGTGGACTCCAGTCGACTTCTAGAAACATCTCAGGGATTAAAAAAAGCAAACATGATGCACCTGACCACAATTTAGAGTGTCATAGCAAAGGGACTGAATACTTAAATTAATGAGAGATTTCAGGTTTTGCCTTTTACGAAATTTGCAAACCTTTCTGAAAACATGTTTTCAGTTTGTTCTTGCAGGATATTGACGGTAGACTGATGGTCAAACATGGCAAATCTACCATTTAAAATGAAACCTATAGCACAATGAAGTGTACAGAAAGTGAAAAGTGATTTTGAATCCTTTCTGAATCCACAATAACTTTCCAATACCTTGCTTAATACTGTTCGGATTTTAAGGGAATGAAGCAGCCTCAGTTGGAGACCATCCATCACAGGGCCTAACTGTGTTCACACTCATTACAGACCACTTAAAAACCACCAGTTAACGCTATCTAAATATCTTTGTAATGTGTAAGGAAAATGGGAGAGAAGAGAGAAAAACCCATACAGACACAGGGTGGATGTGCAAATGCCACAAATATGGTGACATGGGACAAGACTTGAAACTTGGAACTCTAAAGTAGCAGCAGTAGCTAAGCCATAACATAACATAACAAACTACTGCTCAGTCGTTTCTTTGGGTAAATCAAGTTTATAAAATCCTGAATCAACACATGGCACTCTATTTTTACGTTTCGTTACCTGAGTAGACATTTACATTTAATTATTTCACTGACACCTTTATTGAGGTCACTAATGTGTTATCTGTAATTGGCTAGCACCTCCTCTAGGCTTGGTTCCTTCCTGCCTTGTACTCATTACTGCCAGGATAGGCTTTGGCTGCTCCTGATCCTAAAACTGGATTAGTGTCTTACTACATGGATGGATGGATGGATAGCAGAACCTCTTCACAGATTCTTGCAAATTGAGCACAGCAGTTGCTCAGAATCTCAGTTGTGACGACTAAATCCATTTTGTATACCATAGAATCCTTCCTAGTGAACACATTTCCTTCATAATTGCAGCACAATGTTTTCCAAAGTTCCTCCTTGTAAAGCACCTCTCTTAGAGGCACTGAACCTGTTATCTGTGTGATCCTATGTAGTGCCTTTCACAGTGGATTCCAAGGAACTTCACAAGCAGTTATCGTTTATTTTTCTGGAATGTTATCACAGGCAAGTGAAGTGACTTGTTTACTTAATAAGTCAAGTCAATTGTTTTTGTAAGGAACGTTTAAAACAACCGAAGTTGACCAATGTCCTGTACAGCTTCCATAAATACACCAATACATATATATCCCTCTGAACCTCGCTGTATTAATCAACCCCCCTTACACCCCCATTTGCTATATATTGCCTTTGATTGCTGTATGTCTAATCATTTTCCTATGACGATGACACCTGGTAGGTTGTCGAAAACGTAGGAATAAAAAACTGTTCTAAAGATACGTGACTCATTTTCTCCCTTTGTGGATTTCTAGCTACAAATATGCAAACCGTATCACTGACCTTTAGTTCTCTCTCTCTCTCCCTACCTCCCTGTGTAACAAAAAAGGGGGCACGAAGATGTGAAAAAAAGAAAACAAGAATTGAAAATATGAAAAATACATCTATTGAAACCAAAACAAATTAATTTAAAATACTTTCTGATACTAGAAAAATAACTATAGAGTTAGATAAATGTTGATAAAAGTTAAGTAGGTATAATAAAACTTGTAACGGTGTATCGGCAGCAAAAAATATAGGAATAAATTTTATTAGGGTTTCAAAAAAACGTTACTGTTACATAACTGTTATGAAAACTCAGGTCGCAAATACTTAAAGGTTGAGAAACACTGATATATATATATATATATATATATATATATATATATATATATATATATATATATATATATATATATATATATATATATATATACACAGTAGAGTCTCGCTTATCCAACATAAATGTTGGATAACGAGAGGTGTTAAGAAAAAGCCTATTAAACTATGTTATAATTTTACACATTACGAACCTAATAATCATGTTTCACAACACAACAGAATAAATTAACTGAAAAAATGAACTTACAGTTACAGAATTGTCTGAAGTTAAATGCAGTATGTACTGTACTTAAAAAGTTCATTCCTGTAATGATTTAAAGACATTTTTGATCGTAGTCTGCTTTCCTGACGAGTGCCGTTTCTTCGCTGCCAAATCTCACCATCTTTGCAACAACATTATGTCGATTCCTATAGCTTCTTCTTGTTGCTCAATGTAATTAATTGCAGTTTCTAGAGCCTTAACTCTGTCACTCATATAGTCAACATCCATACAAGCGTATACTGTTTACTACAGCATTGTGACTGCGTGTGTGTATTTGTGCTGTGACAAGCGAGTTCCCGTCTTGCACCCGAAAACATGAAGCTGGGTCTCAGTACTTTAGCAACACCAGCTTTATTCAGCTTGAAACAGCAACAGGGCGGTTATTTATTATAGCGAGATCATTATGAACCCCATCCATTTATTTTAATTTTTTTTACGAGTGAAGTGACTTGCTTAGGGCATTCAGTGAGTCAGCATTTGGGACTGAATCGGTCATTTCATGATTTTGTACACTGAACACCATCCCAAAGGTCTTTTTAAAGTATAACAAAAGATTTTTTTTATTCCTAAAATATTTTCAAAGGCAGTGAAACCAATTTGCTGAGAGGCACACAAACCATCAGTGGTGCAAACCACCTTGTGTTCCACATTTAAGGCCAGCAGCTAAAACTTCACAGCCAGACTCCCTGTCTGCTCCTTGCATGACCTTGTCTTGCCGTATACTGGAAACAGCAAACAGAGCCAATAGCACATAACACAAGGCAGATATTAAGAGAAAATAAATGACACAAAATGGGTGGCAAGAAATTTTCAAACAACTCCTCTGCAAATATTTACTTTGATGCCGCACAGAAGGCATGTCAGTCTGCCAAGCGCAAGGCGTCTGGTAAGAGCTGTCATAAACGCAGAGAGCCACCGCTGATTCATACTGAAGAGCATTCGCATCCCAGCAAGATCAAACAGCCAGTTCAACCTTTTTTATCACCAATTGTGGGAAAAGGGGAGGAAAAAAGTCCCTCAAAAAGTAAATAAGAAGCATGCTGCTCTGCAGGAGTCCATGGGCACAGGCATCTATCTACGTGTGTGTTACATGTGGAAAATCCTCTGAGGGAATAAGCTGGGGAAAAACAGAAACGCAGCAATCTGTGATGCTCTCGGCTGCTTCAGCTTCTAGCTCTTTGGCTGGATGCCTTGGACTAAAATATAGACAAGTCTCCAATTTAGCCCTTAGGTGGTATGGTTTCATTAAAATTTAAAAATTTTAAATTATCATTCAGAGGACACAAATGACAACATTGTGCAGAATGTGTGTGTAATAGGCCACAAATATATGATTTTTTTGCTATATTTCCATATGTTATACCTATCTTTGGTCTGCAAATATACACCCATACAAAAGTATTTTAAGAAGACATTATATCTGAAATGATAAAATATTTACACACTAAACTGAATCTGGCACAAGCTGAATTCAAGTGTGGTGGACATTTCAATGATCGGTCCTTTAAAGGAACTTGACATCTTGTGCCCTCAATTAAATCAGCTCACTTCTGTGTGGCTTAAAGGATAAGTTTGGTATTTTTTCAAGTTGAAGTTATTTCTACACAATTGTGACATATATTAATTTGCCACTCAAACCTGAGTTTTAAAGTGGAGAATATTTTAGATATTTTAATAAATAACTAGCCTGCTCTTGCATTTATATAATGGAGCTAATTGGTCCAAATATAAAAAAGGCATTGAAACTTACTGAATATGTATGTGTTTCAAGCCAAAAGTGTTAGAGTATTGATTTGAGTCTTGAGATTGTACACAGGTTGAAAAACAGCATATCCATGTCGTAAAAATGAAAACAAGAAAAGTATTTTTTTGAGATTTTGAATAGAGAGACCAGCTGTGCACTACCCAATTCTCTGCTGTGCCCATATAGCTCCAGGGTCATGGATTTTCCTCAGAAAGCCATTGCCAATATTAACATGAAATGTTGATGCCCAGATGTTGATGTCTCCTTTCTGCAGGCAACTACACAATGACAACTGAAAATCATTCACGTTCTTTTACGATACAGAAGCTTATCTCATCGTTTCCAAAAAATATTGCCTGTTGACAGCATTATCATAATAATTATATTGCAATCAAGTCACGAGAACTGAGCAGGTGTTATAGGTATACATTTAGTTTTAATCAGATTGAAATTTAATAAGTTCAGCACAGATGTTCTAGGATTGGCAGAGAGGTAGCGCAGAGCTGTCATTTCTGCCTCACACAGCCAGGGTCTGCATCAGGTTCGCATCTTCTCCCTGTGTATTTACAGATTGATCGGTATGAGTGAGTTTACTCAATCAAAAACACTATTCTAAGTTCATTTTTTATCATTTTTTAACATATAATCAGCAAGAGCAACTCAGCATGCATAAAAAAATTCAATAATTGGTTTATGTTGCTTCAATCTGTTACCTCGTGGTCTGAATATCGCACACTCTGCCCCTTTTTATATTTTGCATGCACACAAAACACATGTAGACTGGTTGGGCAAACACCCATGCACCCTCCAGGACCCTGCTAAGGGTGTAGAGCTGGTCCACTGTTCCGCGACCAGGACAAAAACCACACTGATACTCCTGAATCCGTGGTTCGTCTGTCTGATGGACCCTCCTCTCCAGGACCCCCGAATAGAGGGAGGGTGCATGGGAGTTTGCCCAACCAGTCTACATGTGTTTTGTGGACTTGGAAAAGGCGTTTGACTGTGTCCCTCGAGGAATCCTGTGGGGGGTACTGCGAGAGTATGGGGTACTGGACCCCCTGATAAGAGCTGTTCGGTCTCTGTACAACCGGTGTCAGAGCTTGGTCCGCATTGCCAGCAGTAAGTCGAACCCATTTCCAATGAGAGTTGGTCTCCACTAGGGCTGCCCTTTGTCACTGATTTTGTTCATAACTTTTATGGACAGAATTTCTAGGCGCAGCCAGGGTGTTGAAGGGGTCCAGTTTGGTGGACTCAGGACTGGGTCACTGCTTTTTGCAGATGATGTTGTCCTGTTTGCTTCATCAGGCCGTGATCTTCAGCTCTCTCTGGATTGGTTCGCAGCTGAGTATGAAGCGGCTGGGATGGGAATCAGCACCTCCAAATTCGAGACCATGGTCCTCAGCCGGAAAAGGGTGGAGTGCCCTCTCAGGGTTGGGAGCGAGATCCTGTCCCAAGAGGAGGAGTTTAAGTATCTCGGGGTCTTGTTAACGAGTGAGGGAATAATGGAGCGTGAGATCGACAGGCGGATCAGTGCGGCAACCGCAGTGATGTGGGCTCTGCATCGGTCTGTCGTGGTGAAAAAGGAGCTGAGCCATAAGGCAAAGCTCTCAATTTACCAGTCGATCTACGTTCCTACCCTCACCTATGGTCATGAGCTATGGGTAGTGACCGAAAGAACGAGATTGCGAATACAAGCGGTTGAAATGAGTTTCCTCTGCAGGGTGTCTGGGCTTTCTCCCTTAAAGATAGGGTGAGAAGCTCAGTCATCTGGGAGGGGCTCAGAGTAGAGCTGCTGCTCCTCCGCATCGAGAGGAGTCAGATGAGGTGGCTCAGCATCTGATCAGGATGCCTCCTGGACGCCTCCCTGGTGAGGTGTTCTGGGCACGTCCAACCGGGAGGAGGCCCCAGAGAAGACCCAGGGCACGCTGGAGGGACTATGTTTCTCGGCTGGCCTCGGAACACCTCGGGATTCCCCCAGAGAAGTGGGCAGGGAGAGGGAAGTCTGGGTATCTCTGCTCAAGCTGCTGCCCCTGCGGCCTGATCTCGGATAAGTGGAAGAGGATGGATGGATGGATGGACAATACGGCATAGAAATTGTGACTTGCAGGTGCCTTGGCCCTTTCAAAAATCTATGTTTTTTATTAAAAATGGAATGTAGTGTACTCACTTCAGACCTTATCTGTTGTTGCTTGTACAGAGTACAATGAAACTCTTACGTTACATGTGCTGTTTTACACAACCATAGACTGTCAGAGGCGAAAATTAGGGCATCATTTAGGAATAATTAATCCTATAATTAATCTGTCTGTTGTTACAGAGCAAGGCAGAACATATAGCAACTGCTGAAGAAACAGAATTGCAAAAGCAAAAGTAGAATAATAAGCAGAAAATTGTTTAGCAAAATGGGGGTCTCACAACTCCACCCATGGTGCTTGACCTGATAAGCAAGTCAGAAAGGTATCCTTACCTCGAGCAAATAGTACCAGGAGTCTGTGATCAAATGTTTATTTTCAGTTACATTTTGTTGTCACATGCAGGCCTCAAAAACGTGGAAGGCACATTTTCTAAAGCTGAAATCTTTGCCTTAAGTTTTAAGGCTTTTTCCCCCACATTGGGACCCCGGTACCCATTGGCTCCATTACAAAATGCAAGAGCTGGCTAGTTGTTTCTTAAAATTTATAAAATATGCTTCACTTTGGAATATAATTTAATATATACCATTAATGTAAAGAAATAATTTTGACGTGAAAAATCCCAAACTTGTCCTTTAAAAGAAGGCCAGAGTCTACTGAAGCTCAACAGTGAGTATGCTGAAGAAATGAGTCCTGCTCTCCATTTACTGAACCTACTTAATTCCAATTTTTGGGTTACAGGAAAACAGACCTTCTTATTCCGGCAGCAGAGCTAGCCATGGACAGGGCACCATTTCATTAGGGCAAAATCACTCAGACACTTACTCTCCATGGAGTCATCTATTCACTTCTCACACATCCATTGTAGGGGTGAGAAGAGTATGGATAACTGCTGCATGGTTCCTGATTTCTTGATTATTTCTATAAATATATACAGTATATTAGAACTCTGAGGTTGTACTCAGTAAACAGTGAACAGCAGGAAACTTGAGCACCCAGTGGTCTTCCAAAGGGCTTGGCACAGCATGAGTAATTCATTCATTAGTTTATTCTGTCAAGCATTCACATCTGTGGATCACCCTCTGTGCTCATCTGAAGCAGGTATTACCACCCTGGGCCGAGAGGGGCCACTCGTGCTAACCTTCTCCTCTTCTTTTCCTCCGCAAAACACAAAGTCAAACACAGCCAGTGGGGGCAATTGACTCCGCCTCTTCCTGTCTCCTGCCTTTAAAGCCCGCCCCTGCCTGCCAGAAAGAGGCAATCAGTTCTGATTCAACTAAACCATAGAATGGAGCTCCAAAAAACCAAGCAAAGGCCACCTGAAATACCAGCTTACTTGCCTTGCATTTGCTGTTGCTTTATTATAGAGTGCACATAGCAGCCCTTTTTTTGTTTCATTCTTTTAACCGCATTAAAATGAGACAACCAGGTTCGTGCCCAAACATTTTCCTGTGGGAAGCTGCAGTGCCTCATTCAACCACAATTTCCAAACTTTATATACTTTTTTGAATGACCCTCCTTTGTACTGAAAGCTGAGACATTCAGGAAGGTCGTCAGCCATGTTCGCTTGATTCTTTCGGATGCCAGCTGTCTTATATCCCTGAGTAGCACATACAAACTGGGTAGAAGTAAACCAAAAGCTTAGGATTTCAAAGCCAGTTTTCCATAAAACTCCTCGGTTTGTTTCATGTATCATTCTTCCCCAGAATAGGTTACAGATTGCATTCTGTGAGTGGCTTTCTGAATTGTTAGGCAACGTCATCATCGTTTTAAAAGCCAGGATTAATTTCCTTACTTTACAGGGAGCAACGTCCATTTATCTAAATAATTCACAGCTAATTTGCTCCACACTTCAACTTGTTCCTCAGCGCTGTACTCTGGAGGAGCAGTGTAGTGAATTTTGCTGCTGCCTCACTATGCCAAGCTATTTTATCATTGAATGCCTTATGTTAACTAGGCATAATAATATTATAAAAAGTGAAAATTACATATCTGCAGTTTAATTCTGAAAAGTCACAATCTGAATTTGAGATATTTATAATATGCAATGCCTTGTAAAGTGTTCAGTCACCCATTCCCTAATGATATTGAATAACGCATCCTTTAGTGACATTTTGTTCTCTGTGATATTTTTATTTCAAAGAACTGAAATTCAGATGTCAGCCATTTTTAATGTGACTATGTAGACAACAACTTTTGCCCGGTGCTTCACCACCAGGGAGAGTGGCAAAGAGAATAAAACACACGTGACCTCTCGGCTGGAGTTTGCCAGAAAGCACATTCAGCTGGAAATAGGTTTTAAAGCCCGATGAGACCAAAATTGAACTTTTTTGGCCATCACACTAAACTGCAGATTATAAAAACACACCATCCACACCATGAAGAACGATGTAACAGCTTCAGGCTGAAGGGATGCTTCTCTGCAGCAGGCCCTAGAAAGGCCTGTGAGGGTAAAATTAATGCAGCAAAATAGAGAGAAATCCTGGAGGAGAACCTGATGCAGTCTGCAAGAAACCTGCACCTTTGGAGCAGATTTGTTTTTGAGGAAGACAACAACCACAAGAATAAAGTCAAAGCTACACAGGATTTGCTTCAAAACACCAATGTTGATGTCCTGGAGTGGCTGAGTCAGAGTCCAAAACTCAATCCAATTGAGGATATGTGGATGGAGTTGACAAAGGTTATTCACTCACGATCTTCACATGACCTGACAAAGCTTGAGTAGGTTAGAAGAATGGGGGAAAAATAGCAGTGTCCAAATGTGCAAAACTGACAAGACAGAAAGAGACCTGAGCACATAGACTCAAGGCTGTCATGGCCGCCAGTCTATTTGATAGTGAATTGAAGGAGCTGAATCCTTATGCAAGTCAATTATTTTGTGTTTTATATTTGTAATAAATTTACACAACAATCCAGAGATCTGTATTTACTTTGACATGAAAGATTCTTTTTCTGTTGATTAGCGTAAAAAAAGCCAAATTAAATCCAATGCGATTGCTTGTTGCATTACGAAAAACTGAAAACTTCTAAGGGGGAGAATACCTTTTAAAGGCACTAAAACACCTTTATAGAAATAAGCAGAAAAAGTCCCACAACTTTTAAAAGCCAAAACTGACTTATAGATATCACTAACTGAATTATTTACAAGTGTCTTCCCCTTCTCTCCCCACAACACAGAGGAAACGCCCAGTGAGGGCGCTTAGCTCCGCCCCTGGCTGAAGAAGCCTGGCTGCCCCAAAGGAGGCGTCATTTCCCACCAAGAGTGACCCGCTGTTTGGAGCTCCTTATTTTTGACAGCCTAGAGCAAGGATTCTTAATCTGAGGTCCGTGGACCCCTAGGAGGTCCATGAACGCGTTTCAGGGTGTCCATGAGGGTCAAATGACAATTAACATTTATATCTATTATACAGCTCGGTACTGTTGATTTGGAGCAGATGTAGTAGTAGTAGTTGTAGTAATGGTAGTAGAAACCGTAGCGGTAGTAGATCTGTTTTAATTTGCAAAACAAGAGGACTGTATTTCAGAATTATAACAAGTGGCCATTACTTTTTGCATAAAAAGGAGGTTTTTTTTAAATTGTTTACTTTAAAGTTTAATAATATTTTGTGTATGTTGTATATGAATGAGACAATCAAATCTCGATAAATAAAGTACATTATATTCATTACATGCAAAGTTGTGTTTATGTGAATATTTCTGGGAAAGGGGTTCCATAGCTTTTATCAGATTCTTAAATGGGTCTGTGACTGAATAAAGGTTAAGAATCATTGGCTTAGAGCCTGATGTCTTGTTATTATGCCTGAATGGCTATTTACTTTACCACCTAAAGATGTAACTAACATATTAAATGGGACAACCCAGATGTTGTCTCGAATTTTCCTTTTGCTAGGGCTAGATCCCTAGTAAAAAATCCATCCATCCAGTATCCAACCCGCTATATCCTAACTACAAGGTCACAGGGGTCTGCTGGAGCCAATCCCAGACAACACAGGGCGCAAGGCAGGAAACAAACCCTGGGCAGGGTGCCAGCCCACCGCAAGGCACACACACATCAAGCACACACTAGGGACAATTGAGGGTCACCAATGCACCTAACCTGCATGTCTTTGGACTGTGGGAGGAAACCGGAGTACCCGGAGGAAACCCACACAGACACGGGGAGCACATGCAAACTCCATGCAGGAAGGACCTGGGAAGCGAACCTAGGTCTCCTAAATGCGAGGCAGCAGTGCTGCCCACTGCGCCTCCATGCCACCCCTATTAAAAAATACAATGACAAAAATAACATCCTATTCATAATTGCTCATCTTGTAGTAGTCTAAAACAATACTCTGCATGCTTACGTTTGGAATTTGTCATTTTCAACCTTCTGGGAGTGGCTTTAGAGGACTAGGACCACCAGTAAAGAATCAAACATCAAAAATATTATCATATTCATGATCAGCAACCACAAAATATCACACAACGGCACTCTACATGCCTATATTATTGATCCCATTTTTTATTATCTTTTGCTTAAAGATTAACTTTGACTCCTAATATCCCATTAGATGGTGAACCCCTGGTATCAGCTGATATGGCGGGCACAACTTTCTGTCCTCCCAAACATTTTTGCTAAAGACACCTATTGGTTTACTCATTATTATAAATTGTATTGTCATTTCCTGCACCAAATATGGTTAAAAAATGGATTAAAACTGAGGGTTTTAGAGACTAACAGGCCAAAGTTCAAATGGGGAACCCCAAAAAGCTTAATGTCTTCCATTACTAAACAAGTCAAACAGTATATTCTATGTTGGGTTTTTCTAGTACCAGTGAGTCAGAAGGTGCTGGACAAAAAAAATAAAGTGATTTCAAAGTGTTTATAAGTACTTCTTATGAACATAATGATTATTTATTAAATGATGAACTGGCTGAGCGCTGGGTTCACATCTTGGCCTGGCCTCTTACTGTTTGCTATCTACATGTTCTCCTTATGGCTGTACGGGTTTTTCTCCAATGTGCCAATGCCATTCTTAAGTTCATTGGCGTGTGAGTTCTGTGAAGGGATAGTGCCCATCCAAGTTAGGTGGTGACTTGCACCTGATGCTGCTGTGGTGGTCTCTAGTTTCTGCTGCCCCTACAAATGAAAACATGACTCATAAAATGGATGAGTGCACTGTTAAATAATACACCTGCATCATACACACATGCACCATCTGCTGTACTAAATTCAGCTTCTAAAACCAGCCTGGTATTTAACCGGGAGCCATGAGACATTAGTGTGCTTGAACAGGCTGACATGTCTTTGAATGACAGCAGAATGGATGACGCAAGCATTTGCTGTACAGGTGATGATGCCCATTCCCTCCAAAGGCTTTTTGTAAATTATTCACAGGCATGTCTTCTCTACTTCCGTGCTATAAACCTGTTTTGAACAGTTGGTTGCCATCAAAATGCAGCAGGCAAAACCACTCATTGATGCCATGGCGCTGTCAGTGCCATCTGCATTTTTAAGCACAAGGCTCACAAGTGAATAACAGCTACCTGTAAAACTGATAAAGAATGGATTCAGAAAGTATTCAGATGCCGTCACTTTTAACACATTTGCAGTCTTATGTTAAAGTCATTTAGATTCATTTTTCCTGCGTCAAGCAACAGTCAATACCCCAGCATGGCAAAGCAAAAACAGGAGCTTAGGAACTTTTGCAAATCTCTCTATTATAAAAAAAAAAATCCTGTGGCAGGGAATGACTAGGAGACGATACGTGATCTTCATGTTAAGATCACGGAAGACAAATAAAAAACCCGCGAGACGAAAGAGAATGGCCACGGAGGGGATATAGAACATGACATTCTTACAAGATATGCCCTACTTACAAGCAATATCAGAGCACGGACATAAAAAAAAATCAGTAGTGTAAAGGCACACAGCACACACAGATCCAGGGGTCTCAGTGCATATAAAGCGTATAAAGGACAATACGTTATAAATGAAACGTCGATGACTAAAAGATCGCATTAGCGTAAGCAAAAGGAAATTAATCATCAGGACCAGGTGTAAGTGAAAAAATAGCATTACAAAGCGAGGTCAGAAATAAAAGGCAAAGACCAGAAAACAAAGTCTTTTCGTATTCGCAACATTCAATGTACAAAACATAGATTTACACAATAATGGACCATACGCTATGAGAATCTGTGGTCCCGCAACAGTTAAAGCAGCGACAAGTTTAATTTGAAAGAAAACACAATTCGGTCAGGTGTATATGTATGATCACGGAGAAGCGATCACAACGTGAGCAACAGAGACACGAAGTGGCAGAAAGGACAGCGGCTGTACAGGCTTTAAAATGATCGAAGGGCAGCGCAACAGCAGTTGCCCCCCACCCCCTTCACAACGCGAGCAGCGTTATACATCCTGCAAAAAAGTGATTTAACCACGGCCGGGGCCGGAAATAAAGGACAGGTATTGTTTTTACAATGTCACATGAGACAAGGCAGTGAGCCATCATTTAAAACAAGTCCACAGACATCTAATCTAGCAGTTGTTGGATTGCTTTTGGCAGACATGCATCATGTGCTCCCAGCTCTTAAAACAACGACAAGCAGAACAGGCAGCTCACCAGCAGCAGAAAGACAGCAGATGATCCGACGACATCTCCTTAGCGTGCGTTCAGCCGCCCTCCCCCCTTCACAATGCGAGCAGCATTATACACCTGGCGAGAAAGAGATGTAACCATGCACGGGGCCGGAAATAAAGGGCAGGTATTGTTTTTACAAAATTTTTAAAGTAAAAGTGAAAATAATGCATATTTAACAAATCCCATGAAAATAACAATCTCTTTACATTGTATATCAGCTAAACCAAACACGGGGGTGGGCAAGTGAAGCCAGCAGGGGGCGGAGCCCCACAGTCTATTAAAAATAAATAATTAAAGTATCATGTTGAATGGATATTCAGACCCTTTCCTCAGTACTTACAGTAGCTAAAGCACCTTTGGCAGCGAATTGGACCAGGATTCTTCTTTGGTTTGACATGACAAGTTTCACACTACTAGATTTGGGTCTTCTCTGCCATTCTTCTCTGCAGACTCTCTGAAGCTCTGTCATGTTGGATGGAGACCGTCGATGGACAGTCATTATCAGGTCTCCGCAGAGATGTTTGATTGGGTTCAAGTCTGTGCTCTGCCTGAGCCACTCAAGAACATTCACAGAGTTGTCCCTGAACCAGTCCCGTGTTGTCTTTGTTTTGTGTTAAGGGTCATTATCTTCTCTTGGATGACAGGAGTGGAATACAATGTGGTCTTCTGCTGTTGTAGCCCATCCACCTCAAGGTCTTATGCATTGTGCATTCTCAGATGTTCTTCTGCTCGTCACAGTTGTATAGACTGGTTATCTGCATTACCATAGCTTTCTGTCAGCTCAATTCAGGTTGGCCATTCTCCTCTGACCTCTCCTATCCCATATCTACAGAACTGCTGCTCTCTGAGTAACTGCTAGAGACTGCTGTGTGTGAAAATCCCAGTTACAGAAATACTCAAACCATCCTGTCTGGCATCAACAATCATGCCACAGTCCAAATCACTAAGACCACCCTGCCCCATTCTGATGTTTGATGTGAACATTAACTGAGGCTCCTGACCACCATGATTTTATGCATTGAACTGTCTCTGCCATATGACTGACTGATTAGATAGAAGCATGTCCTTAATAATTTCTTTAGTGAGTGTATGAGGGTATGGTAGGGTGGGCCATTGCCTTCCATTTCTCAAGCCCAGAATTCAGTCCCTGTCGATGATGCCTTCTTCTTCTTCTTTGCACAGATTTCTCGTCGGCCCTTTTTTTGTTCCTAATCATAGTCCCCAGATAACTGTGCAGGTGTTCGTGTTTTGTAAATGATTTTGTATAATGTGATTGCCATTTCAAAGGAAAGCACTTTGCACTCATCCTCCTGACTCTCACTTGACACTGTCCTCCAATCGACCAAGCTTGCTTGTAAACAGAAGACTTGTTGCCATGATGACTACCCATATGAAGTGCCTTACGTTAATCCCGTTTCAATGCACAAATTATTATGTGAAATCTTCATTCACACTGCAGGAAAGGATGTTTACTCAAAACGCAGCCGGATTAGGAAATACATTTGGGGATCTACTTATGTGCCTCAAGGAGTGGAGGGAGCACGTGCTGCGGAGGCAGACTTTCTAAGTGCTTTATTCAGTCTTTATTTAAAAATATCGCTTCACAGTCAACACAATCACAAAATGCTTTCTTAAATAATCCATCCTTCTTGTATATTGCACATTTAACAGTGAGCACTATTGCAAATTATTTGCAATCCTGCAACTCAGATCTCATGATTTGCCCTTTTTCATTAGAAAAGAAGAGAATGCTCAACATGAAAAGAGGTCTTCAGTGGAGTCCTTGCCCGTTACCTTTTCTGAGTTATATTAATGACAAAGATTTTGGTATAGTTAATAAACTTGTGAAATTCTCAGAGGATACTAAAACTGGAGCAATGACAGACACTGAAAAACAATTTAGAAAGACTTGGACAAGCTTCAGAATTGGGCCCTACAGGATGCCACCTCTGAAAAGACTTTAGGGGTTTCTGTCAACACATTCATTTCATTACTTAAGCAATGTGGAGAAGTGTTGATTTATGTTCAATAGTATTGATATAGTGCCTTTTAGAGCGACCAATATTATTTTTGCAGCATATGTAATAGTGGCGACTATCAAGTGCCTGCCCCAAAGTGATTTTCAGTGTATATAGTGCCTTTCATGGTGATAAATACCATTTCATAGCACCTAACATAGTGAGCACTGTCACATGCCTGCTCCATAGTGATGACTCTATTTTTACTTAATATAGTGCCTTTTAGAGTGACAACACCTGTCATAGTGAGCACTGCCACATTTTACCGCACCTAACACAGTGGTCCCAGCCACCTTTCTGCTCCAAAGTGATGTTTCCATCTGTATATAGCACCTTTCCATTTAAGCACTATTACAGCATTCATTACTCTCCAAAGTAATTGCATCCCCTTAATTTTATATACTTTGTCCAAAAGACTTTGTAGAGTCACACTTTACTTTATAAACTGGTGTCCATACTCACAAATGTTCTCTGTTTGGTTCTTTATATTTCAGTTGAAGCCTTTAACACTCAGCGCTTTCACAATACAACTGAAAAGCTACTTGGTTTGTTCTTTATATAAAGCTATTCCTAATTAACACAATCATGTATACGTCTAAAGGATTAACATCTAACAGGAGACCCAAAGCAGTGTAGGTTACGTCAATTGTTAAGTCTCAATTCAGTTCTGTACCGGTGATTTTAGATTTTGCCGTTTGGAGTACCAGGGGTATTGCCAAGCCCACTGGCAGTGTCTGCAGTGGGCCAACATACACAACATGCATACCAGCACTACTGTTTTTTTTTTTTTTGACTGAGATACTTTGAAATTTTATTAATTTTATTACAATCATTCCATACAAATCAATCAATTTTTACAAAAGTAGGATTGAGAACAAGTCGACCCCCACCCCTTAGAGAGACAGCAAGGCCAACGGAGTTAAATTTAAGACTTGTAAACATACCTAAATTGATAAGTTTGATAAGCCAATAGAGATGAATGGAGAAGAAAAAGAAATACAGAAAGAATTGCTTCCTCGGTGCTTTAAGAGCTTTTTCTAAAATATTACTGATTAGATCCTGCCATGTTTTGAAAAAAATCTGTATAGATCCTCTAACTGAGTATTTGATTTTTTCCAATTTTAAATAGTATAACACATCGGTTTCCCACTGACTTAAAAGAGGAGAGTTAGGATTCTTCCAGTTTAGCAAAATAAGTCTGCGTGCCAAAAGTGTAGTGAATGCAATCACAGTTTGTTTGTCCTTCTCCACCTTAAACCCACCTGGAAGAACCCCAAACACGGCTGTTAATGGGTTAGGAGGGATTGTGACACCAAGGCTGTCTGAAAGGTAATTAAAATTGTTGGTCCAGAATGATGTTAATTTGGTGCAGGCCCAGAACATGTGACCCAGTGCGGCTGGGACTTGATTGCAGCGTTCGCAGGTTGGATTCTGCCCTGGAAGAGACAGATGTGCTCGATATATAATTTTGAGTTGTATAATTGTATGCTTTGTGCATGTGCAGCTCGAGTGAATTCTCTGCATTGCTATTTTCCACTCCTTTTCTGATATATTAATTGAGAGATCTTTTTCCCAGTGTCCTCTTGGGTCTTTGAAAGGAAGGGATTGTAAAATAATTTTATATATTGTGGAGATGGTCTCTGAGTCTTTGAGATTGAGCAATTTTTTCCAGCATGGATGGGGGTGCAAGATGAGGAAAATCAGGAAGGTTCTGTTTTACAAAGTTCCTAATTTGAAGATAGTGAAAGAAATGTGTAACTGGAATGTTAAATTCTCACAGTCTCTCAGCACTTGAATGCCACGCTTGTTAATGGATTGGTATCTCTTGAGTATTGTAGTGAGTGAAAAAAATTTGATCAACACCTCCCACACACACACACACACCCGCCATGCCTCAAGTCTTAACTACAGGTGTCTGCATATCTATAAGATCCCCTGCACCGACTCATCTCCAGGGACAAAATATATAAAATCCATGGCAGCACCCGCTGTCCCCCAATATCTTCCCACATATCTACAGTGAGCTGACAAAACAGACACCTCTGAGCATCGCCTGCTCTGCCTCCCACCACAATGAATTACATTTGCTGCTTGTCCCCACTCGTCCACAAACAAATACATAAACAGAGCAATGGCAATTAAGAACAAATGTGTAAATGTTCAGTAATAAAACTACACTAAATAAGTACCCTACCAGACAAAAGTTTGTGGACACACTGAGAAATGTAATTCATTTAATAGAAACTGATACCTTTTTATTAATATTAAACTGATTTAGAATTGCTGTTTATTTTATATTATTAGAATCACATTCTATCATATTTTAGTTAGTGCTGGGCAGCGATTAAAATTTCTAATCGAGATTAATTCGCAGACAATCACAACAATCACATTGTTATTTGCAAAATTCAATAATGAACTCAAGAGTGGTGTATTGCATGTATTTGGTTTGCAAACACTTTAAACAAATAAGGTGCTTTTCAACAGCAGTTTTCCCTTTACATAGTAGCAGTTAAAATATTTCTTGTAAATCTCAACTTAAACATTAATGTAATCAAATCAAATATAAAACCAAATCTATTTGCCACTGCCAGGGCATTAATGTTTTATCTATTTTGTAATAGAAAAACAAGTTACCCTCAGAGTCCAGAGCTACGATCATAACATTATAACAAGCACCTTCTGAACAACAGCAAGTTAACATTTCTATATCCGTTTTCTTTTTTTTTTATCTGAACAGATACCAGCAGAAACATTTTCTTTTGTCAGGGAGCAGCATAAGCAGTCTTATGTTCAGTAGCAACTCTTTGAGGATTAATATTTTTCCCAAAAAACTGAAAAGCACACAAAGCAATGGTTTCACACATAAATCAACATAAAACGTCTGTTGCTGCCTGTTGTGCCTGCTATTGGTACCTGTTTGCAGTTTGCGGAAGCAGAGGCTGTGCTGGGGGGGCAGCTCGAAGGCCAGCAGGAATGCCCGGTGGGCTTGCTGCCTGGCTGTCTTTGTGAGACGTGTGCGCAGGGGTGGCAGTTACAGTGAGACGCATGATGGTTTGTACCTCCTGTCATCGTAAGTGTCTGTCCTCCCAGGTGAACATTGCCATAAGTGCATCAGCTACACAAACATCTTCAGCACCACGATCAGTTAGGGACTGATCAGCTGATGCCGGTACCTCACTTTCGTTATCGATTTATATCTCCAGATCACTTGCATCAAAATCGGAGTCCGACAAATCAGAGTCCGATTCAGCGATAACACGAAAAGAGTTTTGCTTTGAGCATTCACTTTGGTATCTCTCCACATGCCATTTTAGAAACTGTTTGCTCTTCTCTACTGATGCACGCACAGGGAATCGAGGTCATATCAACAAAGCTAACTTTCCTTCTAGCAAAACTGTATCGAAAAGTGCCTGTAACAAGAAGATTACTGATCTCTATTAATCGCTAGCTAGGCTGAGGCTTTCAAAATAATAATAATAACAAAAACTGCGTTAGTACGCGATGAAATAATTGTCGGCGTTAATTCACTAATGTGTTAACGTAATAATAACGTGTTAACTTGCCCAGCCCTAATTTTAATCAATACTTTTCAAAAAACAAATTGAAAAGCTAGCTGGTTTTTACTTTATATTTTTATTTTTCTTATGAGTTCTATCACGTATTCTTCTAAGGTAGGGCTCCATTTATATATAAAAGGAGACCCTAAACAGTGCAGATTAGCCTGATTGGTGAATCTCAATTCCGCTCAATGTATATTAGCCAAACACACACTAGCCAAGACATCACTAGAGTTACTAATGGCGATTACTACTTGAAAGGAGCGATTTTTAATCTGTGTTTGACGTATGACTGCAATGCCCCATTTTACACAGCCATTCCCTTAGGGCAGTGATCTTAAACTAAGGGTCTCGGCAGTTCTCCCAGGGGACGGATGACGCTGTGCGGTGATTTTGGGACTGTGAAGACATAAACAAGACAAAATTGGGTCGTGAGAAACAAAAAGGCTGCTTTCAGAGTCCTAGAGGTCAAACTCCATAGCTTGTCCTTAATTAGCCGTGTTTAAATGCTAATTGGTCATTAAAGAAACCTTTGTCATTGCATTAGCACCACTGAAACCTGCAATTCTGTTCACTTGGCATGCAAGGTTCTGTTCATTCCTAAAGTTTAGTTCAAAAATGGGCAACATGAAACAGCTTTCTCAAGAAACACGTCAGTCTATTGTTTTTGTGTAGAATGAAGCCTATTCTATGGGACAGACTGCCAAGAAACTGAAGATTTCATACAAAGGTGTCTATTGGTGTCTGAAGAGAGGATATCTAAACAGGATAGAAAAAGAAGAGGTAGGCCCAGATGGGCAATTGTATAAGAGGAGAAGGACATCAGATTTTGTAGTCTGAGAAACAAACGTCTTACAGGTCCTCAGTTGGCTTCTTCCTTAAATACACACCAAATACCAGTGTCATCAGCAACAGTGAAAGATGTTTCATTTTGGCCATTTTTGAACCCAGAACTGAACTTTAAGAATGCCAGTACCTTGCCACCTAAGTGAATATAATATCAAGTTTCAGAGGTGCTAATGTAATGACAAAGGTTTCTCTAATAACCCAATAGCTTTTAAATATGACTACTTAAGGATAAGCAAAGGGAGGTGACCATTAGAACATTTAAGGAATGGCTGCTGAAAATGAAGCTTTGCAGTCATATTCAACTAAGAAATTAAAACTTAGTCACATCAAGCAGCAGTAGCCATTAGCAACACTAGCACTGACTCGGCTACCATATATAAACATACAACATTTATCAGACCAAAAAAAGAAAAACCAGACAGTAAATTAAATTTCATGTGAGCTGCAGGCCAAGTCTACGGTGGACTGGCGGCTTATCCTGGGTCGGTTCGTGCCTTGCATCCAATTCTGCTAGCCTCTCCACAACCCTGAATTAGATTAAGGAGGTTTAAGGATGAATTAAAGGATTTTTGTTATGCTAAATGGCATCTCCACTGCATTTAAATGCAAAGTGCTTAGCTCATATGCAGTAGATACGTACTCAGATGGCTCGAGGCTGCCCTACAAGCTAGTCAGCATTCAAATCCTCCATCAAGGTTAGACAAACATACAACTAGAGCAACATATAAAACAAATCAACAGCTACTGTAACTGCAATGTGTCAAAAACAAATAAGACACTTTGGAAAGTTGGGTAAATTGTCTCCATGCACCTTACCAGGCTGTTTAACAAGAACGTGGATCACATGGCATTGCACAGCAATGGACTGATTAATAGCCATAATTGGAAAGCAAAAGAGAAAATGTGAAAAATTCAGACAGACTGAGCAAGACGAAGCCCTCCAGCCTGTAAGCCATTAGACCCACATGACTGGCTAGAAAGTGACATGACACAAGTAACCTCTGCACATTCACACACACACACACACCAACAACACAGGGGGCACAAGCAGAGGGCAAAGATGAGAGCAGTAGAAGAATGCAACCCACCCGACCCCATCTGCTGCCTTTGGAAACCACAAACGATAAAGGCTGTTTGCCGCCAGTGAGTTTCACGATTCTGCGGTCACACCAGTTATGAGAAAAATTTTAGAAGCAGCAGCATGCCACTTGCAAAAGCCTCTTGGCACTCCCTCTGCGCAGAAAGGAAACTACCTTAAGGGTCCTGGAGCAAGGATGCAAACTTTTAGGAGAAATGTAGTACTGGCATTCAAAATGGACTTTTGGGCAGTAAGTTAAAGCGTATCACCATCTTTTCTACACTTGTTGGCACATACATGCCTTGAATTGAAATATGTGACTGAGGTGAAGGTCCACATCAGCTCTCTCTGGATTATATACAATGTCAACAGTCACCTCCTGGAAACAGAGGCCTTCAGCATTCTCCTACCAACCTAAATGTGCATTTCAAAACCTTTTAAAAAAATGAAGGACATTGTGATTTTCAAATTCACAAGACCTCTAGCTATGATAGATGATGGTAAGTGGTGATCTTTCACGGCTCCAGTGCATTAAATTGAAATCTTGGCAATGGTATCATTTCTGTATAGTATACATTTTGACTGGTTGGCTGCTGGTACACAAGGTTATGCCCGCATCCCAGAAATGTGCATGTTAGATTGATTGACACCTCTTAGTGGGTTTGATTTTTGAATCAATTTTTTATCAATAGCGCCTTACTTACGTCTTACTTGTATTTCTGAATGGATAAGTACTAATTTTCTCAAACTAAATAAGGAGAAATTGGTATTAGAAATAAACTTGATCCATTAGGCTTAAAAGTTAAGACAGAGGTAAACAATTTAGGGGTAATTATTGATTCTGACCTAAATTTTAAATCACATATTAATAAGATTACTAGGACAGCATTTTTTTCACTTAAGAAATATAGCAAAAATTAGACCTCTTATAACATTGCAATATGCTGAGAAATGAGTTCACACCTTTGTGTTCAGTCGACTAGATTACTGCAAAACATTCCTCTCAGGACCACCCAAAAAAGACATCAATTGGTTACAACCAGTGCAGAATGCACTGCCAGAATCTTAACTAGGAAAATAATCCGAGCACCTCTCTCCAGATTTAATGTCACTACACTAGTTACCCGTGTCATTTAGAATTGATTTTAAAATGCTGCTTATGGTTTACAAAGCCTTGAATAATCTCGTAATGCCTCTCACCTTACACTCCAGATTGTAACCTTAGATCTTCAAATGAGTGTCTGTTTATAATTCCAAGAGCTAAACTTAAAAGAAGTGGTGAGGCGGCCTACTGATGTCATGTACCTAAAATCTGGAATAGAAACCCGATAGAAATTCACCAGGTTAATACGGTGGAGCACTTTAAAAAAGTGCTAAAAACCTCATTACTTTAACATGGCTTTCTCATAGCTTCATTTTACTATAACTCTGATATTCTGTATATGCATTTAATTACCATTTTTATCATGGCTGTGCAATCCGCATTAACTCCTACTTTCTCTGCTGTTCTTTTTCCAGTTTTCTGTGGTTGTGATTTGCACCACCACCATCCGATCAAAGCACCCTGCTGTCCCTACATTGATGGATTGAAGGCCAGAAGTCCACATGACCATCATCATCCAGTTCTTCCACGTGAAGCCTGGAAACTATGAGGACTGATTGAGATCATAGTCTCGTGACCTTGGATCCCCTGCAGATTTTGTTTTTTTTTTTTCTCCACCCCTCTGGAGTTTTTTTTTTCTGTCCTTCTTGGTCATCAGACCATACTTTATTCTTTGTTAATTAGTATTGCTTCATTTTTATATGTATTCTTTCTTCATCTTGTAAAGCACTTTTAGCTACATCATTTGTATGAAAACGTGCTATAGAACTAAATGTTGTTGATATGGTGGGGAGTGTTGGTGTGTCTTGTGATGGACTGGTGACCCGTTCAGCTTTGACTTGGTCTGACCTATGTGGGATGCTATAGGGATCAGTTTCTCCATGAATCCTGGACTGAAACAGGATGGATAGGATAGGAAAACAAATGAATACGATGCTGCCAAGGCAGGCTACCAATGTCCACGACTTTGAACCTGATTAAGTAAAAATATTTAAATATGATGTTACATAACATACATTCATTTTGCCTGTTATTTTCTGAACCTTGTTTTCCCTGTTTTTGTCATGGGAAGTTGATGCCTATGAAGCACTTAACATGAACCTACGCAGCTGCATCCGTGCAATACCAGTTTTAAACTGCTACTTTGCACATCTTCATTAGTGATGAGCGAACACAGAGTCTGGTGAAAATGTAGAAGTGATTTCGACAAACATGGCAAAATGCAATGAAGTCAATGTGGAAGGAACAACTGAGCTAGTTTTAACTTGATTATAAAGGTGTAATGGTCTTTAAGTGTCCCTTAGTGAGGCAGCAGTGAACACGACTACTGTGCATCCCTGAGATAAAAATGATACCCTATGGAGTCTACGGTTCTCCACATCCTTTATCTTGGTTTGCACCTCCTAAGCTCCTATCACTATGACTAACGAACACCCACAGAGCCAATGATGCAAAGGACCAGCTTTAGTGTTCTTGTCACCACCCGATCTGTGCTGCATTGTGAGGAGCATAACACGCTTAATCCAGGGGCTAAAACATACAATAATTCTACAAATAACATCTAAGTATTTTCATATAACATTCTCCTTATATCCAGCTAATCTGTCCCACAAATAAAAATAATGTAAGATTTGTTTTATTTAAATGCATGTGGGATGCAAATGTAGTTGGAACATAAAGCGACATCACATATACGTGTATATGCTCAAAATTATTCACAAATGCACCATAAAATGTGAGGTGGAGTATGCTTAAGGAACACATGTGTAAAGGTTCTGCACATGTGCAACACAAACCAGGCAGATAGCACAGATCGAGTAGTGATGTCCCCATCAAGAATGGCTGATACAGTTCTATGATATCACACTGGGCTCATATAGCATCATGGGTGCTGGTGAAAAAAAAAGTTCTTCTAAGACAGACACCTTGGTGAACTCAGCAAATATGCTGTTTGGCCAGTTTTTATGCTGATCAATACTAACCTTCAGCCTCCAACACTATAAACTCCAGACATCACTGGGGGCCAGGAGCTCCAACCTGGGGCTGTGTGGTGGCAGCACTAACCATTGAACCATTCCAGTGCCCCCAAATTGATATATAAAGACCTACAGTATAAAAGTTGGTATTTATGTAAAAAGGAATTTTTAAAAGTTACGGTTTAATGACACATAGGGAAAAAGCAAATGAATGGAAGCTGGTGCAGTACATTCACAGAAAAAAAATCTAAACGTTATACACCTGTTGGGAACTGGCACTGCTCAGAATGACCACAGCCACAAGAGATAAAATATATTACTGTGTATGTGCGTTTGTACGCCACATCCACCGCACGCCTCCATTTGGGATGACTGTCCTTTCTTACTGAGCTGCCGGGTGCTGCGTAGTTTGCACTTCTACTGCTCCAGGATGTGCAAGAAGGTAAACGCATTTCTTTATTAAATGCAATAAGAAAGTCAGTACTGGCAAGCACATTAGTTTAAAGGCTGGCATTTTGAATGATAAAAAATTAGTTAGCATTGAAGTGGTTGGAGCCAGGGACTTGCATCTTTAAGAATCTGGTGCTGTCCATGCACGGGTATCTTTGTGTACTTTGCATGCTCTTCCTGTGTCTCTAGGATGTGTTGCTCAGGCTGATAATTCGCTCTCTTTTAAGAGAGTAGATATGGAAGTGGTGCACTGCTACAGATATTTGGGGGACCACATCAGCATCACACTTTGCTGGTCTTGTAACACAGAGGGAGCTATATAAGAAATGGCAGAGCAAACTCTCTTTTCTTAGGAGACTGTGTTCCTTCAGAACTTTTGCTCAGAGCAGGCCATTCAGCCCAACAAAGCTCAGCAATCTTAGCCATTGAACTCTTCTAAAAAACATTGATTCAAGTTTTGAGCACCCCTAGAATACTCCTGTCCATTAGGCATTGATTCCAAGTGCTATTGTTCTTAGTAAAAAAAAAAAAAACAACATTTATATGGAATTTACTCTTTACCCTTAACAGGTTTCCAGACTTGTTCTTGTTGGGACTCATTTTAAAGTCACAGACTCAATCCACTGTGCTAATTCCTTTTATAATTTAAACTGTAAAGGCTCAGCTCTTTTAACCTTTCCTCATAACTTATCCAATGTAGCTCTGGAATCAGCCCTAGCGCTCTTCTCTGGACCTTTTCTAGTGCTACTTTGTCCTTTTTGTAGTCTGGAGACCAAAACTGCACACAGGACTCCAGATGAGACCACACCAGTGCATTATAAAGGACGAGTAGAACCTCATTGGACTTGTACTGTACACATCACACTGTATATATAAACTTTTAGCCTTCTTAGTTGTTTCTAAACACTGCCTGGAGGGAGACAGTGATGAGTCAACTACGACTCATAGGCCCTTCTCATAAAGAGTAATTTAAAGTTGATAGCTACCTCCTTTACATTTTTCATAACTCAGTGTGATTGTGTACACTGTGGTGTGTGGGGCTGGCAACTTTACTTCTATAGGGGCCCACCAAATCAATAAGATGATTAAGAAGACAACCTCAGTTATGAGACACACTGTTGACACACTGGAGGTAGTAGAGGACGGGATAATGAAGACAAAACTGAAGAAGAGCTTATGAACAGTGTAGCAATGTCCGTCTGACACACCAGCACGGAGGACTTTCAGTCAAGAAATGATTCAGCAGAAGTGTGTCAAGAAAAGCTGTATGGACTCCATTATACCAACAACATTGCACCTTTATAGGGCCTCCGTGGGACTGAGCTTTTAGCATTAGCTGAGTCAGATGTTTTCTTCTTCCTTGTAATCCTTGTGTGTGTTTCATGGGGTTGTTGTTGTTTGTTTGTTCTGATATTTCTTCAGCTTCTGTAAAATGCTAAATTTACCCTTTGGGACAAATAGATTGCTATCTATCTATTACATAGTGCCTTTCAAATCTGTCTATATCTACTACATAGATAGATAGATAGATAGATAGATAGATAGATAGATAGATAGAGCATTATCTGTCTATCTGTTTTATCATGTGGAAGGCAGCTAAAGGGCTCAAAAGATGGTAATTCCATGCCAGACCAGGGGGTCGCAGTGTGCACAAATCCTTTTTCTCTTTCTCCTGCAGACCACCCGAGGGAAATCCCGCCTGGACCCATCAGCATCACGTCCGGTTCCGGTGACATCACTTCCTCCAGCCAACTATATAACTGTCATCTTGTGACCATTAAGATAGTTCTGTTTTGGACGTGCATCTGTAAAGACCTGTGCTTGTTGTTTTTCCTGAAATTTGTTACAATCTTCAAATATACAGTACGTGGTGGCTACCTCAAATCTTTTTCTGCGTTCTGGTTTTATTTACATTATTTATCTACTATATTGTACCTTTCACATCTATCTATCTATCTTTGATATACTTCCTTTCACATCTGTCTGCTATATAGTGCCTTTCACATCTCTCTATCTATCATTATACAGTGCCTATCTATTTGAGTGGTGATGTGAGTGTCAGTGAGTGGCCCCTCATCTCATCTGGGGGCTGAGGACAGTCTCTCCAGTTTCACACAAAATTGAACCCTTTTAATAAGAGAATTTTTGACATCTTCAAAAGACTGGAGTGTTTTTAAATGTAATTTTTAAAATATTTTCTTATTCAAATGTAAAGCTAATTGAATTACAGTGCAGAAACAATAGTAGAGGTGACCTTTAATGACATAACCGTAGTGTGGTGTTAAATTTGGGAGGTGTACAAGAAGAAGTGTGTTTTTTTTTCTTATTCGACGAGCCTACTGAAGGTGACATTTCAGGTGACAGGGGTGGCACACTGGTTACCCTGCTGCGTCTTAACAAGGAGACCAGGGGTTTTTCATCCCAAGAACTCCCTGCGTGGAGTCTGCATGTTCTCACTTTGCCCACATGGGTTTCCTCTCAAAGTTCAAAGACATGCAGGTTAGGTGAACTGCCATTGCTAACCTGGCCCGAGTGTGTGTTTGTATGTGTGTCTGGACTGGCAGCCTGTATAGTGGCTTCCACTGCCTTGCACCTGATGCTTACTGGGATAGGCTCCAGACCCCAGTAAAACTCTGATAAGTGCCCTAACAAAGCAGATAGATGTAATAGCCCAGTGGTGCAGTGGTTAGCACTGCCCTAGCACTCGGAGTTCAAATCTTGCCCCTGGATGTCTTTGTGGAGTTTGCATTCATGCCCCATATCTGAGTGCTTCTGTGTCCATCAGGTCTGCTTTTCCCTTTCTAAAGACGTGCATGTTAGGTAATTTGATAATCCAAACTGGCTCCATGTATGAGTAGTCCTGCATTAAGCCAGCACTCCGTCCAAGGTTGACTCCAGCCTTGCATTTGATGCTGCCATGATAGGCTCCAGCCCCCCACGACTACACGTGCTTGAGAATGTTACGTATGTTATACAGGAAACAACTGTATTTTATTATTAAGTATAATTAGTCTTTACAATTTAAAAGTAAATCTTGCTTTTATAGTTTATAAATGACTCACCCTTACTAATGAAAAATAAATTCTATTAGGTAAGTGAGTGGGAAGAATGTTGGCTTACCTCTAAATCCTGCTTTAATTGTCACCATACTGTGATGTGTTACCACACAAACCAGCAACAGCAATTAAGGACTCAGGATGGAAATCAATTAAAATAACAAGGGCTTATGTGACACTAATTAATAATTGCAAAGCTAATCAGCTCAGAGGAGATTTAGCAAAGCTGCAGTTCATTACGTCTCCAGTACCCGACAAGGGTCGTTCGTATCAAATCTCAAACACGAGGTACAAAAAAAAACCGTTAAACCTCCCACCAGCCGCGCTCTGTCGGCTCAAACGACGGGAAGCAAGCCGGTCTGTCTGCCTCGTCGGTGAGAGTGCTCCAGTAATCATCTTAATAACAAGAAGGTTTATACTCATCCCCAGCCCATTTTCAAAAACTTCTTTCTGTGTACTAAAAATATCAACTGCAAAGGGTTAAGCATATTCAAAAGATTCAGCGATGCCAGAGGCCCCCTTTGCAAATGAAGTGATCCCTGATAGCCGACCCCCTGCAGATGCTCGATGGCTTAATTGGCTTTGCCTTGCACAGCATTAATTGCAAGTAAGTTATTTGAACCCCCCCCCCACCACCACCAGCATCGTAGTAATGGAAGAATAATAACTGTGCCCCCCACCATGGGTTTCATCCTGTTAAGACAACTCTGGCTTCTGTGCTCTGAATTATTTAATCTGATAAAAATATAACAAGGAAGATAAGGCTAACAAATATTTTTTTACTAACTTTGGTTCAAACTAAAGCTGCAAATGCCTTTTTCTGTGAGCCCACCTGAAAAGCCAAGGTGTTATCATCCCCTTGTGTTTCTGCAGCCAGACATCTGCAGTAATTACACTAAACAGACACAAGTTCCAACCACCGAGTCCTTGAGGCAAGTGTTTAGGTTCTCGGCTTCTTTGTGTAATGCGATATATGCACATGGCGCACGGCAAACTAGGATGGAAATTCAAGAGCCATAACATTTGTCTAACAAACTTAGTTTAGATCCATATGTTTAAACCAATAAATCAAAGGCCTTGATTTCTACTGATGGGGTCTTGATGCTTTCCAGCAGTTCAGTGAACTCTGGTCTCCACTAAATCATTTATGTCGGGCCTCCTGTTGGACTAAAGAGTCTAATCGAAACACGAGCAGCTCACCCAGTTCCAAATCAAGCGTAATGCAGCTACACGGCATGTCTGTGATAAGCCTCCAATGTAAAATATTAAAAAACAAAATCAATTACCAGGGAGGCTTTTATAAATACAAACATAGACTGATGTCTCCTGGCCACTACGGGTTTTTCCTAATATCTTTGAAAGGAATCACAGGAAGCCCTCGGGAATGTAAATCAAAGTTAACCTAAAAAGGACACACTGAGAAGGATTAAAGGAATTTCGTTGGCACCTCAGGCAATGATACAGAAGTGGAGGGGACCCTGGCCACTTCTGTTTATGCCATGCCACAGTGACAGGATGTGGCATTGCCCAGAAATGCTGCCATGTGTCAGGCCTAGCGAGCCTGTGTTTTATTACTGTTGATTTAAACCCATCTCTCTGTAGACCCCAGCATGTTCTGGACTACAAGACGTGAAGATCTTCTTAATGTCCCTCTCGGTACGTTAATATAAGCAACATGGAATGCTTTATTGCGCAGGGTGAACAGAATGACAGTCACATTCTTGTCCCAATGTAAATTAAGCTGCTGTTTATCAGGATCTACTGTTTTGTTTATAGCGCTGTCTCATTTCTAACCAGGAGTAGGTGAGGAAACCCAGCATGATGGAGTCCAGAGGCTCCAGGCAGCAGAAGAACCACAGGTTCAAAAAAATGATTTAAACAATTATTAAAAAATGGTTATTTTTTTTTTTATTTGCCTCCATTTATTTTCAGCTTATTGTCGCAGCAGATAGTGCTGCTGCCTCACAGTGCCAGCATCCTTAAAGGATAAGTTTGGTATTTTTAAAGTTATTTCTCCACAAACAAAGTATACATGCATTTACCATGCAAATTTGTGTTCTAAAGTCCAGCGTGTTCTACAGATTAAATACAAATATATCTTGCCTGTACTTTCAATGGAGCCTATTGAGGCATGGAGAAAGCCTAAAAACTTATGAGATACGTATACCTTTTATGATGCATGTTTGTGACAACAAAAGAGATCTGAAAATAAGTTTTTTATCACGTATTCCTGGTACTGTTTTTTATTAAAGGTTCTATTTGCTTGTGTGAGTTCTCACACAAATAGAGAAAAAAAAACCCAAAATGAGCCACATAACACGAAGAGTTTACTGTCATTTGGACTTTTAAGTAGAAACCACGCCATCCAGAGGGGTGAAAGATCACTGCAGAAGAAGACAAACGCTGAGGTGGCATGCACAGCTGGTCTTCCTTTAAAATGGTTGAATCTCCTCATATTGGTGCTTTTCTGTTTAATAATGACACCTTTGAACTATTTTACAATATGTACATAATCGCAAGGTGCCGTCCAATACACGACAACCGTCTTGGCTTAAGAAATGGATGTAGTCAGGAAATTTTTATGCTTTTATTTTCCAGTGGTGCTTTGTGCCCATAGTCTCCATTATGAAGTGCCAGCATGGCTAAGATATTTTTAAAATGTATACAAAACGCTTAAATTTAGAACACAATTTCCCATGGCAAATTAATATATGCCATGTTTGTGAAGAAATAACTTTGACTTGTAAAATACCAAGCATATCCTTTAACAAATGTGTTAAGCTCATGGGTGATTTGTAATCAGCTGTCTGTGGATGTGTGCGTGAGGGGGTCCTGAGATGAACTGGTGCCGCATTCAGACTTGGTTCCTTTTAGTTGAATTAAGTGGATTTGAACATGTTATGCTACGCCATGTGCCACGTATTCTAATTCATGTTACAGGCAATTAGACACTGTCCAACCATAATGGGGGTACACATCAGACGGGGCCGCAGTGCACACACAGTCACCAGTAACTACTCAGGCCCCGTCTACATTACTGTGTTAACACTGAGGCTCCGTCCATGCTACTACATTTTTGTTTAAAGAATCGCAGACATTAATCTCCATTTTCGCCTTTTATCAGCACAACCCCTGAAAATGGAGATTTCTCAAAATGCTCTCCAAGTTTTAGACTTCTCAATGCAGCCTTATCGTTGTGGTGGTGTAGACAGGTTAAAATACAGGTTTTCAAACCGCAGACTCTAATCGAGCTCGGAGTTGCCTGTGCTCATTATGTAGGCCAGGGATCACCAACCCTGGTCCTGGGGCGGGGGGTGCCCAGTGGCTGCAGGTTTTCATTCTAACCCTTTTCTTAATTAGTGACCTGTTTTTGCTCCTAATTAACTTCTTTTGAATTCATTTTAATTGACTTGCTCTTGAAGACTCAGACTCCTTAATTGTTTTATTTGCCTTAAGTAGCAGCCAAACAATAATGAGATACAAAATGAGCCAAAACAGGACCAGCAAACTGTGTCCATCATACAATATCTGAAAATAAAGAAAGATGAAGGTCCCCAAAACATTTCACCAGTGCTCTTAGAAAAGAGAAAATCAAAAATTTTGAATAAATGTATGCTAATAGCGCTGCTGCCTCGCAGTTAGGAGACCCGAGTTCGCTTCCCGGGTCCTCCCTGCGTGGAGTTTGCATGTCCTCCCCGTGTCTGCGTGGGTTTACTCCGGGTGCTCCAGTTTCCTCCCACAGTCCAAAGACATGCAGGTTAGGTGCATTGGTGAATCTAAATTGTCCCTAGTGTGTGCTTGGTGTGTGGATGTGTGGGTGCCCTGCAGTGGGTTTGTTTCCTGCCTTGCGTCCTGTGTTGGCTGGGATTGGCTCCAGCAGACCCCTGTGACCCTGTAGTTAGGATATAGCGGGTTGGATAATGGATAGATGGATGTATGCTATTGCATAATAAGAGCAGCAATCAGCTACAATTAAAGAACGGTTTTAATTAACAACACGAGTCGGTGCCTAATTAAACAACTAGTTGGAGTCAAATTAGTTTGGAGTTTGAAGCCCTGACTTATCGTATGTTCTCCCACGGATAAGTTGGGACTTGATTTTATCGTATAATTTCTGATATTTTATAATGTCGGTCGTATAAGTCAAATGTGGAAAACTCACGCTATTGGTCCAAGAGATTATGATATGCTAATGCCCACCTGAGAGAGTAACCACGGGGCACACAGATTTGTTTTCTGTGTATTTTGCCTACGTGACCACACAGCAATACCCAAGCTATTCCAAAGCGACATTTGCACTATTTTGTGTTTTTTGGTATCTCACACCCTCATACACCTTTATCGTAACAGCATCCCTTATCTACGATGGAGCATTCAATCAGAAGAAAATATGAAGCTGGTTTTAAATTTAAATTTGTCGAAGTAGCGAAAGAAATTGGTAACTGTGCTGCTGCAATAAAATTCGATGCATCTGAGAAACTGATGTGAGATTGGAGGAGGCAAGAAAATTAAGTGTTGCTTTTTTGAGCGGGCGTACAAGTCGGGGTCTGATTTTATGATCGATTTTTCGGGTTTCAAGACCCGACTTATACGTGAGTATATACGGTAGTTGGTCTTCTGTTGGCTCGCTTACTTCATGTTTTATTTCTGTTTGGGTGCCATTTAAAGAAAGAAATGATGCAATTCAGAGGAACGATGAAGAAATTTAGGGGGACAAATCTTACAAAACAAGTCAATGAAAATTCATTCAAAAGAAGTTAATTAGCAGCAAAAACAGGTCAATAATTAAGAAAAGGGTTAGAATGAAAACCTGCAGCCACTGTAGGCCTTTCCTAGTTGGATCCTGCTCAATGCCTCGCTCACTGCCTGCTCACCCTTCGTAGGAGAAGCATGTATTCCCATACATTATGGCAGACACAGAGGAGCTGCTTTCCAAGCATGTTGTGTTGCCTACCTGCATGTGTTTAAATTGTGTTGTGCACTGTTTGAATATTGCATACATGAGCAAAAGGTAAGTAAATTACTGGTCACTACAGTTTTGGGATAAATCCCCTGGCCATTACCATCCCTTCAAGGACTTTTCTGCCGATTTGCAGACGCCCACTGTAGGTAAATGTCTACATCATATGTGTTTTCAGTTGTGTGAATGGAGACACTTTTGTAAACATTAGTGTGGATGGAGTTTTTAAATTATTTTTAAATGAAGACATTAGTGTGAATGTAGCCTCATAATGGCTCCAATTTGTGTCCCCAATCAAATTAACATGCACACACCTTTAAGATAAAGGACCCCGAGACAAAGACAGAAAACGTTAAAATCTACACGGACATACAGCACCTGACCAGCATTTAAACCTCAAAACCGTTAAATTGTGAGTCTATCATACCAGCCACCATGCCACCCTCCACACAGCTTCATGCCATTTTATTTGTCACGGCGTGTCAGGTACTGGGCATTTGTGATTGAATGTCTTTTTCTTCATTAACACACTCTTAACTGGAAAGAGTCTAAAATGGCACTTTGCTGGGCTGTGTGCTTCTTTGGAGAACTTTTGCTCGACAATGAACTATTTAATTCTGTGGAGGGCTCTTTGCAAATGAAGTTGGTTCATTGGACTTTGAAAAGGTTCCTGATTTGCCGACTAATCAGAAATCTACCTGTGAACTTCTCACATCGCCGAATGACATGACTACACTGAATTGAATTAAACTGAAGGTTGTTTCCTGCCTTGCACCTCAAGCTGGCTGGACAGGCTTCAGATCCCGAAGTGGACTAAGCGGGCTTGATGATTGATGTAATTTTTTTTATTATGTACTACTGATTAACTTGTCAAAACATTTTTGTACAGATTTTTAACTATTTGGTTGAAAAATGCTTTGTCCAGTCATTCATTTATTGCCTTATCTTATCCATTTCATCATCATAGTGAGCTAGAGCCCAACAGATGGGCATGGTACCAGTTTACATCACAGGGCACTCGCACAGCAGGATGATTTCGTACCTAACATGAAATAGGTAAGGAAGCACAAATTACCCAAACACTTAAGGGCTGAAAATCCAAAGAGCCGGTGTTTGAACCCAGGAGATGCGAGGCGGCTACTCTCTTAAACATAGCCGATCTAAAATGGCACTTTACTGAGCTGGGTGTTTTTCCTCAGAGAGCCATTGCTTAACAAAGTACCATTCCATTCTGGGAAGGGATCTTTGCATATGAAATTGGTACTCTGGGTCGTAATATGTGGACAAACAATTGTCACACACATGCGCATGGGAGGCAGCTAAAGGGCTTGAATGAGGGTCATTACGAGCCAGACCGGGATGTAACAGAGTGTGCTGACTCTTTCTCTCGCTTTTTTACAGACCGTTCATGGGAAATTCCGCCTGGTCCTGATGACGTCAAGTCTGCATCCTATCCCTTTGACGTCACTTCGGGTCCAAGTCAATGGATGAAGACCCTTCTGGGTCCAGCCCCTCTGATGTAATTTCTGGGCTTGAGCCAATGGATGAAGACCCTTCAGGTTGCGACCCCTGTGATGTCATTTCCTATATTGGCCTTTAAAAGCCACCGCCTTTCCCCTATCCCCTCAGTTCTATTCTGAACTCCAACCTGTACACATCAGTACAAACCTTTAACTATTTTGCAGCCAAGGAATAATATATGGGTGGCTGCCCCAAACCTTTCTGTGGCTTCTTTGATTTTGTGACACAATCTTTAATGTATGGTAGGCTACCTGGCAGGATATGGACAGGGCAAGAAAATCTGAACATAGCCTGTGTGACTGAATGCTTTTAACATCAGGTACCCCCTGGCAATTCACAAATTTGTTATCATCTATCCATGGCACCTGTTACAGATCTAAATGAACCAAATGGTTCTTTCTGGAACATTCATTTGGATCCCACTGTTAGGAGTAAAAAATGGTGTTGCTCTGAAAGAGCCACGTTGGCACCTCAAGAATGTAAGGCCCTGGGACAAAGACAGACCATGTAAAGTCTAGACAGACATACCTGAAGAGCACTTAAAGTTGGTCTCTTGGTGAACCACCAGTGCTGCAGGCCACACAGCTTCACACCATTTGATTTTTTCCAGCCATGGTAGGTATAGGGGGCATTCTCCCCAACTTTCTATTCTTTAATTTCCTCTATCACAGGATCATGGAGATCCTCCAGAGCCTATCTTGACAGGATAAGGCCCAAGGCAGGAATGAAATGCCAGCCCAACACAGTTTTTTGATAATATCTGAAGTAATTTAATCAGACTACTATGCTCTTAATAGTAAGGGTTCTTTAATGGTGTGTTGCTTGACTAAGAACCATTTCATTCTGGGAAGAGTTCTTTGCATATAATGTTGGATCTGAGGGCTTTGAAGGACTTTCCTATATGTGGACACAACTGAAATCTTGAATGTGTAGCCAGCCACCTAGCAGGATGTGAACAGAATCAGAAAACGTGGAAGTAGCCTGTGTGATTGTATTTTAAAATCAGGAACGCACTGGCAATTCATCAATCTGTTATCATCTCTTTATGGCTATTTATAAAGCCTGATACTAATATAAATAAATAAAGGTTCTTTCTGGAACCTTCAGGTGGATGGTTCTTTTGGGAGGCAAAAATGGCACCGCTCTGAAGAACCACTCTGGCACCTTTATTTTTAAGAGTGTATTGAAATGTTTTACCGTAGTACATTGTGCTCATAAAACCCCAGGTGGCCGCAGCACTCTTAGATTAATGATTACAATCCCATAGCACTTTCTGTCCATCATGGAGCTGTTAAATGATCAGATGCACTAATACTAAAAGTTTTTTTTTTTTCTTTTTTTCTGATTTCAACAGTCAGTCACCCTGCAATCCATCCTGACACCCCGATGCCGGCCTGGCATGGCGGGGCTGCAGCTGCTTCTCGTTTCCCCCGAGCCAAGCTGTCAGTTCTTCAGCCGATCTGCTTGTTATGTTAATCTGACAAAACTGACACGTCTGCCCGCTTCAACATCTAAACGTCGTTTAAAATACAAATGTTGGTCAAATCATCAGCAGAACGAGGCCAAGCAGTAAAGACTCTTTTTTTTTTGTATAGCCTGTGTCCAGCTAAACTAATAAGTGGGTCAATTAAGTTAATTGAGAGGTTGAGTCGGAAAATAAAACCAGAAGACAGTGAAGCCCTCCGGGGCAGAGGGGGCTGCTGAGAGCGGCTGCTATAACATGCATATTAAAGACATATGAGCATCAAAGCAGAAAGGAAAACATTAACCCAAAACATAAGTTAAATACACTAGAACCAACACGGTATTGTTCTATTTGTTTAACCTAGTGTGAATTAAAAATAAATAAGCGAGGAAAGGAAAAATAAGCAACTTTTCAAATCAGAAAAGGAGGTAGGGTGCTAAAGCCGGTACGTGTTAGTCCTTTTAGTTAAAGAGTCTGCTTTCTGACAGCTTATCAATAAAATAAACTGCCCGGGTGTGATTGATTTGTGACCGGTCCAAGACTGGCTCATGTTGGCACTGCGGGTCAGGACAAAGCGGAGATGAATGGCTGCGTTTATTAAATGATCGCGTTGGTCAAAGCTCTGCAGACTTTGGACTAATGATCCCCGTCCATTCAAGTCACTTTTTTCATTGCTCATTCCTAATACTTTAAAAAATGTGCCAATTTTCGGAACATTTAAGTCTCGGCAATATACTCTGACAATCTGGGTTAAAAGTGATGCCCAACTTGAAGTGATTTAAGACAGCCGCCAAAGCGGCACTCCTTCTGCGCTCTAATGGTCATCAGTCTGGAGAATGTCGAGATGGCCCCTTGTCTTTCTGAAATTGCAGCTCACTCGTCAATCCTCTCCATTTACTTACGACGTGCCTGTTACGACGATAATTCGGTTACAATAGCCAGCGCCATTCGATTCTGAACGGCTTCTACTCTTTGACTATTGCAGTGCGTTAAAAACAAAGGCGTCAAAGTGGATCTTCAGAGTGATGTCATTTGGGGAACCAAAGAACCATCCATAAGAAGCGTCCAGAAAGAACCTTTATTTATTGAGATCTGAAACAAATTTCATAAATAGACGATAACAGATTTATAAATACCTGTGGGTGCGTGATTTCAAAAAGGACAATCACACATTAGTTCAGGCTTTCTTGATCTGTTCGTGTTCTGCTAGGTAGCCTAATTGACATTAAGGATTTCTGCTGTGTATTAACCTTTTTAAAACCCAAAGAACCAACTTCATGTGTAAAGAACCTTTAACAATCTTTAACAAGTAATGAATAAATAAAACACACACACATCACTGAGGTTCCATTAAAGAACTGTTATTTTGAGGGGTGCCGGGCACACTCTTTGACACACACGCACGCGCATTTATAGCGTCAGAACCTGCCGTGTGCTCAGTGCTGCCGAGACACGCTCCGGCTCCTGCTGTCCTGAGCTGGATCAAGTCGGTTCGATAATCAGTGGATCGATGACTTGATGGATGAACTTGGCCCTTGTTGTTGCCTGAATGACCCCCCTATCGACATTTTTTCCTTTTTTCATTCTTCAGCATTACCGCGTTTCTTTAATGGCACGTTACTGAGTTGGGTGGTTCCGCTATTTCATTCAGGGAAGCATTATTTGCATATAATTTTTTTGGACTTTGAAAAAAGTTCCTAAAACAGAAATCTTTAATGTATAGTAGGCTAACCGGATACTGCCAGGCCAAGAAAACCCGAACTTTGCCTGTGTTGTTGTGTGCGGCGAGAGTCCTTTTAAGATCAGGGAGCCAGTGGGATTTCACACATATGTTATTATCTATTCATGGTTATTTATTGACTCTGTTATGGATCGACATAATTGAAGTTTATTTCTTGAACCTTTATATGGATTATTCTTTGTTCCCCTATGACTTCGCCCTGAAGAACTACTTGGCACCTCCTTTATTCTGAGCTTTCTTTTCCTAGCGAACGCTGCCGTTTAATGGTTTCACGGTGTTTAGTGTTCATCGGGTCTCTCAAATCCTTCATACAGTTGACATTGATATCGCCTCTAATTCAGTCTTTCACTCTTTTTTGTTCCTTTTCATTTTGTTTTATGAATCGGCATTCTTTCATAACGCAGTCTGTTCCGTCAACGTCAGGCGCAAGGCAAAATCTAACTCTGAATTTCTCCGTTTGAATTACTTGTGATTTTTTTTAAGTTACTTATGATAAAGTTTGACATTTGAATAAAGTCTTAAGATTTTACTGCATATTTTTGGCCTGTACACTGCTGCATGAATTCAAAATCACTTTTAATTCTGAACAGTTTTGGACTGGCATCCCGTCTGGATTTGAGGTGTCTGAGTGGGTTTTTTGGGGAAATATTTTTGGTTCCCAAAGACCCAATCACATGAAGATTCCAGAAAGATTTTATTTTATTTTTTGTTCATATCTGTAACAGGCTCCACACAGTAAATAACCATGACTAGATGGTAACAGATTTGTGAAATCTGAGATTTTAAAAGGACTCTCGCTGCATATGTCTAGTAACTCAGGCTAAATTCAGACTTCCTAAATCTGTTAAGTGTCCTGCAGCCCACCATACATTAACGATTTTTCCCCCCTACATATTATGAAGTTTTTCAAAGCATGTAGAACCAATTTCACACGCAAGGAACCCGTTCCGGGATGAAATGCTCCTTGGTCAAGTAATGGTGCTACGAGGAACCACACAACCCAATAAAGAACCACAGAGTGCCATTAAAGAACCAACATTTCTAAGAGTGCATGCTGCTAATTCTGAGTTAGGGGTCTGAAAACACTAACTCCTCATAATAAAATGGATAAACGAATGAAGCATGGGGCACTCCATTAATAAATGGGTGTTTATTCATGAAACTATTTTGTTCGGATGGCACGCTGGTTTGGTGGTCGTCCTGCTGCCTCGCAACGAGGCGGTTGCCGTTCACGTCGAGTCTGCGTGTTCTCCTGGTGTTCGCCTGAGTCGTCCGGATGCTCCCATTTCAGGTTAGTTGGACTTGCACCACTAAATTCGCCTATGTGTGTTTGTGCTCGCCCGTTGATAGACTGGCGGCCTGTCCCGGGATTGTTCCTGCCATGCCCCCTATGCTTGATGGGCTATTCTCCAGCGACCCCACTCAGGATAACGCGGCTTTAGAAAATGTATGGTCTCTCCTAATTATATGGAGTTTCCTCCTATTGTGTGTGTAACTGTGTTCTTCTGTTTTCTCCTTTTCCCACCATATTTAGATCATTGCAGTTCTTCAGAGCCGCGATCATGTTCGCCAGTCCAGGGGTCGGTGGATGTTTTAGCGCTTGTTACAGACTAAGTGGTCTTACGCTTACAAAATAGCATAGCGCGTCTCCAGGAGCTGACGTGAATTTTACATTCATGTCTGCTCATCTTCATCACGCCAGTTTATAAAGTCGCTCACGACTCCTTCACTTAAGCCTTCAACGCGTCCTCCCAAATTTTCTTCAAGTCATTTTTTAAATTCCTTTCAGATCCCTGCTAACCCCTGACTAATCTGCCGCTGTGGCCTGGGATCCTGCCTTGTACCCGTTACTAACGGGGAAGGTTCTGGATCGCTGAGAACGCGGGATTAGAAAACGTTTGGCTGCCTCGCGTGCCCCCGGATCAGACAGACACCAGCCTTAAAGTCCGGCGGAGTTTAATAAGCACGCTGCCGCTCCACGTTTACACGCGTATGTGCTCGGGATCTCTTAAGTTTTGTTTTCTGCTAATTGTTTCCATATTATGTGGCTCTCTGATTTTAAATCACTCAAAATTCTATACTGCCATTACTTATAATTCTACACTGCAATCCCATTCAGGTTTTCTGTTGGTCTGCCTAGCGTTCTTTTCTGCAGTGATGTGTATGATTCCCACGCATTCATACTGGAGAAATGGGAATGATTTCTTCTCTTTCTTTTTTTCAGAAAATGTCGATTTCAAAGAGTCTGCAAAAGATAAATCCCTCAATCGTTTTAACCGATAATTTAGATCAGCCTGGCCCTGAATTTCGACTTATCCTGAGTACTTCACTTCTTTTGAGTTTGCTTTTCTTATCGCGCTTGGCGTCGGAGTGCCCAAGCATCTCGTTAACCAGAAGATCGCAAAACCTCGCGGGCCGGGAGCGAGCGTGTGCACGGGCACGCGCAGAGGTGCGCACTCAGGCAGGTGACGCCGGAGGGATGCGGTACTTACAGTCTCTCGGAGTTCCGCGGCAGACCTTTGGGCACAGTCCTAAATCCTTGTCCGTGGCAGTCCACGTTGGGTCCGGAGCAGCTGCATTTTGTTGGACATCCAATTACAACCACGCCGTAAAACATCCAACACAACAGAAGGGCAGGACGCAGGTAGGGCGCCCACCTTTCCCGGACATATGGCATTGTTGTTATCCTCTGCGGCGATATCCGTGCAGCACAAAACCACGTTGGGGAAAGACTTGGCAGAAAGGTATAAATAAATCCAAGAACTCTTAATAAAACGGTCAGGATGAAGTGAAATTGGTTTATCCCGCTCTGTTCAGTTTCACCTGCCCACTGGTTCGATTGACAGAAATAATCACAAATCAAAAAAAAAAAAAAGGTTGTCCGCGAGTTTAATATCCTTCTTTGCGGACAGATTATTAAGCAAATAATAAAAGAGAGTGTGACTGAGTAAATAATTAACTGAAAGAACAATAAAAAATAAGTAAATTAAAAAACAAATGAGGTAGTCTTGTTATAAATCACCCATCAGAATGACAGCCTTCTGCTTTGAACGTGGAAAGCAGCACTCTGAAAATATCAAGATGACGAGTCCACAAGCATTAGAAAAAGGATAAACAAAACGATACTGAGGTGGTCTTCATCCCAGGGAGCCGTTAATCCATTCGGCCGCCGCGATCAGCCTCTGCTCGCACACCGCAGCTTTGAGAAGCGGCCGCGACTCAAGCCTCTTGCCTGCCTTCTCAAAGAATGCACATCATACCTTTTACCAACCCCCGAAATTCACCACGCAACTTTGTAAGTGGCTGCTGCCTCGCTGACGTCACGTCGTCCCGGAGCAGAAACTTTTTTTTTTGGAGTGGAGAAGTTTGGAGAGCGAGTGCATACTTTCCAAATGCGAGACAAAATGCAGCACGCGGCATTTTTTTATTACAGTTGTTATTATAAACGGAATCGCAAAATATAGCAATACGTGGGCATATCTGCAGAGCAGAATATCATATTACACCCATCTGTCTACACATTTCCCGAAGCTACTCCCTTCGTACTAAAACGTTGAACCTTTTCAGACTGGAAACCGTCCCTAGACGGAACTCAGCACCATACAGAATTGTATTCTGTGTAAAAAGTGGCTTGAAAAGAAGATGAATATAAAGAGAGAGAGCTGAATTCGCGATCACACCTAAACTATTCACGAGAATATCGGCGCTTCCTTCAGCTTTGCACGGATATGATCGGATCCCACGACACAGAACTGAACTGAGCTCGATGAGAAAATGGACGGGCATTAAATGTGCAACGTTGTTCCCCAGAGGTTCGCGAGAATCCTTTTTTTTCATTCTAACGAAAACAGCCGCAAAACAAGAACCATTTCTTGACATCCAGTAGCAGTGCAGCATTGCCTTGACCGTGTTTGCTGTCGGTGTGGACTTTGCACGTTCTCTCAGGGTTTACCGGTGTTTTCCTTCAAAAATTCGGCATCCCAGAGACAAGCACGTTAAAACAACTGGCTAACGTAATTATAAATTGTTTTTGTGTGAAAAGTGCCCTGCTGTCCTCTCTTAAAAATAATGATTCTAACCAGACCTGGCCTTAGGGGGCATTAACCTGCCCCCTTTATATATCCCACTACCCACGTGGTACTCTATCCTGTTTCTAGTTGGGTTTGGGACTTCATTATACACTTAAAAAATAAACGTGCAAGAGGTAGCCTAAGTTATTACATGCAGCAAGAGTCCTTTTTAAAACAGAAGGCCATTGATATTTCACAAATCTGTTATCATCTACTCTTCGATATTCATGGAGTTTGTTTTGGTTATAAAAAGTTTACATCACTGTATGTGTATGGTTCCTATATGACATTGCTCTGAACAACTGATCTGTCACCTTTATTTTTGAGAGTGTGGGACAGGCTCCAGCTTCCTCATGACCCTCCTCTGGATTAACAGGTTTGAAAAATGGATGTATGGATTGATCCTGGGGACACGTACTACAAGAGCGAAACATTATGATTCTACTCTAAGCATTTTTGAAGCCGCAGGACAATTGACAAAAGTGTGTTTTTGGGAGGGTGTCACAGTGGTGAGCTCACTGCCCAGTCACTGTCTCTGTTTTGTTTGTTTGTTCTCCTGCCATGGCTTTTCCCTGGGCACCCTGATTCCTCCTCGTACACAGACTCTGTAAATTTAAAATGATGCCAACCCTATGTGTAGAATTTGCACATTCTCAACTTTTTTTTGTAAACCCCCTTTCATAATATCATCTGAAAAACACACAGGTTAAAAGAAATGGGGTATCTGAGTTGGCCCTGTGTGTAAGTGTGTCCTGTGTTGGACTGATGGCCCAGATGGAAAGATCTTGTTGTCAGATTAGTCAGCGTGGCACAGACTCTACTGTAGGACAACTGGCAGGGGGTGCCCGGGGTCTCCAGGATTCTAACTGTGCCTTTGACATTGAGTTATAACTGACCATGGATGCTTAAATTGTTTATCTTCTCCGGGGATGCTGCTGACTGGGGTTTTTGATTTCCTCTCCACTGTTGCCCACGGGCCATAGTTCAACAGTGAATTAATGGGCACATAATGATGGGCTCCATTTATGTTAAACAGCTTTGAACCTCTTGGTTTTCCTGTCGGTTTAAGCAATCTGTGTCTTTATGTGGACTCATTTTACATATTTAGCAACTTGTAAAGTTTGCATTTGTATCTGCCTATGGACTTGTCACAGCGCTCTGTGTCTGCACTTGGACACATCAAGTTGACCTTTGGGTTGATTCGTGCCTTGAACCTGAAGCTGCCTGAACAGGTTTCAGATTATGAAGTGCATTAAGTTCAGCATGAGGATGTCATTATTTATTTTAATGTATAATACTGAGTAGTTTGTCAGTGCATTTTTGTACAGTATAGATTTTCAATAATTTGGTTGGAAATTTTTGTCCACTCATCTGTTCATTGCTGAACCTTATCCAGCATTACAAAGAGTTGAAGACCATCAAGTCCATCACAGGGCACACACACAGCAGGCTGATTTACCTAAACAGACTTGAAAACACAGAGTACTCAAACATGCAGGGGTCCAAAAGGTAAAATGTAAAAGTCCTAAAATGGCACATTACTGGGTTGTGTGGTTCCTTGTAGCTCCATTGCTTGAGAAATTATCTGGGCCAAGCTGGTTCTGTGGGCTTTGAAAAGGTTTGTAATGACAATGGACCAAACAGAAATCTTTAATTTATGGTAGCTACCTAGAAGGATACGAACAGATCAAGAAAACCTGAACTTAGCCTGTGTGATTATATGCAGCAGACATCCTTCTAAAACCAGGAACCTACTGGTATTTCACAAATCTTTAACCAACTATTCATGGTAATTTATGGAGCCATTTACGCATCATAATAAAAGGTTCTTTCTTAATCCTTCTTTGGATATTACTCTCCTCCTTTTCATTCTTCTTCTTCTTCTTCACCTTTTCCCACATCTATGTGGGATTGATATGCTTGATCTTCCATCTCCAAACAGCTTCATCCTGCACCTCCTCACCAGTCAGACCCTTTTCCTTCATATCCACTTGTCCTTTATTCCATCCACCTCCTCTTTGGCCTTTCTCACTTTCTCTTCCACTCCCATCACTCTTTTGCCCACTTATTCATCGTCTCTCCTCATCACAAGTCCATAACACTCCTACTTTTCTGTACTTTCTTAGTTTTCTCTCCCACTTTTGTTGCACCTCTGATTGTCTCATTTCTTATTCTGTCTCATTTTGCAACTCTACACATCCATCTCAACATTCTCAGGTCTGCCACATCTAACTTCTTCTCCTGCACTCCTTTTAATATCCCAGTCTCAGCTCCATACATCATGGCTGGCTTCACAACTGTCTTAAGAACCTCACCTTTAACCTTCATCTCGATCACTAAACACTGCTGATGCCTTCTTCCAATTGTTCCATCCACACTGCACTCAATGGGCAATCTCTGTATCCAGTTCTTCAGAGATTCGGTTGCATGTTCAGTAGAACTCCGTAATCAATGCCGGCCCGCCAGTTGGCAGCACCCTGCCTATCTGAAGTGGCTTCATGGTTTTGTTTTCTGGAGCCATTTAGTTGTTTGCCTTGTGTTCTGTTTGGTTTCCATTAGCACTTAAACCAACAAAAAATCCAAAAGTTGGTTTTGTTGAATACGGTTTCCAACATCTCAGTCCATCTCCTGCTATTGCAACAGCCACTTGTGTCCCATTAAATCACATGTTTTCATTTTAGAACCCTAAATGTGCAGTGATGAGGTCTCAAGACAGAAGTCGCTGTTGTCCCCACCTCCTCTGCACGTACACAAAGATGGACAGTTACGTTGTGTCAATGACAAGAACACCAAGAGGATCGTGCGGAGTGGACGTTGGATTTTTAAGTTCTGAGTGCCCTCCTTTATAGAATACAACAAACACATTTCCTTATAGGACTGACATGCTTGCATCCTTCCATCTCCTCATCCCGATTTTCATTTCCAGGGCCATGGAGACTTGCATGGTGATCTGAATTCCTCAGGTTTCTCTCATTCTTACATCTCCAACATAGCTGCCTTTCCATGGCAGGCATTTGCCTTAAACCAGATTCTGTATGCATGAAGGTAATAATTTAATCTTTTAATGATATTAAAAGTCAACATTACTTGATGACTGCTGATTTGTCTGCTCCGAGCCTGCAGGTATTTGTGAACAACAAATGCAATGTTTTGTCTGCCTTTTCACAAAGTTGCTGCTTTCTGTTGTCAGAAGCTTTGTTTTAAATTTAATTAAATTAATAGGGACAGACAGATTCGAGGTGCCACCTGGGACAAAAGAAACCTGAAGTTATGAAATCAGGGTCACGAATTTAGAGACTGGTTGACCTAACATACGGGAAAAAACCAAGGTGGCTAAAGAAAAACCCCTGGGCAGAACAAGCAAACTTGTGCCATTGTGCCACCCTTCAGCACTGTGCCAGCCTCCCAAAAACACCCTTTGGTTAATTCTGCTGCCACTTCAAAAATGGTTAGAGTAGATTCATAATATTTTGACCCTGTATTGTGTGCCCGCTAAACATCCATCCATTCTCCAAACCCGCTTATCTAGAGTAGGCTTGTGGGGAAGCTGGAGCCTATCCTAGTATGATTCGGGGACAATCCCTGGACAGGGTGCCAGCCCATCACAGTCCCTCAAACATGCTGTCTTCTACTAGGCATAAACATCTGAAGACACTCAGACCTAAAGCCATGAACACTTTCTACATCATCTCCATAGCTAATTTACAAATAAGAAATATAACACGAAAACACAAGTATTTGCAGCAACCTTAAAATAGGATGTCAGTTTGATAAGGCGATGTCTATGCTATTCATCGAGATTGACTTAATCCCAATCAAATTAAGATTTGAAGGTCCTTAAAATCCTGCTGTCCACCACACTACTTGGTAATTTATTCCATGTGTCTATGGTTCTTACAAAAACTTTCTAACATTTATCCACAATCTGCATTTGTGCTCTTGATGAACTCATTTTAAAGTCACAGTCTCGATCCACTGGACTAATTCCCTACATAATTGTTAACACTTCAGTCAGGTCTCCTCTTCAAGAGCGGCATTTAGGGGTACGATCGCCCCAGGCCCTGCGCCTAATGGGGCTCTGCTTTTGAGGTCCATGTGTCCCGTTCGAGCGGATTTGTCAAGTTATATTCTCCAGTGTATAAATATATATATATATATATATATATATATATATATATATATATATATATATATATATATATATATATATATATATATATATATATATATATATATATATATATATATATATATATATTTGAGATGCTTCTAAGAGGAACCATTTTAAAATCCCTCTTCAAGGTCAAATTCTGTACATGTACGTCTTTGAAAACATTTCATAATCCACCTTCATCACCTGTAAAGGGTCGCCAGTATAAACCCTTTCTAAAATAGGTATAGGCATTAGTCGTTGGGGTGGTTTCTCCTATTTATAGAAAAAGACATTGCATCCCGATTAGACTTTGAAGATGTCATTAATGACTTTTCCAATTGGAAGGCAAGAAAAGTGGATTTTCGTCTCTGAACCTGGAAACCGGTAAGAGATTTCATGATGATTCCTCTATGTTAATTTCACACTTCCTGTCGAAACACTGAAACTCACATGTTATTTGTAGGCCATAAACATGTCCGAATATTAATGCACAAAAACATGATAACTGGCTGACATGACATTAACGTGAGTTATGACTATGACATCCTGCATATCGAGACTTAGAGTATACTTGCAATTTGGGTACTTTTCTAGAAGAGGCCCTGCTAATTTCCGTATGACACCACATTTCACACTATCATGGTATCGTTTTTTTTATTAGATTGTATTGATATATTTTGATAAAGTCCGCATATTATATTGCAAAAATGTAGCTGAATACTATAATGAGAAAATCCAGTGTATGTTAACATTATTTTTATTAAATTTGCACATACATTTATATAGTCGACACATACAGGTAACAGCGTTTGACGTAACTGGCCCCGTGTGGGGTTGGTCAGCCCTAGGCCCTGCACACCTCTAAGGTCGCCTCTGCTCCTCTTAATCTTCTTTTGCTTAAACTGAAAAGGCTCAGCTCCTTCACTTCTCTCCTTATCACTCATATGTCTTAGTCCTGGAATCAGCCAAGTTGCTCTTCTCTGGACTTTCTACAGTGCTGCTTTGTCTTTTTGTAGTGCAGAGACCAAAACTGCCCACAGTACTCCAGGTGAGGCCTCACTAGTGTGTTAAATAACTTAAGTATGACCTCCTTGGATTTGTACTCCACACATCGTGATATAAAACATACCATACTATCAAAATGCAAATATTTGCAGCAACCCTAAAATAGGATGTCAGTTTGATAAGGCAACGAGAAAGCGAATGTGTGAACACCTGCATCTGAGACTCAGAGACATCCCGTCCCTGATAAGTTCCTGCCTTGTGTTTAATCGTAGGTTGCCTCCATATTTTATTCAAAAAGTAAATTCAGAAAACAGATGGGATTTCCTCAGTCATTCTAGCTTTACATGTGATTTCACTCAATGCCAAAATTCTACAACTTTATACATTGTCCCACACACGTGTCTGCGGATCACCTTCTGGGCTCGTCTGAAGCAGGTATTACCAACCTTGGCCAGGAGGGAGCGCCCACGTTAACCTTCTCCTATTCTTTTTTCTCATAGACACCAAGAAGACACCCAGTGAGGGCAAATGACTCCGCCCCTTCCAGTCTCCAGCTTGTATTTGTAATCTATTTAGTTAGCCAATAAAAGGTGTCATTTCACCCTACTTTCTCCTGCATAAAGGAGGGAGGCAGTCAGTTTTGAAATGACTGGACCAGAGAGTGACACTCCAAAAACCTAAATAGCAATGACTGTAGTTCATTTCAGGATTTAAAAAAGAAATATTAGCTTTCCTAGCAGCAATCTGCTTATGTCGACACTTCACACTCTTCAAAATCAAGGTGCCAAAGTGGTTCTTCAGGACAATGTCATAGGGGAACCATCTATGTGAAGGTCCTGGAATGGACCTTTATTTGTAACAGGTTCCATAATTAGCCATGAATAAGTCATCACAGACTTGTGAAATAAATACCAATGGATTTCAGAGTCACCCTAGTGCTCCACTCACCAATACATTTTTGTAAGAAGTTGATATATTTCAACATAAATGTTTTATGGACAATTGTGCATGCCTAGAGAACCAAACAACTCCAACGATCCTTCAGTTTTTTAGAGACGAATGGCTTCTTCTATCTGAAAGCCTAAGGCAGCACTTGTCCTTTTTGAACCCGACACAGGTTTTGTTTGTTTTTTTCATGTCTTTTCAGGATATTAACGCTGCAGGGTGACTCACTTCTTTCATAAGGCAGGTCAAGTCTTAGACAGGATGAGATCCAATAACAGAGCATATTTTTAGAAAGTTGGTATTTTCAGATGTCTGTTCAGTGTTTTTATTTTTTATTTTATTTATTCTTCCATGATAAATGGTGTCACACATGTGCACATGGGAAACAGCTAATGGGACCAATCAAAGTTAATTCCACACCAGGCCAGGGAGTGGCAGGGTGCACTAATCTTTCCTCTATTACTGCAGATCAAATATGGGAAATTCTTCCTGAGTCCGAGGACATCACTTCCGGTTCCCAAGCACATCTCATCCAGGGTTAGGTCCTGTCTTATTCCTATTGCTGACAGCCAGGCATGTGAGAGGCAACTGGAGTGCAAGAAGAAATCCACATGGAAACTGAGAGAACATACCAGGTGGTCACAGACAGTGGTTCTCCTGAAATTGTCACCCAGGTTCTTGGAACTGTGACACAGCAGCGCTTATTCCTCTGTGCCATACACCTTCAGTAAACGTCATGGTGTGTTATTTGCTTTATCGAGAGCTTTGACTCAGTGCACTTTATTAAGCATATACATCTTTTGCTTGAACCCACTTGATTGAGCCGAGACTTGTATCAATGACATCATGTGCAAGGTTGGTACCAATCTTGAATGGAATGTCAGGAAAAAGCCAGTCACACACTGACTTGAAATCAGAGTCTCTAATTAACCCAACTTCACTTTGTTTGGGATTTGGTAGAAACCTCAGGGCACCAGGAGGAGAAACTACACTGACTCAGCCCACCTAGAGAATGACGGGGCCAGGATCATCATCTTTGTTACTTTGTGTTTATTTGGCTGATATCTTCCTCCAAGATGATCTTCAAAATTAGAATGCATTATAATTCACATTACAAACTGAACAGGGCCTCAAATTCAATAGCATTAGGGTGTCCAGCTCTCTAATCACAATGCCACCATGCCACCCCTATTTTATTGTCTCTCTCACTCTCTCTTCTATTTAAAAGCGTGAAAAACTTCTATACATGGAATTTGGAATAAATTGAGGTGAACTGAACTGTATGGGTGGGCTGGCTAAAAGCAGATAAAATTACTCATGAATACAAATGGCAGTAATCAACAAAATTTACCCCAGCAAAGCCAGGATGATATATCTGGTTACACTGCCTTGATTTTTTCACACAACGCCCGCAGTTTGTCCACTGCAGGGAAGTTATGGTATTGAGGCATTTTTAAGGGGGTTTTAAGATTGAAAAACATGACTCTGCAGTGAAAATAACATAAAAATAATTTACAATGACAAAACAAGATTTTAGAGGAAGGCTGGAGTTGGGGGCTTTTATTCTCTTTAAGGGGATCAGAAGCAGACACAATGATACACAATGAGCATTCATACATAGAGTTGTGTGCTACAAAGAAGAAAAGTCTTTGTGAGGGTCTTAGAAAGGTAGTAGTGTGCCCTTTGCTTTATTTGTACCATGTCCTTGAGATCTGAAAAGGCACTATATAAATAAGGGAACATTTCCAAGATTGCTTACTTCATTTCAGGCGAAACAATTCACACAAAGCTAAATTCGCATCAGACACTTCAGTTTGTGTTGAGACTGCAGTGCACTGCACACTTTGCTGAAATGTAACCTGAAGTTACAAACTTGTCCATCTTTAAACAGAGAAACATTCAGTTTACTCTTTCAATTGTGCTTTAAGAAGTTGTATAGCTTTTATATTTTTTTCTTTTACTCGTTTGACAGCTCATAGAGAAGCACTGAGAAAAACAGAATAGTTTGCATGTGATGTTTATTGATTTAGAGAAGTCTTATGATGAGGCACCACGTCAAGAGGTCAGGAGGTGCATCAGAAAGAAAAAGGAGGAGCAGAGAAGCACGTGAGGACAGTCCAGGACATGTATGAGGGAGTGAGGACCCGTGTTGGGGTAACAGACAAGACCCCAGATTGAGTAGATCTGCACCAGGGGTCTTCTTCAAGGCCTTACCTCTTTGATGTGGCTATGGATGTATTGGACTAAAAGACCAATCCTACTAATGCTGCTTTTTGCTGATGATGTTGTGTTGTGTGGCACCAGAAAAGAACAAGTGGAGAGGAAATTGGAAGAATGGAGAAGAGCTTAGGGAGGTAGAGGACTGAAGATAAATAGAAAGAGGACAAAATATATGAGGCGTAATGATGATCAGGATTCAGAAGTTAGCCTGCAGGGACAATTATTTAAAATAGTGGATAAGTTTAAACATCTGTGATCAGTGGTGTCCCAAGATGGAGACCTGAATACAGAGATTACAAGTAGAGTGCAGTGTGGATAGAAAAATTGGAAGAAGGTATCAGCAGTGTTTAGTGAGGCCAGCCATGAGGTATTGAGCTGAGACTTGGGCAGTAAAAGGAGCATAGGAGAAGAAGTTAGATGTGGCAGAAAGGACAATGTTGAGATGGATGTGTGGAGTTACAAAATGAGACAGAATAAGAAATGAGACAATCAGAGGTACAGCAAAAGGGGGAGAGAAATCTAAGAAAGTACAGGAAAGTAGGCTGAGTGGTATGGACATGTGATGAGAAGAGATGATGAATATGTGGGTAAAAGAGTGATGGGAGTGGAAGTTCAGCAGAAGAGAAAGTGAGGGAGGCCAATGTGGAGGTGCATGGAATAAAGTAAAAGAAGAAGTGCAGGACCAAGCTGTTTGGAGAAGGAAGATCAACCACATCAACCCCACACAAAAGTGGGAAAGGTGAAGAAGAAGAAGAAAAAGGAAGAGGAGAAGAAGAAGAAAAAGAAAAACTTGTTTGACAGCCACTCAATGTTTTGCTTTGCAAAAAAAATGGTGTTTAAGATGAAAGGCATTTATTTCCTGTTTGAAAGTGTTTTCATAAATTCTGCATGCATCTGACTATCATGTCATGTTACTTTCTAACCCACTTAGTCTAGATTGTGTTCTTGTAGAGTTCTGGAGCCTATCCCAGCTAGGAAAAGTCCTGGTCAGCACACCAGTTCATTACTGGGTGAATACACGCACACACCAAACACACACTAGGGCCAATTTAGGGTCACCAGTTCACCTAACCTGCATGTCACGCAGCTTCAGAACAACACAAAGTGGGACGAGCTTGTTGGGATCCGTGCTCTTTGTTTTCTATCTCTGCCATGAAAAACATTTTAAATCCCTGCTTAGTGAGCTTTGTGTTTTGCAAATTGCGAAATCACCAGAGAAATGAATTTTAGTGCCAGTTTCACAAGACCGGATGTGAACCAAAACTTGGCTTTTTCACTCATAATTAATTTGAGGGATACAGGCGGCCAGAGCCTATTCTAGCAGCATAAAGCATTATTATTATTATTATTATTATTATTATTATTATTATTAATGAGTATACACAGTACAAAAAGGGAGATCATAGAAATGGTTGGTGTCTGACATCACATCCATGTCCAATTCTCACCTTGCACCCAGGGCTGCCATGATAGGCCCCAGCTTCCTGTGCCACTGAACTTGATAAGTGGGTTAAAATCTGCATAATTAATAAACTAATTCCATGTATTTAGTGCTTTACATAGACAGTGGGGAACAACATCAACCACCACCAATGTGTAGCATCCATCCAGATGATGCGATGACAGCTATTTTTGTACTAGTACGCTCACCACACATCTGCTATTAGGTGGTCAAGTGGTGAGAGAGATAATCAGCAAATAAGGGATGATGTGGTATTTAGGGGGCAAGATCTGCCATGCCTCGGTGGTCAAATTAGCCAGGACATTTGGAAACATGCCACTCTTCTCATAGGATGCCCATGGATCTCTTATGACCACCTCGGTTTTATGTCTAATCTGAAGCATGGCACCAGTTTTTACAGACCAATGTCCCTGTTGCTGCCCTGGGGCATTGGGATCCACATCCAGACTGCAGGATAAATGCTCCCGATTGGTCTGGCTGCTGCATGTTGGCATGAGTTCAGAGGATGGAGAGCTGCAAAGAGAAATGGGAGAAGTAAAATACACAGAGCAACCAAAGGTCACACCTTGGCTCCAGAGTCCTGCCTTCAGATCCCGCTCCTGTTGCTGGCTCTATGGAGTGTGTAGATCCTGTCCGTCTCTCCAGGTGTGCTGGTTTCAGGGGTGTAGCACCAAATTTTGTTCTCTGTGAATAGCATAGTTTGTGGCCCCCTCAAACCTGCTCTAAAAAGAGGAATTTAAATTTCTATGGTCCTGCTTAGACAGTTCAACAATTCCCCTAACTCTGGCACCCCTGGCTGTTTTCTTCCCTCATCCCAGACCGATTAGATTGTGGGTGTGCAAGTGTGCTTCTCGATGGACCAACGTCCTAATCTGCATGGAGTCGTATGTTTCTGAGGGTATTGATGCAGATTTGTTATGGGTAAGATAAAAAAAAATGAATTGATGGTTGGAAAATGATACGCAGCTACTAAAATTCAGCATCTCAAATTGCTTTTAGGGAAAACGTATAGAGCTAAGCAATGAGCAGCAGCACAGAAAACCTCAAAGCTCCTCACGGGTCGAAGATCCTTTCTCTTCATACACAAATCAACACTAAATACTCAGCTCCTCTCTTGCCTCCAAATCCCTGGAAAACCCCTTTCACCTCCAGCAGGCAGAATACTGCTGTGGCTTTCTCTTCTGTTTACTGCCCTCTGGTGGGCAAAGATGGAACAGCATGAACTGTAACAGTTTGCAGACACTGCTGGTTTAACATAACATTCTGGTGTATTTACAAGGTGACTTACAAAGATCAGTATGCATAACAGTTATGTTAAATGTTCCAGGTCTGCCACTGAGGCATCTCAGAACTCTCTGAACTTTTAGTTGCCACACTGCACTGTGAGCCTAAGTCTATATAGTGTCTTTCAACTTCACTTCTGGTGTTCTGAGCAGCTGGAGCTTGTCATATTATCATGATGTGCTGGCCACTATACACAGGAGCTATAAAGAAGGCAGTCCCCTTCACCAGGCCCCCATCTGTCCCCTTGACCAAGCCACTTCTTATGGTGTAGTGGCTCAAACTTCAAACACTGCGGTTGTGGGTTCAAATCCCACTGCTGTCACTTCATCTGCATGTGCTCCAACTGGAAAAACAGAAGAAATGTAACCGATTGTATCTCATATGTTGTAAGTTGCCGCAGATAAAGTGTCAGCCAAGGAACAATAAGTTTATAGGGTCCTTATGGCCACTGAGCCCAGTGACATTCTTACTTGCATGTGCTAATCTGGCACCATGATTAGTGATTATAAGTACCTTACCTCATTTAAGAGCTGAATTATTGGCTTGTGATATGTAAGTCACCTTGGATAAATCTTTAAAGAAGGAAAGTACGTAATTAAGTTAAGGCCTTGTATTTGATTCTGTTATAATGTCCTATCTAACTTTTACTCCAAGTCATGTTTTATGCCAGTTCTTTCAATTTCAAACATCAACAACATAAGTTGGAATACTGCCAACATTCAAAGTAATTGAAAACAGAAAGAATCGGGGATAAATGAAAATAAAAGGCAAAACGTATTCTACATTCTATAAATCTATTAAATGTTTGCCTCTTCCTAGCAGTTGCCCCCTTTATGTAATATTCCTGCTTATGTTGCAGATGTTTGTACTCTTCTGGAGGTCCACTTCACTCTCCTGACGGTGATGTCAGGTCTTTCTGCTTACCTCTCACTAGCTGATATGCAGTACTTTGCATGCCACATTTTCTCCATGGCATTCACATCAACCCAAGTATCTGACATCTAAAGGATCAAGCAATATCAGAGTTGTAGGAGAGAGGCATGGCAGACTGGTGTGCTTTCTCAAGCGTATCCTTACCTGCTCGAACACAATGCAAGTGTTTCCACTTCTCCTCTGTCACAGGCTCCAGAATATCCTGGAAATATGAAGGAATAGCAGAGCTCTGAAGCACCCGACCCACCGCTGCCTTTATTCAGGGTCACAGAGTTTACACAACCCTGCATGTTCTTCTCTTTCTTCATCTGTTTGTTTCTGACATGCTGATTGCTCATTCTCATCCCACCAGGGTCCAAGGTCACCATTACAGTTCATGACCTGCCACAGCCACTCCTAGTGGGCAGAGTGGAGCTGCAGGATGTGAGTGGCAAACCCACACAGATACGGGGAGAATGTGCAAACTCAACAAAGGGCTGGGATTGACACCTAGTGGGCCAAACTGGCTGGAATGAGCAGGTGTGTCCTGGCGACCCATCCATGTCTGGAAAAGGCCTCATGCTCAATGCTGCTAGATAGGCTGGAACGTCTTGTGCTCTTGAATTGAATTTGGAGGGTTCAATAATGAATGGATGGATATAAGGATGACAGCATGGACATTAATGATTTCCTAATTAAAGCGGATTCAGAAATTATACAGACCCCATCACTTTCTGCACACTTTATTGTGTCATAAACTTCGTTTTGAATCAGTAAATGCACCATTGTTACTCATCCATCTACACTCAATAATCAATAATGAAAATATCCAAATATGTTTTCAGAAAGGTTTGGAAATTTACTAAAGATCAAACAATGAAATCTCACATTCTAACCCTTAACCAAGTATTTTGTAGAAGCCCATATGGCAGCAGTTACAGCTTGGAGTCTTCCTGGGTACAGTAAGTCTCTACAAGCTGTGCACACCTGGATTTAGGCAGTTTATGCCATTCTTTCCTGGCAGATCCTCTTAAGTTCCATCAGACTGGATGGGAAGCGTCTGTTACCAGCCTTCTTCAGGTCCCTCCTCAGACAATCTGTGGTGTTTAAGTCTGGGCTTTGGCTGGACCATTCAGTGACATTCAGACACTTGTCCTGAAGCCACTCCAGTGTTGTCTCGGCTGTTTACTTTGAGTCATTGCACTGTTGCCCCGATCTGAAGTGCCATGCTCTCTGCAGCAGGTTTTCTTCAACGACTTCTCTGTATTTGGCTAAAGAGCAACCCCAAAGAAAGATGTTGCCACCACCATGCTTCATCATAGGGATGATATTAGGCAGGTGATGAGCAGTGCCCGATCTTCGCCACACATTGTGCTCAATTTTTATCTCATCAGACTGGAGAATCTTTTCCTCAACTCTCAGAGTACTTTAAAATCAGCTGAGGACCTTTGTAGCTCAGTGGGTCACCTACCTCACCAAGTCCCTTCTTACTCAGTTTAGTGGAGTCCTGATGGTTCCAAACATCTTTCATCTCATAATCTTTGTGCTTCTGGGAATTCTCAGAACATTAGAACTATTTTTATCTCCTTGTCCTAATCTGTGCCTCACCGCAGTCTGATTGTGGAGGCCTACAGAGAGTTCCTTGGACTTCATGGTCTGTTTGTAGTGTGAATTGTGGCACCTTCTATACACAGGGGTGTGGCTTTCTATGTAATGTCCAGTCATTTCAGTTTGCCACAGGTCAACTCTAATCAAGTTCTAGAAACATCTCAAGGACAATTAAAAGCAAACATGACGCAGCAGTTGGAGGAACACAGCAAAGGTCTGAATCCTTCTATGAATAAGAGATTCAGTTTTTTACATTTAATGCATTTGTAAACACTTTTGAAGAGATATCATAACTTGTCTTTGTGGGTTATTGAGTGTAAATTGATGGGCAAAAATGGCAAACTTATCCATTTAAAATTAAAAATGTGACCTCATGCTAACTGTTCACTAACACTCCTGTTCTTGCCAGAAGACTAGTTCTTAATAATTCCTGCCATTAATTTACCTGTGATGCACGTTAAACTTACTGGAATATAGTTGCTTGGATCGGCACAGTCACTCTTTATATACAACGGGATAATATTTACCATTTTCCGGTCCTTCAGAATTTCCCCAGTGCGCAGTAACTTAAAAATATACATTAAGGGTTTATATCTCCAGTCACTAACCTCCTAAAGAATTTGAGGATAAATATTATCTGGCCCTGATGATTTGTTAGATTTCAGCCTATTTAATCCCAGCAGCACTTTTCCCTCTACAATTTCCAAACCCTCAGCACCACCTTAGTAGATCCAGTTACCTCTGGGAGGTAAAATGCAAGTTCAAAGGGTTCACGCTATGTATATTTTAGTTCTCCATTAGTGTACACTTCACCTCCTCCTTGAACGTTTTCTACCGGTACTCTGAAGTTGTGCTCGTTACACAGATTGGTGACACTAAATTGTGGATGTGGGTGTATATGAGTGAAGTGGCCCCTTGACCAAGTTGGTTTCCTCTTGTGCGCCCAGTGCTGCCTGCATAGGCTCAGCATCCCTGCAACCTTCAAACGGACTGAGCAGGCCTGAGAGATTATGTCTGATTCCTTAACAACATAGTGTCACATCAGCTGCCGTTGCTTCCTTCTAGACCCCAAACACTGGGTTTCAAACTCCTGCCTGGGGTAACATACATGTGCATGGGGGTCAGCAGCAGAGCCTAGTGTGACAGGTGTCTGGTCACACTTACAGGTAATCTAACCCAGACATCGTTAAAATATCTGACTACGCCACCCAGTTTTATTAAGAGACTGGGAACTCTTGAAATGTACCGATAATAGCACACAGGTTTGTTTAAATTGGACAGCGAGTAAACACACAATGAAAGACACAACAGTAATTTCAGGAAAAGCAACACTAACTTCTATTACACAAGACAATATAAAGTACATTAAAAAGATAAACGAACATAACAAAATCTAAAACTATCAGGAACGAATTTCCATTTTTTAAAGGAAAGCACACAGTCCACACTCTAAAAATCCGTTAAAAACAAGAATTGGATGATACAACCTTTAGTGGTGCAGAGTCCAGTTTGCGCACTGTTACCCCAACAATTAATCGCCCAACTGTCTACGGATGCACTCTGTTCACCGGACACTTGTTTCCCAACAGAAGTTTTGTCAAATCGTGGAATCCCTTTCAGCATCTCCTCACCGTTCTTTTTTTCCACTCTGGGCTCCTTGTGTTGTTGTGACCTAGACACGCCTCACTTCTCGTCCTCCAGCTTTGCTCGGTCCTTTCATGCAGCTTCCCTCTCTCGTTGGACCCACAACCGTCGTCTTGTGGAGCTGTCTCTTCCTCCCTCGTGGTAAGTGTGCCAGCGAGACCCTGTGCTCTCTGCAAGTATCTTGGCAGCATTCTCAGTGGACTGTCCCTACTCTGCCTTCTCCTGCCCAGAAATTTAAATCTCCTTCAGTCCCTGCCATTGTCAGTCCTGGACAATTGGTTTAAACAATGGAACATCTAAATTACCTGGGTTTAACAATTAATGAAAACACAAGTTAACAAAATGTATTGCTACCAACCATGAATGAGTACAGATATGCTGATTAGAAACCAATATTGTCAGACATGTAATCTCAAAGTCAGGTAAATACAAACATCCTCCAAGGAAGGAGTAGGTCTGTTATCACAACTTTGTATTGTTTGTATACTCAACCAGCCAAAACTTCAAAGCAGTGACTCCTTTGCAAGACAGCAAATACCTACATCCTGCAGAAAGACATGACAACAATCAGTAACGGGATTACCCAGGATATAAAAAAAATGTCCGCCTCTGACACTAGTTACTGTTGAAGCGCAGCATGGGACTGATTATGTGCACTAATACCCTCTCTCATTCCTTGCAGAGACTCTTAAGAGTTTCACTTCCTGTTTTCAGCATAAAGACCGCCCTATGATGATGTCACTTCCACTTGATGACCCACCTCTTCCTCCCACTATATAATCCTGATGATCCCTGTGGTCTGCAGTCTGATATGTGACTCGGTTCGAAGAGATTACTCTCGTTCCTAATGCATCGTAGTTTTCCTTGCAGTTTAACCTGACAATATACGGGGTGGATCCCCCAAACCTTTTATCTTGTTCCCTTTGTTTTCTTACACTGGTCTCTGTCTGTGTTGAGTTTGCATGTTCTCGTTGTGTTTATGTTAGTTTTTCTGGTGTTACATCTGGTTGTATCTCACGGTGGGCTGTTTGATGACTCGTATGCCTGCATGGACTGGCACCCTGTCTGGCACTGGCTTCCTGTCTTACGCCTGATGCTTCCCTTACAGAGCAGAATCCTGAATTGGATCAAGCAGATTCAATAAATAGACAAATGGATAGCTAGGGCCGTCAGAATGTGAGTAAATGGACAGATGGATACACTTCTAAAAAAATAATAAAATCGGTTTATAGGGTCTTCATTGTCATGTGTGCAGAGAGGAGCGAAATTTTTACTTGCATGTGCTAATCAGAATGTAACCCGTATCACCGTGCTTTGGTCCATGATCCATGATTAGTGAGAAGAGCTACCTTACTTGCAAAATTTTTTTTCTTCCAAAAGCCTTGTAGCCTGCCAGAACAACAAAAAACAGACAAATATCTCTTGTACTCATTGAAGAAATGACTATTTTACACTTAGGTGACATACCTGAACCTTTGTTAGAAGCTGTCATTAAGTCCTATGACACATTTTCACAGTACACACCACCCCAAGGCACTTTACAAATATGTGGATAGTGTACATCTGCTTTCATATTTCCCTACAGCACAAACAGGACGAAGGACTTTATCAGGGTCACAAGAAGGAACATTTTACGATTTAGGGTCCAGTGCCATATTCACTTTGCCACGCTGAAAACATCAAACTAGAAAGACATCAAGATGAGCAGTGTGAGCACACACACAAGAAACACATGAGAAGGACGTTTGCTGTGAGTTTTGTACAGACTTGGCAAAGGCAAGCCATCATTTCACTCCATTTAGCCTGTGAACATCAACAAGCGAGGGTTTTAAAAAAACACTCAGTAGTTAAAATAACAAAGAAAGAGAATGCAATGTAAAAGCCCCATGGAGAAAAATGAAAAGTATTTGGTCTTGATGACAGCTAAAAAGAGCGAGTGCACTCAGCCTTGACATGCCATCTTAGCCTTGGCCCCCTGACTCTGTGCACCACACGGCTCTGAAACTGACTGCATTAAATGGCTGACATCATTAACCTGCTTTTGGTTTATATGGTGCCTTTGGAATATGAGCATCCATTCATTTACTGTACCAACATGAAAAGTGTAGAATCAAAGGACCAAAGGATGGAAATCAGGGTAGGCAGGGGGACCACTTCAGGGTCTCAGCGTATGAGAGATGAATAAAATCCCTGGACTTTTTACTGGTAGTGTTGAAAGGAATGAAAAATCTTTCTGATAAACCTTTCTGATAAAGTATATTACGACATTTACTGTAGGCAGGAGAAGAACCTGCTGAATGGAGAAGTGCAAATGTGACTCCAGTTCAAATGATAGGAGACAAAATGACTACGGACCAGTAAGTCTTACAACTATTCAGTGCAGAATAATACCACAATTAACAAGAATAGTACTTGAAAATATTTAAATATCATACAAGATAACAACTAGTTTGGCTAATAGGTGAAAGATCCATCCAAACCAGTCTGGTAGACATATTTGAGTGGGCAACTGGAGTGCCAGATAAAAGCCAGTAAAGCACATGAGAATCTCCTTAGACTTTCAAGTTGCTTCTGTTTAGAGGTTTTCATTTAGTTGTGTTTACACAAGAAAACATCAAGTTCTCCTTCTTATTTGCATCCATATCAGACAAAAATAAAACATACACTCTATTAGGCACACCTGTTCAACTGCTTGTTAAAGCAAATATCTAATCAGCCAATCACATGGCAGCAACTCAGTGCATTGAGGCATGTAGACCTTGTCAAGATGACCTGCTGAAGAGCAGACCAATCATCAGAATGGCAAAGTAAGGCGACTTTAAGTGACTTTGAACGTGGCATAGTTGTTGGTGCCAGAAAGGTTGATCTGAGTATTTCAGAAACTGCTGATCTACTGGGATTTGAACTCACAACTATCTGTAGAGTTTACAGAGAATGGTCCGTCACACACGTGCAATTGGGAGACATCTGAAAGGCCTTAAGAATAGTACTATCATACCAGACCAGTGGGTGGTGAGCTGCACTGACTCTCTTTCTCAGTCTTCTGCAGACCATCCATGGGAAATCTCGCCAAGTCCCAGCGCCAGAGATGATGTCACTTCTGGGACAAAACACATCACTCCTGGTTCCGGTCCCAGGCTTTAAAGACGCCATCTTTTCCTGTTATATTCATTTTTGTTGTGGACTTGAACCTGTGATCATCTTGATCAATTTAAAACCAATTTGCAGCCAAGTGGTGTCTGTGGTGTGCTTTTGTGACAAGTCAAAAACAGGGAAAATATCCAGTGAGCGGCAGTTCTCAGGACGAGAATGCCTTGTTGATGCCAGAGGTCAGAGGAGAATGGACAGACTGTTTCAAGCTGACAGAATGGCAACAGCAACGCAAATAATCACTTGTTACAACTGAGGTATGCAGAAGAGCATCTCTGAACACACAACATGTCGGACTTTGAAGCGGATGGGTTACAGCAGCAGGAGACCACACCTGGTGCCACTCCTGTCAGCTAAGAACAAGCAACTGAGGCTACAATTCACACATGCTCAGCAAAATTGAACAATAGAAGAGTGGAAAACGGTTTGGGTGGTTGAGTGGTTTGAGGAGATATGGAAGAAGATGAGCCACTTTGGCGACCCCTAACAGGAACAGCCGAAAGAAGAAGAAGTGGTTTGAGGAGTCTCGATTTCTGCTGCGACATTCAGATTGTTAGGGTCAGAATTTGGTGTCAACAACATGAAAGCATGAATCCATCCTGCCTTGTATCAATGGCTCTGATTGTGGTTTTTGGTGTAATCATGTGGGGTATTTTCTTGGCATACTTTGATCCAACTGAGCATCGTTTAAACGCCACAGCCTACCTGAGGACCGTTGCTGACCATGTCCATCCCTTTAAGACCGCAGTGTACCCATCTTCTAATGGCTCCTTCCTGTAGGATAACATGTCATGTCACAAAGCTCAAATCATCTCAAACTGGTTTCTTGAACATGATAATGAGTTCACTTTACTCAAAATGGCCCCCCACTGTCACCAGATCTCAATCCAATAGAGCACCTTTGGGATTTGGTGGAATGTTAAATTCACATCATTGATGTGCAGCCAACAGATCTTCAGCAACTGCATGATGTCATCATATCAATATGGACATAAATTCCTGAGGAATGTCTCCAGCACCTTGATGAATCTATGCCACAAAGAACTGCACCAGTTCTGAAAGTTAAAGGGGGTCCAATCTGACACTAGAAAGGTGTACATAATAAAGTGGCCAGTGAGTGAGTAGTGAGTACAGGGTAACAGTTACAATGACATCCTGAAATATTTACATCTTTGAAAAGCAATGATTTGTAAAATGCTCCTATTACTGATGTAAAAAGCTGAATTTCCCAGAGGGGACAAATAAAGTTCGTTCGTTCGTTCGTTCGTTCGTTCGTTCGTTCGTTCATTCTATCTATCTATCTATCTCTATCTGTCTGTCTGTCTGCCTGTCAGTCAGTGCCTTTCATGTCTCTGTATCTATGTAACAGTAGATTTTTAACCCAGTCAGTTAGACATTACATATGAAAAGTCTCCACACTCCTGATCCTTTATTATCTCCGATATTTCTTATTAAAAGCCATATGGCACTGGGAAAATGGAATTTCTGGAGCAACTTGCATGAGTCTTTAAAACAGCTCCCCTCTGTGATTTATTGAAGGTAAGTTCTGCCTGGAATGGCTGTCTGAGATGATTTCCAGTTTCCTCAACACTGCCCTTTGACACACACCTACCAAATCATCTCAGCAGCTCCAGTAATTTTGGCTGCATGTTTGGTAACCTGCTGGAGTTTTTTTAAATTTGGATTTGTCAGACTACTAAACTAGTCACTGACACTGAAAGTGATGACTTTTTTGTGACTTTTTCTATTCTCCCAGTCATTTCTGAATTCTGTTCAGTTTGCCGGCATAACAAGCAATTTGACTCTTGGAGTGTTTTGTTTTCCTCATCTCACTTCCCAGTTCTTCTTTTTCAAATCCTGTCCCCCCAAATTGAGATAGTATAGCCATGAATGTTTATTGAATATTGATTGATGACATCAATGATGGGTTTGCGTGCCCTATGCCAGGCAGTTGTTCATTACTGCCATGGGCACAACAGACTCAACATGAAGAGAACATGCTAGACAACTGACCAAAGGATTTGAATCTGAGAGGCAGCAGCGCTGGCCACTGCATCACTGTGCCATCAACATAGTAATTACTTCTCCTAATCCAAATTTTAAAATTGAACTTACAATATTATAAGTACATCTTTAAAGAGGGTTGAAAGAGTGCTGCGTTATGGCCCCATTGTCATCTTGTCAATTGTGACACTTCAGCTGTGATTGGATTTAGAGCCGAATGTTAGTTTGGGAGGTTTAGTGATTTGGCTTTACCAGAGCCTGCCTGGTAAACAGAAGATCTTGGGCTTGAGTCCCAGCAGTCCCTGCTCTTCATGCTCTTCCTATCTTTATTGAAAAGTCCATTTAGGACTCCAGCCAGGAAGCACTTCTTTGCACAGAGAGATGGAATCTGGAATAATCCACCAAGACATGGAGTTGATGCAGAAACCTTGAGAACATTTGAGAAGGATCTGGATGAGATTTTGGGGACAGCTTGGCTATTAGCTAAACAAACGAGTCTCATGGACTGAATGGTCTCATCTCATTTGTCATATTTCTTATTTTCTTGTATGTACCAATGTTTGGAGGATTCCTAATCATCCTGTCACCACCAGATAACGGCCAGTTGATATGCTGCTAACCATCGAACCCAGAGCAGGTTTGTGGTCACAGTTGTAAAGAACCACACTATGGAGTCTTGACTGAGGTCAACATCAGCAGTTCTGATTGCACTTGTCAATTCTGAGCAAGACTAACATCTCCAAAGTCCAAAGTGATTAGAGATAAGGGCAAGAAGGTGACGTGTCCATTTGTAACCACTCCAGAGTGCTTTATATTCTATGCATGCAGCTTCAAAAGAAACCTGGAGCCCAGCTTCAGACAGCAGTGAGATATAATTGCTAGCAGTCTCTTGGCCCCGTGCAATGGCAGGTCTGCCCTTTAGCATACATCTGAAGCTGTTTAGCCAGGAAGCGATTCTGGTTGCTTCAGAAAGTCCATTCCTATGAGGTGCAGTAATCAAATGGGTGAGCTGCCCACTTGCTCAGATTCCAAAGTCACGGAATCAAAGTTCAGCCTGGGTACAAGCTTTCATCCCCTTTTCAATTTTGTTGAAGAGGGGTGGGATGGAGAAGAATGATTGACTCTTACTGCCATGTATTTTTTTTTTTTGCTAGGCTTTAAATTTTCTAGTCTTTAAAGCTTCAGGTGCGGCTGCACCTTAAATGTAAAACATGCATGTCTTTGGCCTTTGTGTGTGTCTCTTGGCAGAGCGCTAGTGTCACATACTCATGTCTCCATACTTCTTCAGGCTATACTGGCGTCCGGCCTCTCAGTGAAGCAGATTCTCTTCTTGCTGTAGGAATCTCTACGTGGCACATCCCCAACAACCCTACAAAGGCTAATCCAGCCATATGGTCCATCAAAAGGAAATCCGGAGTTACTTACAGCTCATTATTACTTTCATTCATCTGTATTTTATTTCTTATTCTAATATGCCATTATAAACATTCATACTTTAAAGTGGTCTTCAATAACTGGTATGTGATTGCTTGAGCCCTGGCATATGAATCAGTTGCAGTCAGAATTATTTAGGTTTTGCTTCTTTCAATTCATGAAGGAAACAGTTGAGTTGAAAAAAATGACACACTGCAAATTGATCCCGGTCGCGATAATTTCATCACATAGCAAAGGATGGGTGACTTCTTAATGTTCACTGTCAATAAAACATGACTATGCAGTACCATCTGGCAAAGCCCTAATAAAACAAATGAATAACATCCCCAAAAAAATAAAAGTTACAGAATAAGGAAATTTGAATTTCAAAGATTTTGTACAATGGAGTGGGCAGCAGAAACACAAGATGAGGTGAAGAAGACATCGGTAGAACAGAAAGATGTGTGGCAACCCAATGATCTAACAATAAGGACCACCAAACTGATGAGGACTCCCATTTACTCACATGGAAGGTCTTCTTGTTATCCAGATAAAGTAGGGGAGCCTTGTGTTTAGGGCACCATCAGCTCTTAGTGCATTCATCCTGTCAGTATGTCACAATACTGAGCAGTCAGTAAAACACATGTTTTTGCACTTATCCGATTTATTTATATTTCCTGTGCCCTAGGACTGCCAGCGCCTGATTTAGATTTTATGGGAGGTACAGAAGAAAAGTGCTGGAAACCAAACATTTTCACTGAAGTATTCATTAGGCGAGCGAGGAGGCCAAAAGAAAGCGTCCCTTCGTGCTTTCATGTGTGCCGTCATGCCAGTCCAACTGTGCCCTGCCTGCTGGTGCCTTTCAAATGCAAGTATTCTACAAAGTAAATTACTCTCCCTGTCAATCCTAATGGCACTCCTGCATACTAACATAAAATACCCGCTGTTTCCTCAGTGGTCCCCTAGATGGCAGAGTAATGGGAGCTTTGACCTTTGAAAACATAATAAGATTTGTAGCAGATTCACAACACTGACATGCCTTTTTATTCTTCTGCTTATATACAGTATGTTGTGTTACAGACAAGGGTGTTCCATTGATTGGTATTTACTTTCCTTTCTATGGTTGTTTTTCTTAATTTTTTATCATTATTTTCATATTTTAATGCTTTGTCTTATATATAAACGTTTATGCGTGGAAGTGTGTGTGTCTGTCTGTCCAGCTCGTGAGAGGTGGAGTCGGGGTAAGGGCTCTACCTCCAAGGATACACAAGCAAGTCGAGCACATCAACAAAACAAAACCTCAGAAGAAAGACAAACTCACTCAGCCACTAATACAGAAGTGATGTGAGCACATCGGCAAAATGAAACCTCAGAAGAAAGAGTTGCTCCCTTAGCTGCTAATACAGAAGCGATGCGAGCATGTCGGTAAAATGTAATCCTCCTAGGAGAGAGATGCCCCGATTAGTTCCTTTCAATTACCTGACCTTTCTACATTTACATTTTTTTTCTGACAATTTCAATAGTTTCTAGGACCCCGTGTTTTTTACAGCATGGGATTACACAGCTAGTGTATATAAATTTATCTATTATCTGTTGTCACAGATGAACGGGGACCCTGCCCAGCCGGGACGCCTGGACAGTCCCTGAGTTGGATGATACCTCCCCCTGGGCCACGAGAGGGCAGCCGCCCGGGTCTGTTTGAGGGCCACGGGAACGGAGCTGGGACGCTCACCACTACGGGAGGCCACGGGGCGCCCGGACAGTTAGGCAATCCTGGTTCCTGGTGAGGCGGCCACACCAGGAAGTGACGTCAGGGGGAGCACCTGGGGCTCATCTGGGTCATGATAAAAGGGGCCGCCTCCCTCCAGTAGAGGAGCCAGAGTTGGGAGGAAGGAGATGAAGCTTGTGAGGAGGGAAGAGGAGGTCAAGAGAGGAAGAGAAAGAAGAAGAGAAAAAGGAAGAGAAAGGAAGAGAGTTGGTGGATGAAGGCATTGTGGTGCTGTAAAATAAAGAAGTGTGTTTTGGAGATTCGGGTGCCGGTCTGTCTGTGTCTGGGGGTATGCTTTCCACACTGTATTCTGTCTCTTTGGACAATGTATTACTTTCCATAAAATCTTGAGTTTTACTTGAGTGACTTGTTAGTCTTCTGCAAAACCCCTCGACCCAGAGAACTGGGATGAGCATTTTAGTCTGAACCCTGTCATATGCAGACCTGAGCATAAGTCCTGAAAATTGTAACAAAAAGTCAACAAAATGTGGACACCCGTCAACCTTTCGGCTTGTGAACATAAAAGGGAAGACTAAGCTTATTTATACATTAAAATATTTATTACACAAAAATACTCTTCTTAACAAAAACTCCGAAGAGCACAAAAGGCACAGCAGGAGTTCTCGAAGCAAACAAGTCCTGAAGACACAAATCCAGAAAAATGGTACAACAAACAGAGCATTAAGGTTACAAATCCAGGAAATCACAAAAAGGCACAAACAAATCTCTATAACTCACTGAAACCACCAAGCGTATTCAAATGAACCGAAAGGGACTGCTTGACAATGATTGGTGGGTGGCCCCGCCTCTTAGGGAACCTCCCACAAAAAACCTGGAACATAGCTTTAGACACATAGACAAATGATTGACAATATTGACAAAGACTACATAATTATACAACCAACACACATTCTCACATGATTGCACTTGGGGAAAAACCTAAGGGCTTGGATAATTACATTACTCCTCTGGAACACACAAGGGCACTATGAAATAACAATTTCTCTCCTCCTTTACCCTCTGCAGAAAGGAAGATTGAAATGCCTTCCACCGTGATGTCACTTCTGGGCATGCTCCACCTGGACCCGTCTCTTCCTCCCAGAAACCATCAAAAACAGAAACGTAGCCATCTTGGACAGACTCCATTAGCATAACAAGAAGTCTCAGCAGTTTGTGCTTAGCATGCGTTTCTTTTTTTGCACCTTTCAATATATGGGGTGTGCTTTCGAGGTGCCCCAGACCATTTATATTTGTCTGTCTTGTCTTTACAACATGAACCGTAATATTAACATAAACAAAAGAACCAAAAATGAGGAATTTGGACATACCAGTGGGAACTTACTGCTCCTGTTGACATATCTCTGAGGGATGCTATGGCACAGAAGCCACTACACTATCACATGGTATGTGTGGCACTCTAATAGGGTTAAAGGTAAGCCATGAAAACCTATGAGAATCAATACCATCAGCCAAGGAAAAGAGATTGAAGACAAACATGAATTTGTTTCCCTTGGAAGTGTTATCAGTAAGACAGGGGGTACAGAAGACAATACACAAAATTAAAGAGAAAAAGTCCAGCAGATCTTTTCCGCTGCTCGACCAGTCTGGAATTCAATCATTATATACACCAGCAGTAAAACTACTCAGTTCAATTCAGCCCTTAAATTTGTTCTGTTATATGATTTCAAGACATGGAGATGAATTTGTAGCTCCCACAAAATTCAATCCTTTGTGAACATTTGTGGTAGGCAGATGTTGCACCTGAAGTGGTCAGATAAAGTCCCAATGAAGCCCTTTGGACACAAATAAAATACAAACAGTCGAGATACAAGTAAAAATAGGAAAATTTAGATAAATAAGACATATGCTGGGTTAAGACCACTCCAACATCACCAGGCAGGCACTTGAATAGAAAACCCCAGGGACAAAGGAAGAGAGGACACTCAGACAGGCTTGGAAATGCAGCAACATTCAGGAACTAAAAGAGGGAGGATTAACATGGGAGGTGGCCAAACAAATTGCTAAGGATCAAAGGAAGTGGAAGGTGATGGTAGAGGCCTGTGCTTCACTATGGGCTGGAAGGAAAGAAAAGAAAGAGAGAAAGAAAGGTTCTGTATCTTTAAATGTGCTGCCATTCTGTGTGCTTTGTGGGTGGAGCCCCAGGAGGTGGGGCCACCCTGACATCATGCTGCTGGCTCCTCCTTCTGGGTTTATATTTTCATCAGAAAGGGTAACCCAGCAGTGGAGTACTGAGTTTGTTTAGGAGTCGTATGAGTGTTGTCTTTGATTTCTTTCTGGTTATTGGGTATCTTACTTTGTTCATTGGTGTCACTCTTTGGATTGTGTTTTGGGCTTCTTTGCCTTAATTTGCCTTTTAGGCAAATCCTTTTGCCTTTTTTGCTCTATTGTGCATTTTATTATATTTTTTTATTCATTGTTAAGAAATTCTTCATGTGAGATTGTGACTCAACAATTATCTGCAATTTTGTGATAATTTTGCTTGGGTTGGTTGTACAGCTTTCCTCATGAACATGTGAAAACATGATGCGTCTGTGGTCAAACTTTCAAACTTACTCAGTCATTCTCATGTTAATTTTTAGGGGCAAACATGGCCACTGTGCTCTCTGTTTGTAACACTTTTTATTGGCTGAAGGTGTACTCCTCATTGGAATCATGGTACATATTTGCTCAATATTGTCATTGGTAAGGGATCCTACTTCTTCTTTGAGCTTAACATTTATCTGACAATTTTTGAACTTCTCATTCCATTCTAAATCACACTGCCGTGGCCAAACACTGTCCCCCTGTGGTTCCCCAGTGGGCACTCATGTGGGGACACGACCCTGGGCTCGCTGCCATCTACATCCTGGTGGAGACAAAGCCCCGTGTAAGCTGTCTCCCTCTGTCCTTCCATTCTAAGGGTGTCCTGGCTGGGTAAGGACACCAGCCATCCCTCAAAAAAGTTATCTTCTTCTTCTTTCGGCTACTCCCGCTAGGTGTTGCCACAGCGGATCATCTTCTTCCATATCTTTCTGTCCTGTGCATCTTGTTCTGTTACACCCATCATCTGCATGTCCTCTCTCAACACATTCCTTCACTTAGGCCTTCCTTTTTTTCCCTAACAAATGTTTAACAGCTCAAAATGAAACTTATTAACCCCGAGTTATCTCTTTTTTCAATTGCCCTATCAGTTCCTATCTTCTGATGGAGTGTCTTCCTAGATGACCAAGGTCCAGTCCATATATCATGTGCACATACCTCTTTGTGGCATCAAATCTCAGTTCAGACTCTTTTCATGTGGTGCTCCTAGCTGGTGGAACAAGCGGCCCACCTCTGTCTGAACTGCTGGCTCCTTCACTCTCTCGTTCTGTGAATATCTGTCTAATTGACAACGGCTTTGATAGGTTCTTAAAACCATGGAAAGATAAACTAATTTTGTGTTGTGTTTGATTTACAGCTCCTCACTTGTGTTGATCAATTTTGTACCCTTGCCCTATAACACTCGATCCCAAACAGTCCCCCAGGCTGATGTTTACTTAGCTTCCTATGGACAAAATAATCTTTTAATCAAATAAATGTAACTGTCACCCAGCTGGTTGATTTACATGACTAGTTATCTATCGACTCTCTAACTCACCAGTCATGAGTAGTTCTAATTAATACCTGAAAAGGATTGGAAACAATCAGTGAGTGCTTTAAGGATGCACATTTGAAAACATTTCCTCATATTTTAGTTCTCCAAGATGTGATTGTCTTGAATAAGTGTGTTTTGTCAACCAGGACTACCCAACGATGACTTGAAGTCCAAGGTAGTTAATTATACAGCATGTACGTAATTTATGTAGAGCGCCTACTTTTAAATCAAGTGCTCTAATAATCCATTCAATTACCCAAAGGATGACAGGCTACTTGTCCATTTCCTGAGTTTTAATTGAATTTTTACACCTAATTAACTTGATTCCTAATCCTTTTGGCAGCACAAATTCAATTAAAAAGTCAGACACTTACAGGAGTCAGTAAAGGATAAATCTAAATAATGCCACCTCTTGCAAGAAAAGACCATTCTAAAATGATAACTGACTACAGGGATCATGAAAGTTGTCTCAAAATGGTTATGTGAGCACTTCTTCTTCTTCTTAAATTCCTTATTATGCTGTTTTCTGGGCTTGGCCCAAAAGAAGACCACATTTAGCTGATCAGACAAGCTCCAGTTGACTTACGCTGGCCTTCTTCATGACAAGCTGACTAGGAAGTTGAAGCAGTTTGAGAGGAAGAACCACACTGAGAGTCCAGTGCCACCATTAAACTCTTCCCTCTTCTTGAATGTAATTGTCTTACTGGACAGGAATACCAAAGCTAGATGCCAAGGCAATATGCCACTTAACAACATGTTCATTCCTCACAATCTCCTATTGCAGAGGACAACAATTCCATCTACTGTCCTCAGCCAATGTTTTAAAGTCTATCGAATACTCACTGTTGGGGTCAGGCTTGACTTGGCCTTGAAGGGTATCCCACAAAACAGGCCTCACCCTTTGCTATTTTGTGGAGCCAGACTGTTCATAACGATAGCAATGAGTAAGGAAGACACCTGAAAGAGAACTAAGTATCAGCTAGGGAACACATCAACAAGACAGTTCCAACTATGTTCACAAGGGATGTTTTATTTAACAATATTTTAGCAAAAATATTTGTGTATGGGATGTTGTGACCATGCGACTGAATCAAATGGCATGTGAATTATATGAAACAAGTCGTGTGAGATTTTTGATGGATATTTTTTTTTTATATTATTTGCTGTGGTCCAGTTTTGCTCACCGTAGACGCCTGCTCTGTCAGAAACTTTGCTCTCCATGAAAACACAAGATTATTTTTTTTCTCGACCATCACTACAAACATCATGGAGTAAGTAACATATAACAATGATAATTATTTATGGACAATGTCTTTAAGGTGATATTTATGCTACAGGCCAAACCCAATTTCAGGACAAACTAGTTAAACCAGGCCAAACCAGTTTGCCAAAGCAAATAGAATGAACTTAGTCTGAAGTAGACATACCTTGAAATTAATGTAGGGCTCCCAGAACAAACTGATTTGTTCTGGTCTAAACTAGTTTGGCCTGCAATCGTACTTTCCTAGGCCAACAGATTCATCTTAGCGTGCTCTGGACAGACTGGCTTGGCCGAGTCTAAACTAGTTTGTCCTACAATTGAGTTTGGCCAGTAACATGTTAGTTTAAACTAGTATGTCCTAAAATCATTTACATTCATTTTTCAATTGGACCCGAATGGTGTAATTTACAAAGATGTAAGCAGAAATAAGAAGAAAGCGCCAGAGTGGGACTAAAAAATCAGAGACAGTTTTCCTGAAGTGATATGCTTTCGATGGCTCCTGGGGATATCAGATGTTACTTGATTTTATATCAGGTAACCCATAATAACCACGGCACATTCATAATTACTTTATACATAAACAGTGAATCATATTTTCCACTTAATTTTATTTCAATATACAAAGAATCGAGAAGCCTTATTTTACCAGGAGTGGATAACAGAAAATCATAAAAGTGAATCAGTCAAGTATTAAGAGTGAAGGCACGTCAAGCTCCAAGAGCGAATGTTAAAAAAGACCTTAGAAAGGGGAAAGCAGCTCATATATCTCGATGACTTCATTTTGATTTTGCATGAATGTTTGCCAGAATTTCTTTCAATGAGAACACAATACAGTTTTAGCTGATCTTTACCAGGACTACATGGTTCTGAAGACCACCCATTACCCTTCCCAAATTGTTTCACACAGGAGGACAAAAGGCTTTCCACACCCTTTACTCTCTCTCGGCCAAACTCTGCAGAGGCAGGAGGCTCTCAGATCATTTTTACACGGTCCAGACTCTGATCTCAATCTGGGGGCAGCGTTCTGATGATTCTTAGGGGTTGCTTTGACAAGGTCGTCGCTTCCGTAATTTTTCTCCAACTTCGACAGTAAATAAAGTGTCAAGCCCACAGACGTCAGAGCCCAGACAAGGGCCAGTACCCTGTGTTAATGGAAGAGACCCTCCAAGTGCTCCCACAATTGGATCCGTTTGGATAAACTTGGCTTTCGGAAATAAGCTGGAAACCAACCCAGCATACTGTGCAGGGCAGCCAAAGACCTGTCTGAGGGAAAGAGTCATCAGCATTCCAGAAACATGAGAAACGTTTCATGGAAAGTTGTAGCATAAACCAAAATATAAACTTTCCATGAACTACAGAAAAACACTACTGAGCAATGCATTAAAGTGCTGAATGAAATTAGCCGTACTTTCATGGGCGGTGGGTAGGGGAGTGAATTTTTTATATTCTCAAGTGCAGAGGTACAGCACAGGAAAAGTGATCTCCATAATATTCACGTGGCCTAGAAGAGGTCCACTTCTGGTCCAAATCACGTTAATTGAAACACATTAGCTGTTCTGGATGAAGCCTAAGTTTTGTTGCCCATCATCTCTTGACCCACTTCTTAATGTTTACAAAATGAATGGATAAAGTGGCTACCAAGAGTTTCAAATTTCAAATCCATTCACATGACATTTTCTGGTTTTGTGGAGTTTGATGTCAGGCTCATTCTTAAAATTAAAAATGAATATAATAGATTATGAGACAGGGCAGCAGGGTGGAGCACGGTGAGTGTTCTGGGTTGTAATTCTGCACTTTTTGTGTCCCTGTCTGTGTCTACTTTGCATGTTCTTTCTGTATCTTGATGAATTGCCCCGGCCAAGACTTGTGCCTCATCAAGAGTTAGTTCTTGTGCCAGATACTGTGAGGACTGGCTTCACCCCCCGGGACCCTAAACTAGATGGAGAGGGAATGACAAAATCCTTTTATTATGAGACATATGTCAAATTTAACTTATGTTACAGATGCTTATTTAGGTGATGCTTTTATCAAAAGGAACTTAAAAATCTTAGTGTCCCAGTGTTATGTACTGCAGCAGCCATAGCATCTGCCTGAAGCTAAGCATATTCAGGCCTGGCCAGTACTTGGCAGCAGCAACTAAAGGAAAAAGCTTTAGTTGCTGCTGGAAGAGGCGTTGATGAGGCCAGCAGGGGGCACTTACTCTGTAGTGTGAATGTGGATCCCAATGCCTGAGTGCAGTGATTGGGACACTGTGCTGTAAAAATGGCACCATCCTTCGTACAAGATGTAAAACCAAGGTCTTGACTCTCTGTGCTCATTAAAGATCCCTGGGCAACTTTTGTAAAGAGTAGAATGTGTCCCAATGTGCTAGCTAAATTGTCCACCATGGCCTAGTCATTCTGTCCCCCAAATCACCCCCTGTCTCTGATTGGATAACTATCTCTCACCCCTTCACCATCTAACAGCTAATGTATGGTGAGTGTATTGGCACAAAAATGGCTGCCATTGCATCATCCAGGGAGAAGCTGCACATTAGTGGTGGCTGAAGTAGCTCCCCACTCACTGTGTAAAACACTATATAAATGTAATGAATTATTAATTACTACGTATGTATTATTATATATAGAGAGAGATAGATAGATAAAGATGAAGATATATAGTGAATCAAAGAGAACAAAAGCCAGAGGTTACCCTGTTCAGTGTCTGAGCTGAAACTTTGAAAAACAGATGTGTTGAAAGACATATACCAGTGACAACATTATTTTGCCCATGAATAGCCTCTTCATGGATGTCTGTTCCGGTCGCAAGCCAGGTGGTGAATGCTGATGACTTGATGGATTATGTGTCTTATATAGTAGAGGAAGTGGAGGCAGTGGAGCTTCTGGTGTTCAGAGAAGAACTGATTTCAGCAGTAGGGGTAATTCTCCAACATTGTAAAGCAAATTGCATAAATGGCACAGTTGCCTCAAAATTCTTCCCCTTATTTATAATTTACCCTAGAACCATAAGACACAACCATGACTTGTGTGTCCATGTATATATACAGGGTGAGTGAAAATTATGTTAAAATTTGAATGGTGGAAACAATTTATTCACAAAACAGCCTGCCCAGAAGAAGCTCACCCCAAGACAACCAGTCCCCAGCTACCATCTGAACTGGCTTTAAAAAGTTCACAATACAAAGAAAGCCCTAGAAATATACCAATATACCCTACAAAGTACAGCTGACTATAAACATCTGACTTTGAATCAAATGCAATGCTGAATCTTTATAAAAATGAAGATGCATTAGCAAAAATATTAAAAACACAAAGCAGCAAAAAAAAAGGATTTGTCTAAAAGGCAATCCAAAGCAAACAAGTCCCAATACGCGAATTGAGGCAGAAATCCAATAAACACAGCCAAGAATCCAATAACCAGTAACAAACAGAGCAAAAGTAGTGATCACTTTTTTTGACTCAAACATAAAACCCGAAGGAAGGCCCAGCAGAAGGGATGTTAGGGTGGCCCTGCCTCCTGGGGCTCCACTCATAAAGCACAAGTGATAGGCGCTCTTTAAAGAGAGAGGACATATTTAAACCAAATAATAAATAAAACCAACAACAATAACATACAACCATGAAAAATGACTTTGCTAAGAATACAAATAACAAGCAAGTTAAGTCGTCAAAGGCTGCCGAATTAGCTGGAAGGGCACATGATGGACAATCAGCTGAATGATTGCAGGGAGGCAAGAACCAAATTCAAACTTTTGATATTTGCAGCAGATAAAATGTAATGTAAGGTGCTTAGGGTTGTAGTTGAGCCTAGTAAAGCCAGGAGAGTAAAATAAACGTTTTGGAGCCAACAAAGTCATAATCAAGAAACAGTTCAGAGTGTAGGTCTTTAAAAATAAATCATTTGAATTATATACCAAATTGTGAAACAAACAGCCACAAAATCATAATTTTAGTAAATACATGAAATGCAAACTCAAACTTTTCAGTACCTCTCCAACAATGATTTTGTTTGCATGTTTTCAGTACTCAAGATATGTGCCACATGATCTCTGTTACATAACTAGAAACAGGATATCAACGTCATGCAAAAATAAATAGAAAATGGCAGCAACCATGGAAAAAAATAAGACAGCAAAAAAATATATGAATGCACAAACATAAACATAAAAAAATAATAAAGTGAACTGGCTAAAGTATGTCCACTATGTACATTGTGTAAGCCAGCCCGGACACAGACAGACAGACACCTGAACGTCTACAAAAAGTACACGTTTATTTACATACAGTCCACACAGCACACGGTGCCCCCTGCACCACACACCCTCTTCAAGGGCCCTCCAACAGTCCTTCACCACCACCACTCCTCTCCACCAAGCCCCTTTTATGTTCACCCGGACTGCTCCAGGTGGTTTCCGATGGACTTTCTGCGGCAGTTCCTGGTGTGGTGGAAGTGCCGCATGAGCACCCGGAAGCACTCTGGGTGTCTTTGGTATTCCTTCCACCAGCGCCTCCAGGTGTGGCGGAAGCGCTAACGTCTGAGACTCAACAATCGTCTGAATGCCCCCTGGCGGTGGTCACGGGCCCTTACAGGGTTGAGCATCCATGCTCAAACCCGTGACACCCAAACCAGGCAGGGCAGCTGCCTTCTCATGGTCCTGGGAAGGCACAGTCCCTCTCCTGGTCTGTCCAGGTGTCGCAACTTGGCACAGCAGACAGCCAATCACCACAACATTTACCACAATAAGACTTTGTAAAGAATCACATGTAGATTTAAATACACAATGGGAAGTCAGAAACTTGAAAACGCACCTCATAAGAAGGACATAAGAGTCTGAGTGGACTAGTCACCTTCTCCATCCAGACAGAAGCGATCAGCAGGGCTAATAGGATGTCAGGTTATATATCACAATGTTAATTTGGCTCAAATGTTAGGAAGTTTTTGCCACACAGAAACCAATAGGCATGTGGAACGTTACCAAGTAGTGTGGTGGACAGTCGTAGTTTGGAGACCTTCAGATTTCAACTGACAAGCTTGTTGGGTTAATTGGCCTGCATTCATCTAAAACTGTTTTAATGTGGTACTGAGAGTCCAATATCTGTTTAAGAAGACTCAGTGGGACTTTTTTGTGTTTTTCTTTGTGATATTAGCCTACCTTTTAGTAATTAAACCCCTTTGTGCATTGGACTCTTTGGTGTTGATTTATGGTTTTTGATGGATCAGGACTGCACCACAGTCTTCACATAATCCATCCATCCATTTTATAACCTGGTTTCATTGAGTACAAGATGGTGGGGAGTTCAGCAAAAACAGGACACTCATTCAGAAAAGGGTTAGAATGAAAACCTGCAGCCATGGTGGTTCTCCAGGACCGGAGTTGGCATCCCCTGGGTTAAGGCTCTGCTCTTGGCCCCTTCCATCTGTTTCTGCTGATGTGCAACATTAAATACGTGGCAGTCTTGATGAAATGGAGATCATGGAGAGATGTAGCTAGCATTGTGAGTCCTGCCTCTAGAAAAGCCTCTCATCTTTTATGTGTTTTGTGATTTTTGGAATCCTGATATATTGCCTGCATTTGGATATGTTTTTTATCTGTCCTATGTCTGTGCCATTTTAAGTCTACTCGTGTATGCCTTCTGTTGAGCGTATTATCTCAAAAGCAGGAATTTAGAATGTAGGGAAAAGTGTGGTCAAAAACAAAACTGAGGTCAAAATTGGAAGTCAAGAATCGATCGTCAAAACCCGGAACACGAAATTCAAAAATCTAAATTTTATTTCAGCAGGGATCTGATAAAAAAAATAACAGAGGGAGAATGATCTCTAGATTGCCCAACCTTAAATGAGCGAACTTTGTACTGTCTTCACACTGACTGATGTCATCGACACATTGTCCCAGTGCATGATGGGAACATAACCAAGACAACCCTTAAAATCAAAATTAAAATCACTTTTATTCACTAGTACTTAATATACAGGAATTTTAAAACTTCAAAAAATTAATTTAAAACATTAATCACAACATTGACTGCTCTTTCTGGGTCATAGGCTAATAAATATTACTGTTGTGTCACTTCATGCCTCTTTTTCTGTGAACTTACTGATGTTGCCCTCAATGTCTAGTGCAGTGCTATTGGCGGTAAACACAACTGTTTTACATAAGATAACCCCTTTGCCAATTGACAATGAAAGCCCTCTTCTTATCTTGCTTTGTTTCCTTTCATTGCGCTTTCAGCTTAGGGTGACTCCTTCATTGTTAATTGTTGAAGAAAATGGACTTCAAAAGAATCATCTGTTTTCCAATGGGCTCCTTTCAGATGATCTCACTGGACAGTCTAAGCATCCAGCATTAAAAATAAAACAAGCTAAAAGCAATCCTCCACTTTAGTTTTACTGAGCTGTGTTTTTCTGTTTGGCGGGAGGTTGGGGTGTTCTGCCAAGAAACAGATAGGTGATTTATTTACTGAGTTAAATAAGGAGAAACATGTAAAAAAAATTAAATCAAAATAATAAATAAATAAACCTAGCTACTAAATCTTAATGAGAGACAAGAAACAAAGTTGAAAAAGCAAGCAAAAAGGTCAAAACAAATGAAACTCATGAGAAGCACATTCGTTAAGGGCTTCTTTTGAGTATTTTTTACGTTTTTATTTAGGAGGTTTCCAGCCTCAGATTAGATAATGAAAGGAATCCCCCAGTCAACCTTTTCTCCTGATTACCCAAAGGTCATGACCCTAGAAGCCACACCCCTAGCGACGTGCAAAGCAGCATACAACAATAATTCTGAAAAACTGCAGTGATAGAAGGGCCTGAAAATCAACACATTAATTCAGTCTACAGGGAAATGTTCAGTGCTTGTACTTTATCAGAATGTTATTTTTAAACAACTTAATTTTAAAGAAGCTACAACACACGTCATGGCTTTGTATCTTTTTTTTTTCCAAATGTAATATATTTTTGTGTGCATCTTTTGCTGTCGAAACGTTTGTTTTTCCGCCTCAGAGAATCTCTTGGCGGAGTTTGTTTTCTTATTAAAAGTTGCTTTCGTTATTTTGAAAATTCTAATGCTTGTCTCTTTATTTATATTTTTACTGCAGTGCCATTTTGCTGGTTTGTGGGTTTGCACCATTTTGTGATGTGGTTGCTAGTACGCAATTGGAAGTTACTGGGGACATGTCTCCAGAAGTCTTACCTGATGGCATCATCAATGTGACTGTGGAAAAAAAGGTCTCACCCAAACCTTCAATCTCCAAGTTGGTGGATAACTTGAAAGCTCGTTCCATTCAGAGGGTCCTCTCTTGATCTCACTCTGTCAACCACCAAAAGGCTAAAATGTTATGTTTCTTATCTTCTTTCCTTCTCAGCGTGGAAATAGCCTTAACAATTTTTTTGTTTGAAATTGTGATAATAGCTTGTACCCAGCACTGGTGGAATAGGCTCTGGACCCCCATGACCCTAAATTAAGTCACATGGGTTTGAAACTACTATGTTTTGTTTTTCCCAATGAACACATTGTTTAACATCTGAAAACTAAAGGGCTACTTTTTTAGATTAGAGGATTTTCACAAGAATACAGAAGGAGACGATATCTGTTTTTAATTTGGGGAAAGAAGGGAGTTTTGGGGAAATTCTTCACACACCTTCAAACGTGTCACAGGGATTACAGAATAAAGAAGCAGTCTGTGTTGTACAGTTAATGACAGTGGGGATAAGAGGCTTAAAAGATTAAACGTGGCAGCCCCGGACAGACTGCTGGAGGTACACTTTCTCCTTTCTCTCTTATCTTTAAACACGTTCAAATGTTTGCCAGAGAAGGCTTAAACTTTGGAGACCCTAAGCAATCATCTGGACAAGGCTGTGGACACAAAGGCCCTGAAAAATAAAAGCCCACCGTGGCAGGCAAGGGACGCTTTTAAAAAAAGAAAAGGAAGTCGTACATGTCACCCGCTGCAGTGACTGGCACAGTTCGACATGCCACTGAAAGTGACGCCTCGTGGGCTGTGAACAGCTGCACATGTGTGCTCAATGATGGGCTCCCCATCCAGCGCTTTGTTCGTGTCATGCAAAGCCTTAATGATCCACTTTCCTTTGAGCCATCAAGCTGATTGTGGTAACAAATGATTCCTTCTGTTTTATTTTGCGGCCAAGCATTTCATGACTCATTAAAGACTGTCAGCGCTGATGAAAAGGTTAATCTGTTTCAACAGAGCACCATGTCTGCAGCTCCAGTGAGCCGGCAGTGGGGCTTATGATGCACAAGTAGAGCTCAAGGTAGAAAGAAAACTGAGAAGTCGCTGAAAGTGCTGAATCTGAGCTCATCCAACTTGGATCTGCTTCTGAACGTGTGCTGTGGTTTGTCGCTGGCGTCACAAGCTCCTGCGCTAGAAGTGATGAGTGAAACGGACAAGATTCATGAAACTGACACTAAGATTTATTTGGCAGGTGACTTAACAACTGAAAAATGTGATACTCACTAAAAATAGTTTTTTCAGGGCTTTTAAGTGCTCCTTAAAGCTTTGTTCACACATCTGCATTCATCTGTGTTCTTTTCTGCAGGTGTGTAATGTTGGTAATCAGCTGCACCACAGTAAGAATCAGTTCCAAGTATTCCTCTCGATCACATCACGGTGGTGACTTGATTCATATTTCCTTTATGAAGACTAGGGGGCTTTGCCCCCTGCTTGCTTCGCTCGCCAACCCCCGGGCCAGCACTACGTGCAATCCACATTACGTCTCTGCCACTCACGTATGGGGATTCGGATGTACAATTTAAACAGATTGTTATTTTCATGAGAATTGTTACATATGCATAATAGAACTAACTTTTTTACATTACAGCGAGTAATTAACCATATTAAAAAATAGTAAAACGTAATAATTTGAAAGTAAATTATGTTTGATGTTGCATTTGAATTTTTCGTTGCATTATACGATTTGGGTTTTTTTTGGCTTTGAAATTAACATGCACATATATTTTAAATTTACACTTTTACTGTAAAACTTCAGTAAAAATAATTTTTGAGTTAAATTTTCATTAATATTGCATTGAATTTTGATTCCGTATTTGGACTTACATCATGACAATGCAATGTATAACTGCCCAACTTTTTCGAATGCTTGTCGCTGTGATTTGTTAATTGTCTTTGCAAAAGCTACTCTAATGGGAAACGGTTAACGTTTTAATATGAATGGCATATCAAGATCTCCGTAGGTGTCTAATGTTATCTGTGGGAAATGTACTACATTACAATTCTTGGATACATCCTTCTTTCAACAGTAATTTGGGCAGTGGAAGACCGGAAGGTGTTTAACGATTGTAGTTATTTTTTGTGATATTGTAAGTTGATGTCTTCATCTTCCACACGATCACCACCAACTGTTTCAGCATAGTCTATTTATATGCAATTGACCAATTTGCCGTGTAACCGATCGACAATTTTCACATTAATTTGTTTGACTTCATCGTTTCTCACTGCTAGGATTGCCTGTGTACTCATTTCTTCTGTTGATATCATCAATAAGATTTAGACATAATGCATCTTCTTTAATTGGGAACTTAAAGTGAGGAAAACGTTAAAATTTATGAGCTGAGAGAGCAGGAAATGTGTCTGTCAAGCGCATTCACACGAATGAGATGTGAGAGGACTGTGGGCGTGTCTGAATATGGTTTAGAGGAAAGTGTGACTTAAAACAATCTCATGTTAAAATTCTTGTATCGCGGGACTTGAAAAAATCTCTTCAAAAAAGTCTTGTCATAGGATTTTTTTATATAATAGAGAGACAAACCAAATCACACATTCTTGTGCATCAGTGTGTTTTCTCAACACCCCCGCAGCCTCCCGCTTACCCTTACTTTTCCTCCTTTCTTGATATGAATGAGCCATGTGTGGTGGAGCTTTGAGTTTCTCTTTAGTCTCTGATGTATTTTTCGGATTGCAATTTCCAAGATTGTAGCAGTACAACAACAACAATATGCTACGTCCTTGTCGAACATCTGAAGTCTAAGTCCTGGTGGGAATAATACATACTGTGGAAGATGACTTGAACAACACTGAACAAGTGACATCAGACATTTAATTGGAGATGACGTTGACAGTGAATATGCATTTTACACTAAGGTGTAAACGTAATCTGGATAAATTATATTGGGTGTCACACATATGCACATAGGGGGTATCCACGCAACATCAGTGAGGTAAGAGCATCAGCATCACCCCTGGGGAAACGTGATCACTAACAGCTCCTCTCCATTCACCCAAAGACCAGAACTTAAGTCAAACAGTGACTATTGACACCACTTCCTGGTTACCCCAGGAGGTCCAACCTCTTCCGTCAATTTAAACGATGACATCGCTGCAAGTTAATCTTCACTACACTGCACAACAAAGTTTTGCTTCTTGAACACTGTTGGGTGTTTCTTATAGATTTTTAGGTGCTGATCACGAATATCACATCAAAATTTACCAATTACGTACCATTTCAGTTTTTGTCATGATTTTTTCTTATATTTGTATCCAAACATTTTCGCTCCCATAAGTGACTTATCAACAACGATTTGTGCAGCCTGGGCATGTCCAGGCATGGAATCAGGCCAGGTTGGAAGCTGTTCTGTGGAAGCCGACGTCCTTGGCATGCCTGGGCAGGTCTAAACGAACTTAACACAGTCTCAGCATGCTATAAAGGTGGCTTGCATATACCGATCCTGCTCCTTTGGTTATTATAGATAGTCAGTGTGTATGCATAGTATCAGTTTAGTAAAGTATAGTATCTGTAGCAATATAACAATAAGTAAGCGTGATGCTATAGACATTTTGGTGTCGAGCGATTTGTCTCATCAATGTCGTAACAGCCTCAATACATTCTGCTATATCTGTGGCAAATATACACTTGTGCCTCAGGTACGTTGGATGACCGCTCTTGTGAAGAAAGCTTATCATCTGTATTTCAGCTGCAATATTGGTGATCAAGACAAGGAATGGGAGTCTCACATTTCCTGTGCGACATATGCTGTCAGCCTGAGAACCTGGTTCAGAGGCACTTGAAAGACGATGCCGTTTGCTGTTCCGATGATATGGCGAGAACAGAAAAACCATGTGACGAACTGTTACTTCAGTTTGACTAATGTGTCTGGTTTCTCTGCCAAAAACAAGATGTAAATTGAATATCCTAATCTGCCTTTAGCAATGAAACCCATGCCACATGATGACAGTCTTCCAATTCTGAAACCACCAGAGGATTGGACCTTAGACGAACCAGATGAAGAAACTGCAATGCAGGGTTGCTGAAGCATGTCCAGTATAGCAGGTACAACTGGAATATCTGTGGAGATCTTAAAGTCATTGCTCTGTTACTAGGACTGCAGATCAGCTATACAAAGTACTGTTGTTTCATTTGTGAATGGGACAGTCATGGCAAAGAGTCACACTATTCTCGACAGAACTGGCCACTCCGTAAAAGTTAGTTCCAAGACAGAAAAATGTGGCACATGAATCACTTGTTGACCCGGCAAAGATATTTTTGCCTCCTCTTCTCATAAAACGGACTCATGAAGAATTTCGTGAAAGCACTGAACAAGGAAGGCAAAGATTTTCGTTATTTAAGACAGATGTTCCCAAGAATAACTGACAGCAACATCAAAGAGGGCATTTTTTTGGCCCCCAGATCAGACATGTTATGAGCGACAAGTGTTTTGAAGATCTGGTAGTTTGGGCAAAAAAAAAAATGCCTGGAAAGCCTTCAAAGATGTAGTTGACATTTTTCTGGGCAATTACAGAGCCCTAAACTACATTCAGCTGGCAGACAAACTTCTCAAAGCATAAAAGACAATGAAGTGCAACATGTCACTCAAGATTCATTTCCTCCACTCACACTTGGACTTCTTCCTCACAATTCTCGGTGCTGTCAGTGACGAACACAGTGAAAGGTTTCACAAGGACATTGCTACAATGGAGAAACGATACCAGGGCAATTGGAATCTATCAATGCTTGCTGACTACTGTTGGACACTGCAATGTAATGCACCAGATGTTGACTACAAAAGAAAATCAGGAGCAAAACACTTTTAATTCTGTTAAATTTAATAGCTTATGCGAAACATAAATGTGACTAAATACGTTATTATTATTTCTCAGAGTTCCTACGTGATGCAGTAAACCCAAAGCTATATTTGTGCATATCCAGTAGGTACCTGTCAAAATCAGCCAAAACTTTTCAGGAAGCAAAACTTTTCAAAAAAATTGTTGTGCAGTGAATTATTGGAATTACTTGAAAGAGTACTGAGGTCCACTTTGGGAGGCCTTTTCAAACCTGTTTGCCCGAAAGAGGTTCTCAAAGATGGTAAAGTCTGAGTTTGCGCTTTTTCTTTACTTTCCATTATTTGCTCAACTTTAAATAGGGGTCTCAACTGGTCCTCAACCCTTTATCATTTTCCTGTAGTCATTTACTTGCACGGGATACAACCCAGTGTCACACACGCATGTTTAGGAGGCAATTAAAGGGCTCGAATACATGTAATACCACGCCGGACCAGGGGGTGGCGAAGTGCACTAATTCTCCCTCTCGATCTCTTACAGACCATTCTAGGGAAATCCCGCCCAGCTCTGGGGCAGCCAACGACATCACTTCCGGTTTCGGTCCCGATGACATCACTTCCTGTAATGGCCTTTAAAAGCTGCCATCTTGTTAATATTGAGTTAGTTCTATTTTGGCCTGAATAGTGTGAACATGGATCTGATTATTAAGACGTTTTGCAGCTGGGAACAATGATACGGGTGGCTGACCCAAACCTTTGCAATGTCTTGTGATCTTTATTGTTACACCAGATACAAAACACATAATAATTTTACGGATCATTAAATGCATGGGCTTCACTGTGTTATGGAAGAAACATGTTCAGAGGAGAGATGCCTTTTACAGGATTTACTGGGGCATCTCATCTCATGCAAGGTCCGTTCAGCACACTTAACGTCGGTCGGAGTCACTCACCCCAATTGCTAAGGAGCAGTGATGAGCAAAACAGGGACACTTTATTTCACTTACAGTTTTGTAAAACTGACACTAAAATTACGATTATTATTATGAAATATGAAACTTACTAAAAACATTTTTGAAGGTTCTTAAAATTTTTTTTGGGTGGAAATAAAGGACACTGCTTCCTAAAGCTTTACCTATGACACACTCTTTACTGGTTTTTCTTTGCAGGGAAACTCAGAGCACGGAAAGTCGCCTCCCTGCCACACTGCTACCTTCTGATGATGTTTTTTTTAGTAGAGATCTTTATTTAAATACTTAAAATATGAAAGGACAGGCAGATGTATGCTGTATTAATGTATGAAAACAGTTCCTGCAGTTTATTTAGTGATTTTTTTTGTAATGCAAAACACTGAATTTTGCTATGGATTCAGTTTTGTGTGAATCATTCACTTATCACAGGCAGCCTGCTGTTTCCTAAGAAACATCTATGGAGACACAAGGAAATCATGCAAACTTCACATGTAAGGCAATGCCTGGGCCAATGGTTGAATCCAGTTACTTAGGATCCGTAAGACAGCAGCACCGAGCACTTGCACCTCTACTGTGTGCTTCTCTTATTTACAAAATAAAAAAAGAAAAAGCTTAACACAGAAGCAAGCAGGATAATCAGACCACCATGCGTTAAGTGGCTTTCTTTAGCTGACCAGACATCTCATTATTTATCAGCTGCCCTTTGATTTAATGTACCTTTCTACAAGGTGCATGAAACTCCAAGAAGGACAATCCCTCCCCAGGCTTTTTGATTTAAAATACTCTGTCTCGGCAAAGCAGAGCAGAGTATGTTGGAGAAATGTGTGGGTACTAGCCGGGTCACCCCTCTTAAGAAAATTAAAATAATAGCCACTTGAATACACGAGTAGAAAACAAAATTGCTTCAGATAGCCTTAAGTACCTGTATAAGTCACAGGAGCTCCATCCTCTTTGCTTGTCTGGTCAACATATAATTCCACCTTCAGGGATTGACCTGGTTTTATAGAGTTTGTACTGGAAGGGGAGGAGTCTTCTTGGGCATTCTGGGTGGAGCTAGGTGTCCTCCTTGGCTGGCTTTTCAATTCTACAGAGAAAAGAAAAGATGCCTTTAGCACCAGCACCCCTTCTCACCCTGGGGATGGTGCTGCCTATCTCCTCATAGCCTGAATGGTGGTCCCCAGATACACATGCATGACACTACATTTAGCACAATTGCTGGATTAATGGGTTGTGTCCCTTATAGAACAATGAATATCTAGGCAGCCTTTCTATCACAGTTCATAACAGTAAAGCCAGAGTGAGGCCTCCTTGTGACCCTCCATGAAAGACAGTCAGTTAGTCTTTTTTCTAACCCGTTTAGTCCTGAACAGGGTTGCAGGGGTCTACTGGAGTCTATCCCTGCTAGCACAGGGCACAAGGCAGGAACAAACCCTGGACAGGGCACCACACACACACACTACACATAATAGGGCCAATTTAGCATTGCCAATACAATAACCTGCATGTCTTTGGACTGTGGGAGAAAACTGGAGCACAGTGGAGGAAACCCACACAGACACGGGGAGAACATGCAAACTCCACACAAGGAGGGACCTGGGATACGAAGCCTTGACTCCCTATTGCAAGATACCAGCACTACTACTGCACCACAGTGCCATACCCCTCCATGAATGTAGAATTGATAACACATTTATGTTCTCTTTTTAAAGAATTGAATGGGTGGTAAGATTTTGTGTCTGACCTCAATAATGAAGCAAGACATTTCTAGAAAAAAAGTCTGTAGAATGCTTGGAGGACTGAATGAAAGCAATGTTTATGAAGCAGACACTCCATTACAAAAACTGCCAATGAGTCTTTGAGCCTTATGCAGAATTGTGTGACTCTCTTTCATCCTTAGTATTCATTTACTCAAGGTGATGGAAGGATCAGGGAGAATGTCCTTTATTCATAGGACACCCTTATTCACACTGAGCTGCTTCAGAGTCATCAAATAGCCGAACCTGCACAACTTAGAACCCACTCGGGCATAAAAAGAATGTGCAAATTCCACACTTGAGCTATGATTCAGAATGTGGAGATGTGCCATTCCACCATTTAGACAAATTCAAATAACAGAACAGGAGTCTGAGATCTGTGATTTCCTTAAGTGGATGGTTTGAAGCTACAGGCCACGTAAGCTGAGCAAGCAGAACAGCAGTCTTCATGAAAAAAGAACACATTTTAGAAGAGAAGCTTCAGTTAGTGGTCTTTAGCAGATTCCGGTGCAGTTTATTCTCCATTATTGCCTTTTTTGAACTTTAAAAGCCAGGGCCCTGTTTTAGGTATTTTAGTGGTGGCTGGGGGCTGGCTGCCTGGGGTAAGGCCATATCTTGTCAGGCTAGTGAAGATCCTGGCTCATTAAGTGGGACTTTTTGGAAGGTTTTCCTAATGATGATGTTGTCTGTCCATTACACTAATGTGGGAAACTCCCAGTCCATCACAGAACACATGAGTGGGCAAATGACTTTGCGTTTTTGTTTTATACTTTTATTTATTATTTTTAACATTATTTTGGTCATGTTCTTCTGGATGCACATTTTTATGGATGTGTTTCAATTAAGATTTTGAAATATTTACAGTGATTTAACTATAATGAAGCACAAAAATGTGTGGACAATAAATACTTGAACAGCATTAAGTGTGTCCTAATGAAGAAACCGGGTTGGGCCATTGCAGTCCTTCAGGGCCGAACCTGAACACCCTGCTCTCAAGTGCCAAGCGAAGAAGTGCTCACAAAATTCAGGCCAAAAGAAATGGAATTATGTGTGCCTTCCTAGCCTCCTCTGTTTCTATTTTTGCAATTCCATTAGGCAAGCTGTTCCTTCCATTTATAAACTTCAACGTGAATAAAGTGTTCTGCTCTTTGCCCCAAATGGGCTAACTGATGTTCTCCGTGTGCTTTTCATGTCGTCATTAAAGAGCCTTTGTGGTGCACTTCTAATTTGCTCCCATAAGAGTTTTGAAAGCTTCCTCGAGATCCCTGCCTAATGTACAAAAGTATATCCAGTTCAGTTTGTCTCTGGAAAGCAGACCCCTGTGGCCCATTTTGAGTCCGACTTGATCTCTTTTAAACTTCTCCTTAAGCATAGTGTCTTTTTGATATTTTAAAAAAATGTAAAAAGAAAATGATGGTTCTGGTTAACTTAAAGGCTCTACACAGCTTTAACACAACCTGCTCTACCTTAGCTAACCCTCCCTAGAATCCTACCATTTCAATAAAAAATACGCATTAAGCAGCAAAATATGAGATCAGGGTGGAAAAATGTTAAACAGAATACTATTGAATCAACTTGAACTTTACTATCCACAATAAGACATCTTTATTATTCTTTATATCAGTTCGTTACTGCGGTGGGCTGGTGCCCTGCCCGGGGTTTGTTCCTGCCTTGCACCCTGTGTTGGCTGGGATTGGCTCCAGCAGACCCCCGTGAACCTGTTTTTGGACAAAGCGGGTTGGACAATGACTGACTGACTGATGACAGTTCTTTATTCACAATCTGTGTCACAGTAAGACATAAGTAGCATTTTACGCTTCATCGGAACTGGAGATTTGAACCCCAGCTCAATGGCCGACAGCAAGCCATTGTGTGAAATGAAGTTTAGGGCCACGGCAAACTCCTGATGGAGAAACTTCACCTTAATTGGAGTTTGTACCCCAAAATGTTACACAGCCTTAACCTAAAATGGAGTTTTGTATAATTAAGTTATTAAAAACTAGCTGCTCTTCAACAGGAGTGACATCTTGTGAATTGGAGTTGTAAATCTCAGCTGATCCTTAATGGGGAGTCTTTCTGTAAGGTGGAGGTTTAGACTGCAGCTGCCAGTCACAGCAGCCATCTTGTAAAAGAGAGATTTAAACCCCAGCTCAGTCCTGATGTAAACCTTCATGTACAATACAATACAATACAATTTATTTTTGTATAGCCCAAAATCACACAAGAAGTGCCGCAATGGGCTTTAACAGGCCCTGCCTCCTTACAGCCCCCCAGCCTTGACTATCTAAGAAGACAAGGAACAACTACCAAAAAAAAAACCCAGTAGGGAAAAAATGAAAGAAACCTCGGGAAAGGCAGTTCAAAGAGAGACCCCTTTCCATGTAGGTTGGGCGTGCAGTGGGTGTCAAAAAAAAGGTGGTCAATACAATAAAATACACAGAACAGAGCAGAAGTAATCCTCAATACAGTATAAAAATATAGTATGGAGCAGAATTTAACAGTAGATAATATCACATAATGTGATTTGCATTTGTTTAGAGTCCTGGAGACCTCGGCCATTAAGCTGCCTCCCCCATTTGGCCATTCCACAGCTGAAATAGCGCTAATCCGATGAAAGGACCCCTCTACCTGATGATTCCTGTGATCCTCCATCAGAGATGACTTTACCATAGCCAGGCAACAACTTGGCATTTGAGCAGTGGCACCAAGTGACACTTTTTAGTACCTAGAAGAAAAACAGAATAGGTGAGGGTTAGTAACAAATTATAACGATCACATTATTTATGTTTTAGTGCTAATGATTAACAACAGAGATGCATTCTGTACAGCTAATCAGCAGCTCTAGTCAGGATATGCTAAACTGAAGTACAGTGATCTCTCCTTGATCGCGAGGGTTGCATTCCAGAAACCCCCGCGAAGTAAAAACCATATGTTCATATGGTTATTTATATATATTTTAAGCCCTTATAAACTCTCCCACACTCTTATAAACATTTCCCTCACAGTTAAACAGCATAAACTCTTTGTATTCTCTTAGATATTAGGTAAGATTCATTTGAAATTATGTATGTAAACACACTGCTTATATACAGTAAAACCTAAATATTATTTTAAAGATTTCGAGCGTCTCCGATATCACATATGTTACAGCCATTATGACATACTAACATATGTCACTAAACATACATACATGTTGTACTAAGTACTGTAAGTAGAATATTAATTATGGTTACTCACCAACAATGACACAACGACTTGTCCGATAACAATGAGTGTAGTTTTACTGCACAACAAAGGAGAGCGTTACAGCTCTTCGAAAGGAGACACTTCAGGCGATTGTGTAGCACTGCCGTTGTTCTTCTTCCGGCAGTCTTCAATCCAAATCCCTAAAGCAGATTCCATCCGGACTACCGCTTTATTACATCCACTTACAACTCGTTTTGCACCCTGGTTAAAGGACACTGCGGCTGTAGATCTTATATTCTTTTCCTCCTTTTTAAATAAAAAGAATTGTGGACTCATTGATGCTGAAAGGTGTCCTACAGCGGTGTTGCTGTTCCATTCCTTCAGCATATCCAAAACTTTTACCTTTTCGGCAATCGTTAGCATCTTCCATTGGTGCTTTCGCATGGCCCCTGAAGCAGTAGCAGGAGCAGATCATTTTGGAGCCATAACAAAGGGCTTGACTATGCACAAAGATAAACACAAAAGAGCACAAAAGTTAACTCTTTACACAGCAAAACACGTTAATGCTGAATGAGCAAGACGAGACTTCCTGGTTAACGCAGTGGAATCGAATTCGCCGCTCCGTCGCTGAGCCAATCAGCACACAGGAACTTAACTCCATGCTCTGATTGGGTAGCTTCTCAGACACCCGCCAATAGTGTCCCTTGTATGAAATCAACTGGGCGAACCAACTGAGGAAGCATGTACCAGAAGTAAAAAGACCCATTGTCCGCAGAAACTCGCGAAGCAGTGAAAAATCTGTGTTATATATTTAGATATGCTTACATATAAAATCCCCAATAGAGTGAAGCCGTGAAAGTCGAAGCGCGATATAGCGAGGGATTACTATAGTGAGTCTTCAGTCGGGATTTGAAAGCTGAGACTGAAGGGGCACCTCTTATAGTAGCAGGCAAACCATTCCACAGTTTAGGCGCCCTGAAACTAAAAGCTCAACTTCCCACTGTTATTTTATTAATCCTTGGAATCATAAGCAGACTGGCATCTTGAGATCTTAATGTACATTCTGGTTTGTACGTCATGATAAGTTCAGACAAGTAAGCCAGACCTTGGCCATTTAAGGCTTTATATGTTAAAAGGAGGATTCTGAAATCTGCCCTAAACTTAACCGGGAGCCAGAGTAAGGATTTAAGAACTGGAATTATGTTTTTGTATTTTCTTGTTCTTGTAATAATTCTTGCAACAGCATTTTGGATTAACTGGAGGCTGTATAAAGAACAGTTTGAACATCCAGTGAACACTGCATTGCAGTAGTCAATCCTACTAGAAATAAATGCATGAATTAATTTTTCAGAATCCTGTTTATTTAGAAAGCGCTTTAATTTCCCAAAAATCTTAAGATGGAAGAAACATGATTTGGACAACTTTGTAATATGCGCTTTAAATGACATGCTAGAGTCAAAGATAACTCCTAGATTGTGGGCTGATTCAGTAAAAAACATGGATGTAACGTGAAGATTTGAGTCCAACTCCTCCAGATGGAGGTCCTTCATCTGAAAAAGAATTTACACTTACCCTCCAAAGATATGTGATTAGTGATGAGGGAAACAGGCAAGTTTGATTTACATATAGTTTGAGAAACTGACACTAACATTCATTTTGCTGGCTATTTTGCAATTGCAAAATGCGAAACTCATTAAAAAGCATTTTGCTGATTTTACAGTTTTTTAGGATAAAGAGAAAGGAATACTACTCCCTAAAGCTTTGTTCATACTTCCATGTCTACCTGTTTTCTGATATACAGAAGCAGAAGATACACAAAGATACACCGAAACACAACGTCGTGCACATAACCCTTTTCCTCTACAGAAATACTCACTAAATGGGATGTCAGCCACCATCTCCTGGTAACCCTTATTTCCTCTTTCATGATTTTTGCACATCAGCATGAAGAGACGCACACTGCAACTGCTGTGGAGGTTCAAGTTTCTTTTCAGTCTCTGATGCATCTTTAGGATTGAGATCACCAAGACTGCCATTATAGTAATTATGTTGTTTTGTATATGTATTTTGCCTCATGTTATAGTTTTCACCATTCGCATTTGGAGTCTGTTTATTGTTATCATGTGAACTAAAACAATTTTATGTTACTGCCGTTCGCTTTCCTTATTTACACAATGTGATACACATGTCACATGACCACATTTGGTGCACCAGTTACGTCACAGTTTCCAATTATTTCATAAATAATTTCTTATTTGGATAAAACTTTTGTGCTTCTGTTTCCTGTGTAGTTAGTTAATATAACAAGCAGGCTCTAGCGTCAGGTTTTGTTTTCGTTTTCAATTTTAAACTCCTTTTATCGTCCTTGACACGGACCCCATTTCCCTGTTGTGTTTTGGTTGCCTATGGTCTGTCTCTTTGGCTCTGGCTCTGCTGTCTCCATTGACCATGATTTGCTGCCAAATGCTGCCATCTCCTGGTCATTTCTGTGCCATCAAATATCTTTTTGGGACCTGTGTATTGTAACAGTCATTCTAACTGGCAAAGTGAGGATCGTACTACCAGAACACGTCTGGTGACTCAACAAAATGTCTACGTGTGACAGGAAATGTGTCTGGTGATTGTTTTTTCACTTGAAATCATTATTTAAATAGTAAATGACAGGCAGACGCACGTGGAATTAATGCTTGTAGGCACTTGCAAATGGAGTCAAACCTCTTTCTTCCTGAGTCAATAGATTGAATTTTGCTGGGAGTGAAACACCATTTGGTTCCTCTTGCACTGCTTTTTTGAATTTAAATTCATCCTAATGTCTTTTTTTGGTTGCTGGCTTTTAGGCCTTAGATAAAACTATCATCTGAAATTTTGACCACCCATTTGTTTTAGCCCTTGCTTATACCTTCATCTCCTTATCTTAAGCCTTTTTGTTCTTTAGGACTAATGAAACCTCACCTGGACTGAAAAACTTAGTAAGGAGCCCAGAAAGTCAACCCAACATGACTGTGCTTTGCTGTTGTTGCTATTTTTTAATTCTTTCAATTAGATTTTGGAAAGAGGACACAAGATGATCCTGCATGAGGCACTGGTCTAGAATAATAAGTAGTGATGAGCAGAATGATACTTGAAAATTGAATTGATATCGAAACTCAGTGCCTCAAAAAAATATGCAAAATAAATTGGGTTTCACATTGAGCAACATTTGTGCCATTCATACAGGAAGAAAAGTATTTAGTTCCTGTCTGAAAGCAATTTCATGCCTGATTTGGAAAATGCATTATATAAATAAAATATATTATTATTATTATTTTCAAATATGTTTTCCTGTTATTTAGAATTTAAATAAAGTTCTCAAGTGAAAAAAAAAATCACCAGAATATCCTCAACTTGGACAAAGTGGTTACAAGGCAACAATACTTGACACCAGTGATTTTTTTGTGTTGTTAGTTTTCCTGGGGATAAATTCCAGTTATGTGCATGATGGTTAATTGCAAAACATGGTGTATTACTTGCAAAACAAATGTGTCAATTTCACAAATCCCTAATATAAAAAGTATCCCCAATGCCCTGCTGAAAGGAGATTACACAACAAGCTCATGAGTTAAGTGTTGAAAACTATGAGAGAAAGATGTTAATCAATAATCAGGACTGTATTTCTGAATTCTCCTTTCTCACGTCACCTTACAACGTTGCTCTGTAGCATCATATGAAGCCTTGCCATACTCTGTGTCTTCCCAGCTCGTTCCTTCAGTGGTTATGTTTGTGATATGAAATACTATGAGATAAGCCGCTTCAATGTGGTTGTCCATTTATGGAAATTTGGATACAAGAGAAGAGACTGGTCACCAAGACTTAACAGAACACTAATTTTCAAGGCCCATTGGTGTGCTAAACACGAAATTTGCATCAACCCCACTGAATTTGTCGTTGAGCTTCATTGATGCAGAAAAACAATTTAGATGTCAAAAACATTTAGAAATCTCATTGGAACAGTCACTCTGCAGCGAGAAGGGTGAAGCTAGAGAGCTATACTGTAATAACACTTCTGCCTACTTTCTAAAGGTACACATTATCAAGTTCATTCACAGTTCTGCAGGCTCCTTTCCACACACTTTCTTGTCCCGTGCCCTCCCACACACTAAAAGTATTAACCCGCTCCCGTTAGCTCTTCAGCTTGAGGCTACAAAGCCATGTGGGACTGATTTTTTTTCAATTCCTCTGCTGTCAGCTTTCTAAAGGACACATTCTGCTCCCGTCTGCTCCTGCACATATCCAACCTCAGTTCTGCCCACTTGTGCCAACAGAACTCAAATTTTGTACCGTGCCACAAAATATCAGTTTGGGTCTCATGAGTCCCACGCTGTCTTGTGGAAAAGAACACTCCTTGATGAGGCCACCAAAATATAAATAAATAGACAAGGGCAAATTTTCCCTTGCTCTTTTGTGTGTGAATTTGAGCGTGTAGTTGCCATTGTAACTACAAGAAGTTGTGTTTGGGAGTCTAAGACACTACAAAAGAGGATATGAGGCCTCTAAAATGCTCCACAAGGCAGAACAGCAGACACAACCCCTTGCAGCCAATCCCCAAGTCTACCTGCCAGCTTCAATCTAGACAGGCCCAAAAATGTGGAGTCAGCTTTAAAAGTCATTCATTCATTTTCCAACCCACTATATCCTAACACAGGGTCATGTGGGGGGTCTGCTGGAGCCAATCCCAGCCAGCACAGGGTGCGCAAGGCAGGAACAAATCCTGGGCAGGGCACCAGCCCATCACAGGGCACATACACACACACACCAAGCCCACACTAGGGACAATTTAGGATCACCAATGCACCTAACCTGGATGTCTTTAGACTGTGGGAGGAAACCAGAGCACTCAGAGGAAACCCACGCAGACATGGGGAGAACATGCAAATTCCACGCAGGGAGGACCTGAGAGGCAAACCCAGGTCTCCCAACTGCGAGGCAGCAGCGCTACCACTGCACCACCCTAGCTTTAAAAGTTCAAAAAGTAAAGAAATTCCCAAATTACATCAAAATGTTTCATAAGGGAAAGAAACCTGTAAAACTCTGGCTTGCTAAGACAATCCAAAGCAAAAAAATGTATAAATAAAGAATTTAAAAAAACAAGTAAAAAACAGGGAAAAGGGGCAAAAAAGATTTGCCTAAAAAGACAATCCAAAGCAAGCAAGTTCCAATACACAATCTAAATGCAGAAATTCAATCAGCAGAGCAAAAGAATCCAGTAATCAGAAATTAAATGAAAAGACAAACAAAACTTATAAAACATCCACACAAACACAATCATCCAGTGGTGCGTTCTTTTCTCGAACTGAATATAAAGGCAGAGGGAGGAGTCAGCAGCAGAACTGCCAGTGGCTCCACCAATGCTTAAATATTAGCTAATAAAAAATAAGAGAAATTACATTGAAATGAAAAATAATATTTCAAAAATAACAAAAAAACCCCACAATGGAACAGAAAGGAAACACAAGCCAGGCGAAACTCTGCCTGTAACACAACACAAGGTTGCTGTCTCCTGTTCTTCCAGCATCCAGGCTCTGAGCATGAGGCATTTTGTTGTGCACACGGCAAAGTGGTGTGAGTGTGAGATAGGACCTCCAAAATATTATCACATGGTGGAGGATATATTTACAAAAGTAGCAAAAAAATATACAATAAAAAACGCAAAGGAGCAAAAAAGAGGGAAAAGAATTTGCCAGACAGGCAACCTGAAAAGAAACAACTCGCAATACAATGTACTAGAGTGTAATTGCAAAACAGAAGCAAAAGTAGTTGAAGAAAAACGGAAAAAACATTGAAAATAATACTCACAAACTTAAATCTTAACTCCACCAAAATGCATCAATGAACCACAAGTGAACTCAACTTCCCAGCCTTCCTTTTAAGCGGGTGGGAGCAGTCCACCCCCAAAACACAAGGAATGAGAAGACATTTAAAAAAAACAGTACACAAGAAATTTAAAACATAGTGAAAATAGTAATACATGACACATAATGGCTAAATGATAAATTAACATAACAATTGTAACATAAGGACACAAACAATGTCAAATGTTTGGGCGGATCCCCAGTATACTGTAGCAAAAAAAGCAATGAAGTCTTCACAGACAGAGTTCAAAACACAACTCGACAAAAAATAAAATGAAGATGGTATATATACAGTAGTTGGCTGCAGGAAGTGATGTCAGGGGTGAATAGCATTCTGGAACCTGAAGTGACATCAGGAAGAGGCGGGTCCTCAAGGGTTGGAACCGGAAGTGATTTCTGCAGGGAGAGAGAAGAAAGAGTTAGAGGGAAGCGCCAACCCCTGGTTCAACGGGTAACTGCATCTATTTGAGCCCGTAAACTGTCTCCCAAACCCACGTATGTGTTACAATATTATCAGAAATAAATATAATAAATAGTACAAACTAATACAAATGAAAAAGACTTAGAAAGGGAATATAACCATGAGCCAAGGAATGAACCTTTGGCTAAAAACATAACAGACTGGGGTTTAATTTTGCTGGCCACACTAAATATGGACCTGATATCAGTGTAATTGGTGTCAGAAGTGGGATGCATTTCTACACAGATTGGAAAAATTCATATGAGAGAAAGTGAAACAACATGTGTACTTTACAAAGTGAACAGAATTCAAAGTAAAGATTTTTTCTACTCTTTATACTCAACTGCTTTCATCTTGGCCGAGAAATATAAATTAATAGCTCCATAACCAATGCACGTGAACAGGGGACACATTATTTTTTCCACAGCTGTTTTTGATTCCCTTTTCTTGAATATGCTCACTTAAGTAACCCACAATGTGTTTGTGAGAATTTCTCGGAGTGGACTGACCTTTGGGCTGCTGTAGCTCCTACAGTACGCCTCACCTCTGACCCTGCCTCTTCCTGGCCATCGAGGTATACAGAATGAGAAGGGAGTGAAGAAAAGTACAAAGATTTCAATTTAAAGCAGCAGCACGCTTTTGTTCACCTCACCCAGCAGTCCAATAACTTAGATGGTAATGAAAAGTTCAAATTGGTTGGAAATGCAACAACAGTTTATGTAAGTAAATAGAAGAAAAAGAGAGAAAGGGAGATTTAATGAAGGGAACCTGCACCTGCACACACACACACACACTCAAACTCAGGCTTGTTTGGAGTCACCTTAAACAAAATGTCTTTGATAATGTGAGAGAAAAACTGGGGTATCAAGGGGAAAACTCACACAGTCACCTGTAGAACGTGCAAACAGAACACACACAAAAAATTAAAGGTGAGGGTCAAACACACAACTAGAATCGGAGAAGCAGCAGTGCTGTCTACCACACTGCCACACCACCAAGAGACCCCAGGTTATGCTGTAAACTTGATTACATTCAAACATGAATTAAGTTATTAAGCAGCCCCTGGTGGGATGGGACACAGTTACACACCAGCTCTCGGTCACAGAGAACCAGCTTTAGAGTTCATTAACTCACACGTCTGTAATTGGCAAAACAACACGTTGAGTAAATTTAAGACTTCAAACAAAATTTGAACATTTAATTTTTAGTAGTTGTTTTGTCCTGTTCTTCCATTGCATGTTGATGATGACAGCATCTTAAAACATTAAAATATTGGTTGCTGTGTCACCATGTGTTGCAAGTGGCATCTGCTAGGCGCACAAAAATGCCAGTGATGTCACAGTGGCCCTCTTATGTAAAGTTGACCTCTTGCATTATCAATGTGCGAAATCTCTTTCTAATCTTTGGTTACCTCAAGTAATCTTGTTTCTTTGGAAACCTTGTTTTGAGTTTGTTTCTTATTTTACTTTGCTTACTTGTCTACTCCTTTTGTTTTAGCTGTTAATTACTTAGACCTTTGTGAATCGACCTTGACTCTGTTGTGACGTTTCTTCTCGTTTTGCAGATACAAGACCACTGCCTCACTCTGGAGGCCACACAGTTCTGCTCTTCATGATGTGTGACCTCATCTATGTGACAGATTAACTACTGGCACAACACTCCAGTCACTACCTGTTATCTGGATAAATACTGAAACTCTAAACAATTCTTTGCAACTCTCTACTTTTGCTACTTTAATCTTTCTCTTTTTGCCTTTAATGGTGCTTAATGTTGTGGTTTTAAGCACTTAATTTCTCATTTTTGATTTTTGGCAACTGCTGCTCAGTTTCCTGATAGTAAGGATAAGTTAGTTAAATAATTATAGATGTTGTGGCCTGTAGGGGGCACACCAGCCGCCCAAACCCGACACAGACAGACACCAGGCACAAGTTCAAGGCACAGCATATGTTTATTATCAGTAGCAAACGCTTACCTTTTGCTCCCCGCGGCACCTCAGTACAATAAGCACCAATCAGTACAAGTCACAGCACTTTCTTTGCCTTCCTCTTTTCTCTCTGCCTCCACTCCTCCTCCAGCAAGCATCGTCTCTCTTCCTCCTGACTCTTCCTCTTGTAGTAGTGGCCGCTGGCTCCTTTTAAGCCGCACCTGGGAGTATTCCAAGTTGCTTGTTAGGGAGATCTAGAATCACTCCCAGGTATGGCAGAAGCCCAGCGTAGGGCTCTGCAGCTCCTCCTGACAGCTGCCACGGAACACAACAGGGCTGTAGTGAACTCCATCTCCCAGACTGCCCTGAGGGAGTCCATGGTGCCACAGCAACCCAGTGGGAAATGCTCTCTAACGTCCCAGGGGTGATGATGCCCTGACCATGCTCTCTCACCCAGTCCTTCCTGGCCTTCCACGACAAAGTACATCACTGGGTCACCTTCAAGGCCTTGCCGGGGTATGTAGCACCTGCCCAAAGTGAGAGGGGGTGCTGTTGCTAACCTTGTCACCTGTTTCTGCATCTACAGCTCCAAGCAAACACCCATAGAGGGCAATTGACTCCACCCCTTTTGAGGAAATTCCTATAAAGCTGTGCATCCCAGGATGGAGGGGTCTGACTTTGATCAGAGCTAACCAAAGAGCTGGACCACCACAGAAGAGAAGGATCTGCTCAGGCAGGCAACATTTGCCTTAAGAGAAAGGCAACCACCAGCATTTTCTGTTTGCACTACCATGAATTAAATGGAACAGTCTGGTTGGTGTCCCAACATTTCTTCCTTGAAACTGGGATTCACTACCATTTGACCAGAACAGACAGACAGACAGATAAACATGAAAGGTACTATATTAGATAGATAGATAGATGAGACACTATACATTATTGTTTATCTTAGTCCTTGAAAGTAAGAATTTCACTGCACGATGTACATGCCGCAATACTACTATTATTATTAGTCTTTGCCATTTTTGAAAATGTATTTATCATTGTTCTGTATCGTTCACTCTCTTAATTGTATTCTAATAATGACAATTATTGGCAAGTTTCTCATGATTTGACTAAGGTTCTGTCCCTGGCTTTAGTTTCTTTTCTGCATATTTACTTTATGGCTTTTTAAATGCATTTTTTTGTTCTTTAAAAATGTTATTAAATATGTTTTTTTCTGTTACATTTTATTGTTCTTTAAATGCCGATTTCTTGTTTGTTAATTTTTCTTTGCATTTTTAGTTTAACTATCTTCCTTGTCCTTTGTATATTGAGCCAAATGGGGCAGGCCTCACCACTATTGCTAAAAATGTGGTGGAGAAACGGGATGCACAGCTGATTTTAAATCATATGGACGCGCATTAGAGCAGGTGTTGGTGGTGAGACTTCGTAGGTGGATTTGAGATTTACATAGAAATGTATCAACAAAATTATAGGGAAGTGGTATGCTATGATTGAAGGTAGACAGGGCATCTCTTAATATGCTATGTTGTGCACTGATCTGATGAATTATAAATTACATAAGGTTTGTTTTTGGGTCTGCTGCATTATTCACTTGACACTGTACAAGTATTGACTCTCCATATGTGCTATGGTGTAATCAGGTCTTCTGCTATCCCGGACCTGCAGCTGAAGAGGGGCCAAATGCCATTGGATTTACAAGTGTGACAGGTGCCTATGACATACTGGGTATACCTTTTTGGTCATGATGATGTTGATCCAACAAAGAATATATGAAATGGTGGTGGAAACATCTAAACAGTAAGATCTGTAGTTCTGGGTGGGCTGACAGTGAGCAGGCAGACACCAGTATACAATATACTCCTAACGTGGCATTTTCTGGATAGACCAAACACCTCCAAAGGGATATAAGAATGTGTGACAAATGAATGAAAGGTGATGGAGGTTGAGCAATACTGTATATGTGCCATTAGTATTATGTTATGACGCTAGAGCCCAAAATGTCAAATCTTTGTGAGGAAAAGGTAATTTGATCAAATGTTTAGTGCACACGATAGAAAGGATTGCAATCTTACTGGCACTACTTTAGGTAGAAAATGGATGACCTCAGAGGGTTCTGGTTCATTATCAGCCTGCTAGTTGGAGTATCAACATGTCAGCAAAATATCATGCTTGAGATTTGGCAGACATTGTTACAGCTGAAAAATGTGGGAATTTCGGGATGGCTTACATGGATCCTAGCACATGTGAGTGTGAAAGGGAAAGGAGTAGCAGACAGACTGGCCCAACAGTCCCCAAAGGTGCAGGATATTGATATTATTTCAATATGTATGAGAGAGGCGCACATTTTAATCAAATGGAATGTTTATTTAACCAGGCAAGAATACTTGGGATAAAGAAATAAAAGGAAGACATCTATAAGTGGCATGGTGGCGCAGTGGTAACGCTTCTGCCAAGCAGTAAGGAGACCTGGGTTCGCTTCCCGGGCCCTCCCTGCGTGGAGTTTGCTTGTTCTCCCTGTGTCTGTATGGGTTTCCTCCCACAGTCCAAAGACATGCAGGTTAGGTGCATTGGCGATTCTAAACTGCCCCTAGTGTGTGCTTGGTGTGTGGGTGTGTGTGTCCTGCAATGGGTTGGCGCCCTGCCCGGGGTTTGTGGGTTTGTTTCTGCCTTGTGCCCTGTGCTGGCAGGGATTGACTCCAGCAGAACCCCGTGACCCTGTATTAGGATATAGCGGGTTGGAAAATGACTGACTGACATCTATAAGGGGCACAAAAGAAAATTACATGACACTGGATGAATGAAAGAAATAAGAAGAAGGAGGTTATAATTTCATGGCTCAGCCTTGGCCATTCTTTATTAAATTATACTTTGTTTAGGATTAGAAAACATACCACAGAGTAATGCAGACCCTGCACACACTAGGGAGCCATTAAACATAAATTACTGAGGTGTAAAGTATTTGAAGAATAGAGGAAGGAGATGACAGGGCAGAGCAGCACCACAGTGAAGACTTTGTTAGGATATGAGCAAGGATGAGAAGAGCATCTTCAGCAAGCCTGTCTGTTTTTGAAACAGGTTGGATTATATGATGCAAGTTTAGACAGGAGTTATCAAAAGGGTGGCCTACTCCACTTCTCCTTCACACACACCAGTTCAGCAAAACTGGTCTGTGTTATTGCCTTTTCTTAAATTTATTTCTTGCTTATGAGTAATTTATGCTATTGATTCTCTCTTTAGTTTTGTTTTTATCTTTGAATGTTTTTCATTTTATGATTTTCTTTACTTTTATGTTCCCATGTAGTGTTCTTTGTGTTCTGCCCAGTCCTGTATATACATCCTAAGGAGGCAGGGCCACCCAATTACGCAGTTGGGGTTCCAAGTCACTATATAATAGATAGATAGATGTGAAAGGCACCATATAGCAGCTAGATAATTTATGGATCCTGAGGGAAATTCAAGTACCAGTAGTCAAGATTGAATTATACCAAGCTATATACAAACATTTAAGTACACTTATTACACAAATAAAAAATACTATACAAATGACACAATCACAGTACCCTAGATAGTACATACAATAATGCCAGTGCAGTGAGAATTGTGCAAATAATCCTACTAGCAAAGTGACATGTCAAAGTCAAAGTGACAGATACTAAAGTGACTTAATATTAAAGTAAAATAAAATAAAATCACATTGCTTATGCTGATAGGGCAATAACAAACAAAAAAGAGTTATGCAATAATTATGTTAATGGCCAAGTAGTGAGTTATCAGATGTATGCAGTGCATAACTAATATATTTAATATAGTTTATGAGCAGAGGAAGAGAATCAGGTTCAGAGTTCAAGCTGCACCTCTGCCCCCCAAACCCCTTGCCCTGTTGTAAAGGGTTGAAGAGTCTAATGGGGAGAAAAGATCTCTTGTATCTGTCCGTATTGCAGTTCTGTGATAGCAGCCTACCACTAAGCAAGCGCCTCTATTTAATTATGGTGGTGCATAGAGGGTGATGTTTGGTGTCCTCCTCTCTGCAGCTTTCACCAGAAACTCCATTTCCATTCCAACTGCAGATCCTGCCCTTCTAATTAGCTTGTCAATACAATCAGCATCCCTCTTCTTCATGCTACCCTCCTAGCACACCACAGCATAGACGTGACTGATAGAACATCTGCAGGAGTTTCTTCTATATGTTAAAGGAGTGCAGTCTCCTCAGAAAATAGGGCCTTTCTGAACAGAACCTTTGTGTCCTCTGACCTGTCCAGCCTGTCATCCAACTGCAGTCAAAGGTGTTTGTATGTCTTGACCCACTCCACATCAGCCCTTTCAGTGGAGACAGGTCTCAGTGGAGGTCTAGGCCTAGATCTTGATGTAATGTTACATTCCAAAAAATATTAGTAAACTCATTGTTTTAGTTTCTGAACTGGTGAAAACATCAAAATGGGGAAATACTAGCTTGGAAAAGATTGAAAAAGTGAAAGCATAAGTTGCTTGGGACCAAAAGCAGCAGACACATTGAGTACCTAGGACTGAGCTAGAGAACCACAGCTATAGAGGATCATTGAATGGCAAAAGGAAGAACAAACCTTAAAAGAATGGGCCCACTCACCTAAGACAGTGTCACATTATACATCTCGTGGTCGAAGGGGATGTCAGACTTAATGACTGCAGTTGCTGATCTTGTCACCCGAGAATGTCTGGTTGCATGAACAAGAATCACAGGGGATGAGAAATAAGATGACACTATGACAACTTTTCCAGCCCAGTTTCCCATTTTTAAACTCGCCCATGTTAGCATCAGGCAGTAGTGAGTTTTTTTCAATTCTGTCGTGGTACACAAAACACGAGACACCAGAGAAATGAGCTTCTCTTCTGTTTGTGAGGTCCTTAACACCCATATTCTGTATTCCTCATTCCTGCATTATGTGAATTGAACTATCGGCTCAGCTCTCCTTGGTTGCCAGCTTTCGTGTACACAGAGCCCACCACTATGACTAAAGACAAAATCAAACCTGTTTGAGAGGTGACTTGCATATTAGTTGGTTCAAGCCTCTGGGGATGCCACACTACATGACTAAAAATCATAGGATTGTGCAACGAGTCACTAAATATATGTCTGTGACTGAAAATCATTGGAAAAGTCGTGAAACATGATAGGCCTTTCCATGCCTTCTTCAGGGTAGAATTTAAAGTTGTAAATGAATATACCATTCATGGGTATGTAATTATGGGGCTCTCATTTTTAATTTTTCTAAATGGTTGCTGGAATTCTCAATATAATTTATATCTCCTTCTGGGGGTTTTCAGTCAGAAACATTCAATCGTCACATTTATTTTTTGCACCTTTTCTTAGGTTAGTTATTTTTGCATTATCTTATGTTGTATTTATTTAATTTTGTTGGGATTTTAGTGTTGATGGTGGCTATGTGGTTGTTGGGGGTGACATCAGGGGTCGCAAATGGTAGGCCATCATAGGTCACGGTGTGTAAAGGTCAGCCCCTTGGGCTTATTGGTTGTCCAAGTTTGGATTCAACTAAATAGACCCAGCATTTGGTTTGTGTGTTCATTTGAAAGGCTCTTTGGTTTCAAAATCTTTTCCACCCTTGGCTAAGATTTACGTTTCCCGTTTTGGCCCCGTTTGGCATTTTAGTATTCGAACGCCCCAGAACTCAAATAACTTGGAACCCGAATGAAAAAATGTGAGCAAATTTTGACCCAGAATCTGAATGGCCAGCATGTTGTTTGTGTGTGTTTGTGTTTCCCCAGCACCCGGGCCACGCATACGTTTTGTCGTTCAGTTCGTTGTCGGAAGCTGTAGTGAAAGCATCTTGTTTGATTTTCACTGCTAATTTTATGCTTTTGTGCCTGTTTTGTGATATTTTTTTATATAATAACAACTTAGTGTATTCGCCATGGGTCCTAAAAAGTGTAGTGAGGAAAATAAGAGTAAGAGAAAAGCTGTTAGAGGTACAATTGAAGTTAAGAAAGATCTTATCGCTAAGCATGAAAGCAGTACACAGGTGGCTGATCTCGCTACTATGTTCGGGATGATTGAATCGAATGTTTGTACGATTTTGAAAAATAAAGAAGCTATCAAGGCAGTTGATGTGGTGAAAGGGCTTACATCACTGACCTCTAGGAGATCGAAAAGTATGGAAGAGATGGAAAAACTCCTCTTAGTTTGAATTAATGAAAAACAGGTTTTTATATTTTTAATTTTATTAATTTACATTTTTATTCAAATATTATTATTATTTGTTAATATTTTACCTTAAAAGCTAGTGTATATACTGTTAAAATATAATTTTGAAAATTCAAGTTTGTGGGACCCAGGAATGGATTAATCCAGTTTCTATTATTTTAAAGGGGTAAAATTACCTTGGAACTCAAACGATTTGGAACTCGAACGGGGTTCTGGAATGGATTAAGTTCAGATTCCAAGGTATCACTGCATTCTGGTTTTCGAGTTCCTTGCTGCCGTCTTTTATTATGATATTTTTTTCTCTTGTGGTCTAAGCTTAGGTTATGAGGTTCTCATGACTTTAGTTTGCCTTCACTCAGTCTCATGACTCCAATATTAAAAACAACTGCTGCCATGCACAGTTAGTGTAGTGTTTTGGGATCTAAATAACACACACAGAAACAGGGAGAACTGACGAGGTCCACAGAGGATCCATTAGCATGACTCATGAGGTGCTGACTGTTGCGCCACTGTGCCATTGTGGAAAAATAATAAACAGTTTGATCAAATCTGGTGTACGTGACAAAAGCCATGCAGACCCTGTCTTGTCCATAGTGCACATGACAAGTGCGACTTCTTGTTTCTCCTAATGAACAAAAAACCACAAGTGACCAACTGATGAACTTAAACCATAAGTGACCAACTGATGAACTTAAAGGATGTGGTAAATGCTGATCCAAGCAAAATGTTGTAAGATGTAACGGTTTGAAATTCTTGTGCAACTAAAGTCATAAGACAAAGGCCCTATAAAAGATTTGGGACACCGACCCCTCGAGGCAGATGAAGGGCAGGTGTCCTAGGACTGTGCTTCTCTGTCATCTTACCCTTGCCTGGTGTGTATTAATTAAAAAATTTTTACCAACTTTAATTATATCTCTCTGTCTTCAGTCACAAGAAACGACACTATAGAAAAAGTGTCAACAGTTTTCTGGCGCCCAACGTGGGGCAGGAGACGGCCGGCTGACTCCTCGAGCAGGAAGACCTCAGCGATCTGTCTTCTTGAAGCAGACTGCCGCTACTGTGTAAACCGGCAGCAGACTAAGCAGCTCCGATAAAAGTTAGGACTGCCCTGTCCTGAGACGGCTCCTGCGTGAGGAGTCCCCGGTCTCCTTCTGGTACAACCACGGTGACTGAGAAGGATTTCCTGACAGAGCTGACTAACACCCAGGCTGGGGTAAGTACCGTCGGGGGTTTCCGTAAAAGATAGGCTGGAGGCGGGCTTGCTGTGAAATATAAAAAGTGACTGGGAATAGTAAACGGAAAAGAAATACCTTGTTTTAAGTCACTGCTGTTGGGAAAGATAATATAGAACACTATCCTGTGGGAATTATAAAAAGGGGGATTTAGGACGGGATCCGGTGCATGGCACACCCATAAACCCGGACAAATCTATTGGACAGAGGATAGGGCATAGAATAGAGGAATAACAGTTTAATAAAACAAGGGGAATAATAAACAAGTATGTACTGGAAATAAATACTTGCTTTCGCCGAGCACTGTGACAGTAACGTAGGAAAAGCTTCGGTATTCCACTTCTGGGAATATTAAGGGGAACACTAGAAACGGGTGAGTGGCACACTCAGAAAACTAATAGTTCATTGAAGACAGAAGTGAGAATAGGACACGACAAGAGAAAATAAATCTGTCACAGCAATCAGGAGGAAAAAGCAAGGGAAAAATGGGAACACATAACAGCAAGCCTGCCAAACAGTGTCGCGAGGGTTCAAAGTCTTTAATACTAGAAGGATTATTTTCGGGGGATCAACAGACGCAGAGAAAAAATGGGTCTCTAGAAAATTAATAGAGAAAAAGACGGGGTTAGATTTTAAGAAGGCGTGTAAAAAGTGGAATAAGCAAAGTGAGGGGAGATGGCCACTGGAAGGACAGGAGACGCAAGTGAAATTCAGGAAATTAGAAAAATATTATGTAGAAATGCACAAGGATGTTGTATGTAGAAATGTACGAGGATGTTGTAACAAAGGTCCGTGTTATGTATGACAGATGGGAGTTGGTTATTAAAGATCATAATTTAAAGGCAGTACAGAAATGAATTATTGGCTGCAGAAAGTTAAAAGTAGAAGGAAAAAAAAAAATAGTTATTTATAGCTTTACAGAAAGTGCAAGCAGATTCGGGACCGCAGTCGAATGAGAAGCGGAAGAAGAGCGAGAAAAAAAAAAACAAAGACCCGTTATATCCCATACTTGTTCCTCCACCTTTCCTACACCATCCACATCCACAACCCCCACCTTCTCCTCCACCACCTCCAGTGCCCACCGCACCAGAATTAAAAGATGGTCCCTTGGGGTCTGGTTTCTTTGAAGAATATCATTATGATCCCTCATTACACACTGATCCGGGATGACAAAAGTAACGTAATGGGTGCGCGGGTGGGTTTCACGATCCTAGAACCTCCATTTCACAACGCATTAGAAGTCAAACTCTATTCCTTCAGCCCCCTAATCAAAACACCACCTTTCAATCCCCTTAAAGTCCCCAAACCCACAGGCCCCTTATTCAATGCCCCTGATTGAGATCCCAGAACCCCCGACATGATTCAATGCAACCTGCAGGAGCTAATAACCCCACTACTGTAATGATACATCGTAACTGGGACATTCAAGAGCTGAAGGACGTTGTGTCCGAATTGCCTGATCCCAAAGTCATCGGTGTGTTTAAAAAATTCATAGAACAATTACAGCAGCTGTATGATATGTATAAGCCTAATGCCGCAGAATGGACTCAGGTGCTGTGGAGAAAGCTTGGCACCACATGGGACATAACGGAAACCCGTGGCAGTGGAACGAGGCGTTGCCTCGGGGCCAGGATGAAGGTCCCTTTATTACGCAATGGGAACATGTTAAAATAATATTAAGGACAAGTATAAGAAAGGCAGAGACTGGTCTCTTATCTCGGCTATGGACATAGGAATCCGCAGGGACCCCCAGCCCTTCTCTTCAACTGCCTTTGCTCACCCATAATTCAGAGACTGATCCATTATTGACTTTGCTGGCTGGTGAATGGCACTGAAACTGTTTTCCTCGTGGACACAGGAGCCACGCTCAACCCTTTCGCTGAAGGAGGTCCCTGCCTCAAGAGATTCTTCGAGTTCAGCTGCATTCCAGTGATTCCACTTTAACACACCGATTTCTTTTAAATCAGCTCTGTCCAGTTAACCTCTTAGGAAGGGATCTCATGACAAAACTTTCTCTCTCCATTTCAATGAAATGTTTCCCCACACACCATCCTTCTTAAAGCCCTTCACTCTTTTCCCTCCTGTCTTTTTCCCCACTTACAGGTCCCTGACACTTTACACTGTACTGCTCAATATTTCCCTGTAGAAGTAGACACCCCCTGGCTGGAATCTTTTCTTTCTTCAGGTACCTGCCCCGAAACCCTTCACATTCCCTGTATCTTCATTTCATCCACAAAAGCTGCTGCTTATGTTCATCTCACATACTCACAGAATATTTTCTATCTTGGTGGTTCAGTGCCCCATATTTCTTTAGCTAAATCAAGCACTGTACATTGGGCAGAAATCGGACCATGGGTAGAACAATGTCTTAATAGAACAGACTGGTTGCCCAGGTATTTTCGATACCTCAGACCATTTGATAACTAAAGTTGTGCTCCAAACTGATTTTTTAGTGCATCGTGCATTGTGCCACACTTTTTTTCTGTTTTTTCATTGCAAACTACTTCCCCTTCTTGGCTCTCTATGCTTCCTGATTCACTGTGGGCCCAGGGAAAGAATGATTATGGAAGGATAGCCCATTGTGAGCCTCTGGTGGTCTACCCGAAATCTTCCTTCCGCCTGCACGGTGCTCAGTATCCTCTGTCCCTCGAAGCAGAGGCTGGCATCTCCACCGTACATTCTGATCTTGTGAAACGCGGTGCGTTTATTCCGATTAGATATTCCCCTGTCAATTCCCCTATTTTACCTGTAAGAAAGGCTGACGGTTCATGGCGCTATGTTCAAGACTTACGACAAGTGAATTCTGCAATCTTTCCTAGGGCCCCTATTGTTCCTAATCCTTCCACTATTCTTTCTGCAATCCCTCCCTCTGCTCATTACTTTTCCGTGATTGATTTAGCCAATGCTTTCTTTTCTGTCCCTGTACACCCTGATTCTCAATTTTGGTTTGCTTTTACTTTCCAAAACCGCCGTTGGACATGGACTGTCATGCCTCAGGGATATACTGAAGCCCCTTGTGTGTATGGACAAGCGCTTGCTCAAAGTTTAGAAGGGTTCTGGCCAGACCGAGGTAGTACATTAATACAATATGTAGATGATATTATGTTATGCAGTACTACAGAAGACGATTGTGAGCAGGACACTAAAAAATTACTACTATTCCTGGGAGAAAATGGACATAAAGTTTCAAAGGCTAAACTGCAATTAATTCAAACGACTGTAAAATATCTAGGTCATGACATTACAAATGGAACAAGAGCTCTCTAGCGATCGCATTAACACCATTCAAAATCTTCCTAGACCTGTCACAAAACAACAGGTTATGTCTGTATTGGGCATTCTAGGTTACTGCCGGCAATGGATTTTGAATTTCACTGAAAGAGCACAGCCATTACAAAATCTAGCAAACACCCCTGACCTTCCTCTTTCTGGTCAAGTGCAATGGGACGAGCAGGCTGAGAAGGCTCTCTGTGACTTGAAAAGCACACTTTCCTCGGCTCCGGCGTTAGGCTTACCGGATTTCTCACGTCCATTCACTCTGTTTGTGGACGAAAAGGGGGATATATGAATGCAGTTTTAACACAGTTACATGGGGATAAACAAAGGCCAATAGCATATTTTTGAAAAATTGGATCCAGTGGCTGCAGCACTTCCGCCTTGCCTTAGGGCTGTAGCTGCCACAACAGAAGCTGTGCTAGCCAGTACAGATATAGTGCTCATGAGCCCCCTAACAGTAAAGGTGCCTCACGCTGTACATTCCATTTTAGTACAGGCTAAGACCTCACATCTCACTACTGCTAGGGCAATACACTATCAGAATGTACTGTGGCAAACGTCACGATTGAAAGATGCTCCACTTTAAATCCAGCCACCCTTTTGCCAACAAATAAAGAAGGTGAACCGCATAATTGCCATAAAGAAATAGCAAAGGTTGTAAAGCCTCGAGTAGATCTACAGGAAACACCTTTAGAAACTGGAGAAATTATTTTTGTAGACGGATGTTCTTTGCGATTGGAAAACGGAACACCCTCAACTAGTTACGCAGTGGTCCAAGGGGACCGCCTGCTGGAAGCAAATCGAATTTCATCAAGTTTGAGTGCACAAGCAGCTGAACTAATAGCGCTCACTCGAGCATGCCAGCTGTCTGAAGGAAAAATCATAACAATTTATACAGATTCTAGATATGCCTTTGGAGTCTGCCATGATCATGGGGCATTATGGAAATTGAGGGATTCAAGACCAGTACTGGCAAGCCCATCCAACATCAAAAGTTAATCGAATCCCTCTTAGAAGCCATAACTAAACCATCAAAGCTAGCGATTGTTAAATGTCAAGCTCACACAGGAAAACAGGATCCTGTCAGCAAAGGAAATGAATTAGCAGACTACTTTGCTAAAAAGGCTGCACACAGTAACACACCAATCTCTTTATTCCAACAGAGAAATGACCAGGACCCTGATAATCAAATTATTTCTTTACAGAGTGCAGCCACGGACATCGAAAAGAAAAAATGGTCCAAAGAAGGGTCCCTCTCTGATGGAGTCTGGACTCATAAGCAAACTAACAAACCTTTTCTCCCAAAGGCTTCTTTTCCAGGTATGGCAAAAATAGCCCATGGCCTCGACCATGCTGGGAAAGATGCCATGGTCCGGGATGTTGAAAAACATTGGGAAGCTGTAGGCTTCTCTACATATGCAGAGCAATTCTGTAGACGCTGTGCATTATGTCAAAGGTTTAATGTAGGAAAAGGCACACAGGTAAGTCCCCGTTACTCCTAACCCAATGGGTCCGTTTGAGCACCTCCAAATGGATTTCATTGAGCTAACACCGTCTAGAGGTTACCGATATTGCCTTGTGATTGTCGATGTGTTCTCCGATGGGTAGAAGCTTTCCTTCTAAGCACAATGATGCTAAAACAGTTGCTAAGGCACTAATTAAAGAAATTATTCCAAGATGGGGCATCCCGCAAAAGTTACAAACAGACAATGGTACTCACTTTGTGAATTCCATTATAAATGAATTAACCACCTGGCTGCAGATCAATGTACATCATTACTGCAAATATCATCCACAAAGTGGGGGTATCGTAGAACGATGCAATGGCACCCTAAAGGCTAAGCTTGCAAAAATTTGTGAACAAACCAATTTATCATGGCCAGACGCTCTGCCCCTGGCCCTAATGGGATTGAGGGGACGGACACACCGACAATTGGGACTATCGCCGTTTGAAATTCTGACCACACCCATGCCCGTTGGCATGGTTATAGGAAATGTGAACCTGCATACCGTGGACAATGATCTTCTCTCTAGTCTTACAGGTCTCCGAGCGTCCCTGAAGGAAGTCCACGAGCAGGTTAATCAGGCCTGGAGAACCAGCCCTCCATCTGAAGACTCGCCGATTCCCTTGGGCACCTGGATTCTGGTTCGAGACACCGGAGGAAACATTGGCATCAGCCTAGGTGGAGAGGACCGTTCCAAGTTCTTCTGTCCACACCACACGCCGTAAAGGTTGAAGGATTGCCCGCCTGGATTCACGCTTCACACTGCAAAAGATGGCACCCTTAATATACATAATCTTATTGTTTTCCATTCCATTATCCACTTCACGGGTGACACTGACTTTCCAGGTGGAAGAAACTGCCTCATTCCAGATTGATTTTTGTGCAATTGCCCCTGTACTGGCAGACAGGAACAATGGGAATGGCCTGACAAATATGTTTGTGTAAGCTACCCTTGGTATGACTCTGATTCAGGTTCCTCCTCAGAGGACTCTGAATGTGGATTTTGGAGCGACGTGTTTGCAAATACAGGACCAAATGACTGGGGTTATGAACCTTGGCAGGCTACACAGTATGGCCTGATTCTCTATTTTAAAGGGACACGCCCCTCATGAGTGTGCAGAGAATCATTGTAATCCATTAATCATTACTCTGAAGAATCCTTCTCTGCATGATTCAGGAACTTATGTCTTAGCTGCATATGCAAGTGGTTATGATCCCGAGGATTTTTCCAAATTAAGGTTAGGACACCCGCTCTCTCTCCCCCGTCCCCTGTCTTACTCAGTTTCTCACCACTGTGTCTCCACACGACGAAACACCCCTGGTTCAGATTTTGCATCTAAATACCTTAACCAGCACTTTCTCTATGGAGACAGGCTATGGGGATCAAAATAGATGGTTGCAGTGGGTAATCTATTCAGCAAAACAAGTTAACCATTCACATTGCTACGCTTGCGCAGCCGCACGCTCTCATTTAGCTACAGTCCCTTTCCCACTATCCAACATTTCTGACCCCACTGGGTTACCTTGTCTTCTCTACTTGTTTACTAACCCCAAAATCCCCATTAATTCCGAATGTGCTAATCTATCTTCCCTTTTTCCCCCCACCCGTCATATGATTACCCCCATGTTTCAGTCTCACGAAGGCAATTTCACATGCTTTAAATCAAATGGAACTGCTTGGGTAGGAGAATTACCTTCTTCCTTCTGCTCCCAGACCTTCCATGTTAACTCCTCCTCTTTTAATTCCACTCTTTCAAAATTTTTGCTTTCCCAAACTACCCCTAGGTCTGATATTTGGTGGATGTGCCGCAGGTCAAAACTATTTGATATCTTGCCTTTCGATTGGTCTGGCACTTGTGCCCCTATACAGCTGGTTATGCCTTTCCGATTACTGTCCTTACCCTCTTCACACCCTCCGTATCACCCCTCTTATTCCCAGCTCTCCACTTTTTCCCGCCAACCCGTTCTCTCCCAGACTCTTCTTCCAGTTTCTCCCTACACGGCCCAGGAGTATATATTGATTCCATAGGAGTCCCCAGAGGAGTCCCAGATAAATTTAAAGCCAGGGATCAGGTAGCTGCTGGGTTCGAGTCCATAATACCTCAGATCACCATCAATAAAAATGTCGATTGGATCAATTATTTGTATTATAACCAACAACGATTCCTCAACTTCACAAAAGATGCCATTGAAGGAATTCATGAGCAGTTGGATCGTACCTCTCTAATGACCTGGCAGAACAGGTTGGCCCTAGATATGCTTTTAGCAAAGAAAGGTGGTGTCTGTGCAATGTTTGGAGACACTTGCTGCACCTACATTCCCAATAATACTGCTCCTGATGGCTCTATCACTCGTGCATTAGCCGGTCTTACTGCCCTTTCTAATGAATTTGCCACTAACTCTGGCATCCCTAACCCTTGGGATCAGTGGTTTATGTCCACTTTCGGGTCCTGGGGCCAATGGCTAAAGTCAGCATTTATTTCTTTGGCAGTAGTATTCATTGTTCTTCTCCTTGTTGGCTGCTTATTCGCTATATAATATCCAAATATTTCACTGCTTCTATGGCCAAGGCCTATATGCTACATGAGGAACGTATACTCCAATTTGCTTCTTTAGTTTCCTCATCCCCTTCCCCCTCTCCTCCTCCTTCCCCACTCTTTACCTCCACCGTCTAACTTTCCTTTATTCCTTGTCATACCCAGATTGTTCAAAAGGGGGGAATGTGGAAAAATAATAAACAATTTGATCAAATCTGGTGTACGTGACAAAAGCCATGCAAACCCTGTCTTGTCCATAGTGCACATGACAAGTGCAACTTCTTGTTTCTCCTAACGAACAAAAAACCACAAGTGACCAACTGATGAACTAAAACCACAAGTGACCAACTGATGAACTAAAACCATAAGTGACCAACTGATGAACTTAAAGCATGTGGTAAATGCTGATCCAAGCAAAATGTTGCAAGATGTAACGGTTTGAAATTCTTGTGCAACTAAAGTCATAAGACAAAGGCCCTATAAAAGATTTGGGACACCGACCCCTCGAGGCAGATGAAGGGCAGGTGTCCTAGGACTGTGCTTCTCTGTCATCTTACCCTTGCCTGGTGTGTATTAATAAAAGATTTTTTACTAACTTTAATTATATCTCTCTGTCTTCAGTCACAAGAAACGACACTATAGAAAAAGTGTCAACACCATCATCAGTCAAATGCAGCTTCTATAACAGACAGTGGCACTTTATGGTTGTTGGCTTCATTCCTACCTATGATTCACTGTGTCACCCTGAACGACTAACTTAACCGGTGTTTAATCTCTGAAAAAAAAAAAAAAAAATTCTTCACTTTGGATAATGGTTTCAGTAACATAAAGGCTGTAAATGTTTTCATGGATTTTTATATATTTATTAAGCACATTCTTATCTTGTAAGCCCCCTTAACTTCCCAGCTTACATTATAACTTGTTGAGATCAAATGTGTTTATAGAATGACCTTGTTGCTTAGCAACAGGCCCGGCTATCCGACACAATATCTCATCCCACATCCCTAAACAAACTTTGAACGTGACAGTCACCCATTATTAATCTTCCTTTATTTTACGTAGCGCCTTTCACAATAGGCACTATAATAAGGTTCATGAAGCAAAGCATCGCGTGTGTATAACAAGAGAGACGGGCGGCAGGTTCAAGAGGCAATCGAGGCTCAGACATGGAAGGATTAGCCGAGAGCACATGTCTCACTCTTAGGTCCATAATTTACAAACTCAGAGTGGCGGCCATTAGGCCGAATTAAACCACTGGGGGTTCCTAAAAAAAGAAAAATGGACCACCAAAAAGTCATTTTATCTGTAAAAAAACTGGCAAAGCAATAAAGGTGAATGATTACATGAAACAATCTGAGCTGGTGCTATAAATGTTGTGTGGCCGAGACTCAGCAGTGTTGGACTGTGAAGATCAATGTTGTTGGTTCACCATAACACCCTGTGGAGTCTAAATAAGCTGTCTGTGCTCGGGAAATATGCAGCACCTTCAGAAAGTCTTCAGGCCCTTCGTCTTTTTCAAATTTCGCTATGCTTTGTGCTAAAATCATTTAAATGTATTTTTTCCCTCATCAAGCAACACTCAACACCCCAGAATGACAAAGCAAAAGCAGGACTTTAGGTTGGACTGATTAGGAAAGGCACACGACTGCCCCAGAGCTGAGCAAAAACCAAGCCATGAGGTTGAAGTAATTGCCTGCAGAGCTTAGAAATGGGATGGTGTCGAGGGACAGATTTGGAGAAGGCTATAGAAAAATATTGCAGGTTCGCAAGAGCACAGTGGCCATCATAATTCTTAAATGGAAGAAGTTTGGAACAGCCACGACTCTTTGTTGTACCTACAGGACTCTCAGACTATGAGAAAGAAGACTCTGATCTGATGAAACCAACATTAGAGTCATGTCTGGAGGAAACCAGACGATGGCTAAGGTCTGACTGAAGAGTCCGAATGCCTGTGTCGAAGTGACATTCCATTTTTCATTTTTAATAAATCTGCAAAACTCTCTAAAATCGTGTTTTGCTCTACCATTTTGGGCTATTGAGTGCTGCTAGATGAAGGAAAAAACGATTTGAAAAGATTTCGGCACAGAACTGCCACGTAATTAGAGGTCTGAATACTTTATTGTCTAAATGCACTTTACATGGAGAACTTGTGATTTCTTAACTGATGCAACATAAGAAAGTCAGGTTATGGAAACAGAGGAGTTTTGTCGTGGACTCACACACAACTATGACCCATCTCTGTTCACAGATGTGTACCGTTGGTATGTGATCCCACAACATCAGGATTATACAACCGCTCTTAGAAGTTAAAGGAGGCTTCTAGAGCTTCTCACCAGAGGAGTTAACTTTATAACACATCTTTGGAGTGTGTCAGTGAAACCAGAGAACTTGGAAAAACTACAGCGAGAAGATACAAACTCACCACACACATGTGCGATTCACCTACAGGACACTATGAGACTACTACGCCACCATGAATAGTAAAATAAAACCACCTGATAAATAAAACCCTGCAAATTAAGACAGTGTGCTTGAAGTAGATAAATGAAAAATGTAAGAAAAAGAAATGAGAAACAAGGATGCTTTTACTGAGGTACTCTAAACGTGTGGATTGACATTTGCAGAGAGGGTGAGCCAGGCTGCTGTCAGGACAAATGGACTCTTTCAAGGTATGGGAAAGTTGGCAAACTGCATTCACAGCATCGGGTTTCCTCTGTGGTGAATCTTCCGTGCTTCTGTTCTTCCCTCTTTATTCGTTATAGGCCGTATTTCACTCCTGACATGTCAAAATCCCTGGCATGGCCATGTATCAGGATAATGCAGCTTTGCTTTGAGAGGACTGCACAATAGAACAGCTGGAACAGCTGGCAGGGTGGAATTAGGAGCATTTAATGAGGTGTCTTATCTGTGCAGCGGATCAGTCCGGGACTAGCCGTAGATCTGGTGGGTCTTTTAGTAGGAAAAAAAAAAGAATAAAGGGAAAGAAAGGAATGAAATGAGGTGTACAAGACACTCTGCGGACATTTTGCTTGGTTCTTTTGTAACATTTGCATGATAGACAGCTGGGCTCTCGGATTAAAGAACACTTGGATGATGAAACGGATAGAAATTGGGATCAAATTTCTGGCACACAGAAGCAACAACATTCCAAACAAGAGGAGAGAAGTTTTAGTGACCATCACCATACTGACCAATTTTAAAAGATGCACACAGGATACAAACCACCACGGAGATTTTCAGCTCTGGGGTCTTTCTGATGAACCAGCGTATTTGTTAAAGAAATCAATGAAAATAAAGAAAACAAAATCATTCAGAAGATAGCAGAGTCTGCCCCACTGATCACCCAGCATTTTCTACTTTTGTTCCATAGTAGACATTCAGCTTTGCAGATTCTCAACAGAATCACTCGTAGCGATCTGTTGGATGGGCCTGTTTTATTTAAATATTCTATTCTTGTATTATATTGTTTGTCAATCACATGTGCATAGAGGGTTGTTGTGATTGATTTATGTTATTTAATTTTTTCTAGCACCTCCTTGATATTTTTGGTCCAGGATGAGAGGGGACGTTGTCGCTAACTATCTTGTCTCTTCCCTCTGCAACACAGAGAAGGTGACCCAGGAAGCTGACTGACCACACCCCCTCACTTCCTCATCTCCCGCCCCTTCTGGTTGGTAACCTATAAAATGGGCCCATCCCTGGAACGTGGTGTTTCACATTGACCCAGACCTGCAGTACAGCCATGACCAAAAGGTTTGAGAATGACTTTTAACAAAGTTTGCTGCCTCTGTTTTTATGATGGCAATTTGCATCTACTCCAGAATGTTCTGAAGAGCAATAAGATGAATTGCAATTAATTGCAAAGTCCCTCTTTGCCATGAAAATTAACTTAATCCCAAAAAACCCAAAGTCCAGCAACCACCAGGACCGTCTCCTAAAGTTGATTCAGCTGCAGGATTGGGCACCACCAGTGCTCAGGTGTGGCAGCAGGCAGGTTTGACTGCATCTGCATGCACAGTGAGGCAAATATTTTTGGAGGATGACCTGGTGCCAAGAAGGCCAGCGAAGAAGCCAAGAAAAACATCAGGGACAGACTGATATTCTGTGAAAGGTACAGGGATTGGTCTGCTAAGCACTGCTGGGCTAAAGATATTTTCTGTGATGAATCCCCTTTCTGATTGTTTGGGACAACCAGAAAAAAGAAAAGGTGAGTGGCGCTACCATCACCTATGTGTCATGCCAAGAGTAAAGCATCCTGAGACGATTCATGTGTGGGGTTGTTTCTCGGCCAAGGGAGTGAGCTCACTCACAATTTTGCATAAGAACACAGCCATAAATAAAGAATGGTACCAAAACATCCTCCGAGTGCAACTTCTCCCAGCCATCAAAGAACAGTTTGGTGACCTACAATACCTTTTCCAGTGTGATGGAGCACCGAGCCATAAGGCAAAAGTGAGAACTAAGTGGCTCGGGGAACAAAACATCGAAATTTGGGCTCCATAGCCAGGAAACTCCCCAGACCATAATTCCATTGAGAACCTGTGGTCAATCCTCAAGAGGCGGGTGGGCAAACAAAAACCTGCCAATTCTGACAAACTCCAAGCATTGATTATACAAGAACGGGCTGCCATCAGTCAAGATTGGGCCCAGAAGATGATTGACAGCATGCCAGGGCGAATTGCAGAGGTCTTGAAAAAGAAAGAAGGGCCAACACTACAAATGTTGACTCTTTGCATAAACTTATTGTAATTGTCAATAAAAGCCTTTGAAACTTATGAAATGCTTGTAAATTATACTTCAGTATACCATGGAAACATCTGACAAAAAGATCTAAAAACACTGAAGCAGCAAACTTTGTGAAAACCAATACTTCTGCCATTCTCAAAACGTTTGGCCACGACTGTTGGATGGTGCTCCCAGTTAGACAATCCAGAAGGATCTTTTGTGTTATAGCGCCCCCATGCACTTGTTCATTTAATTGTAACCATTTTGTTTGGAAGGAGATATTAAATGGGGTGGCTTGGTCGGCTCCTTTTTTTATAAATTAGCAATTTTAGTCATTCACTACAACATCCAACATGACATTTTTATATACAGTATATTTATTTTGTGATCTGAGTCTTCCCAAGAATGTTATTTATTTTTACTGTTATGCCTCAACCGGTTTTTCATTGTGGACATTGACTTATTCTGACAATGACATTGATGGTTGCAATAGCAATGAGAGGTTTGCACTGCCTTGGACATCATAGACAAGATCATATAAATATTGGCGCATCCTTTATGTTGTATCCAAGATTGGGTTGAACTTCAATAACCCATAATGACAACATGGAAACATTATCAGAAATGCATGTAAATTTACTAAAAATCAAAAACTGGAATATCTCCTTCATTTAATTATTCAGACTCTTTGCTGTGGTACTTCAAATTGTCGTCAGGCGCATCCTGGTTGCTATAATTCACCTTGAGATGTGTCTAGAACTTGACTGGAGTCCACCTGTGGACATCATTTCGAAAGGCGCATACCTGTGTATAGAAGGTCCCACAGGTCACACAGCATTTCAGGACAGAAACCAAGCCACAAAGTCCAAGGAAACTCTCTGTAGACCCCATGATGAAAAACCTGAGAGAGAAATAACCTGCTGCCTTTTAAAGCATGAAGCCTGATTAGTAACAAGTAACTGTAACAAAGGGGGGTTCTCCTTAACTGTCGTAAGATGAAAGGGGTGTTCTGAAATTCCATGGATCACCATATTAAGAGCAGATTTAAACATTCTATTCCAAAAGGACAGATTTTAATAAATGAATTTGGAAACAAAGAAGCCAGAGGGAGTTTCCAAAAGAATTGCTTAGACTATGTTGTCAATCTTCAGAACCAAAAATATCATAATGACATTCAGCAATCATGAAAAACAAAATCCAAACTACCTTATGATTTGAAATAAGTGAAGCATGTTTCTTTTCAGTTTATCCAAATACATGGATGCATGATGTTGTGATGTGGAGTTCCAAACACAGCAGCAGGAGTCACAAAACCAGGCCAGGACCTTCACTGACCTGCCTAGAAAAGACTCAATCTGATTCAGCTAGTCCCACAACTGTTATTTGCAGGCTTTGGCCTACACAAGCCCCAAAAGGGGATCTGGCTTTAAATGTTAAAAATATAAAGAAAAAATGGCACAGACTGTAAGAAAACCTTTAAAGCTCATAAATTTAAATGACAAATTTACTCAGGGCCGTATCATAATAGCTGCCATCAAAACACCTGGCTTGCAATGAGTACTGTAGCCATAAATGACAAGGGTGATGAAGCCAATCCCAAAACTGAGCTGGAATGATGTCACAAATTATCAGTAATAACAACACTATTACATATACACAAAAGTTAAAAAATAACTTAGGAACACTATTCCAAATTGATCACCACTCATGTGCTGTGTCAGGAAAAACAAGCAGCTGAGAGGAGAGTATCACCCAGAGTGAATTCCTCGGCACAGCACTGTTTTTTGGGAATCGATTTATTACAAATGCTTGTTGGTCACATGTCATGCTGTCACAGCATAATGTAAACTGTACGTTATTTGGTTAAAAGTATGTGGATACCCCTATTAAGTATGAATTGAGGTGACAAATAACTCAAGCTCATAGCCATGTAATTTCCAGTTATAAACATTGGCAATAGATTGGGTCGTACTGAAGAGCTCTGTGATGTTAAACATGGCATAGGATGCCACCTTTGCCACAAGTCAGCACCTTAAATTTCTGCTAAATCTATCCCGGTCAACCGTAAATACTATTATTGTAAACTGGTAGACAACGGCTCAGCTGTAACATGGTAGAACACACACACTTCTTCTTCTTTTTCTTTTGACTGCTCCCGTTAGGGGTTGCCACAGCGGATCATCTGTCCGCATATGGATTTGGCAAAATTTTATACCGGATGCCCTTCCTGACGTAACCCTCCCCATTTATCTTGGCTTGGGACTGGCACCAAGAAACACACTGGTTTGTGCATCCTCTGTGGCTGGGTTGGTAGAACACACACACTAACAGATTGAAAGTGAATAGTACATGAAAATCTCTTGTCCTCTGCTGCATCACTCACAGCAGAACTCCAAACCGCTTCTTAAAGCAGCATCAGTACTAGAACTGTGTGTCAGGAGCTTCATGAAATTGGTTTCCATGGTTGAGCAGCTGCACACAAGCCTAAGATCACTATGGACAATGCCAAATGCTGGCTGATGTCATGTAAAGCACACCGCCATTTGACTCTGAAAGGTAAAAATGTCTTCTCTGGGGTGATGTATCATGCTTCACTATCTGGCTATTTGATAGATGAATCTGGGTTTGGCGGATGCCAGGAGTCCTCCACCTTCCAGACTGTATAGTGCCTACTGTAAAGTTTGGTGAATCAGGGCTAGTGGTCCTATTTGTGAAAGTTTGGTTCCAATGAAGGGTACTGTTAATGTTACAGTAGACAAAGACAATTCAGACAAATGTGAGCTTCCAAATGTGTTTTACTGTTTGGGGAAGGCCATTTTCTGTTCAAGCATGACTGTGAACCATGCCAGGTCCTTAAAGACATGGAGGATCTCAAATGGCATTCACAGACTCCTGACCTCAACCCTATTGAATCCCTTGGGGAAGGAACTGGAACACAAGCCCAGTCTTCTCATCTAACATCAGCATCTGACCTCACAAATGCTCTATTGGATGAATGAGCACAAATTCCAACAGACCCACTCCAAAATCGTGTGCAAAACCCTCCCAGAAGAGTCTGGGCTATTTTAGCCATAAAGGGGAGGCCCACTCAGTGTACTGTCCATAGGTTTAGAATGAGATTTCCAAAAAGCTTATATATATTGTGAAATAACAAACAAACTCGCATCAAGGTTTGGGGGTTTTACGCCCCGTATACTGCAACAAAAAAATGAAAAACACAGGTCTTCTTCTCAGACAAGAAATTTGTAAGAGGTAACAAAGACAAAGATGGCGGATTTGGAGGGACAATATAAAGGGGTGGACCGGAAATTAAACGTGATGGCTGCTGGGTAGACGTGGTGGTGGATGGGAGTGTGATGTCATCTTTGGGGGACCAGAGGGAAGAAAGGAACCCGGAAGTGGAGACTGTCGTTTGGTCCGGGCGGTGTTATGGTGGCGTCGCTTCATCTTTTCTGAGGGAGAAAGGGAGAGAGAGGTTAGTACACTGTTTTCGTCCCTTGACGGTCTCATCGCGCTGCGTGTCCGGTCCTTCAACTGCTCCCAATGCGCTTGTGCATGACAATATATAAAATCCTATGTCTGTTTGTCTGTCTGTGCATCCGTCTGTATGTCTGCTTTTTTCTATCATTTGCTTGAACATTCTTGCTGATTTTGCGACCCTTCTAATCTCGCTAAGTACATTGTCAACTTGCGATACTGATTTATTTGTGCAAATCCGAGAGAGACGTAGTGGGCGGGGTGAGGCCCTCCTCACTCATGTGTCTGCCTCGGGGCGTATCTTACATCTGCTTAGCTATCAAGCGAGAGAACTACTTAATGGATTAAGATCAGGCTTTTTTTGTAGAATTTGCTTGAACATTCTGGTTAATTTTGTGACTTCTCTGATTGCACTAAGAATCATAGTTCACTTGCAGGAGCGATATATTCACGCTAATCCGAGCATGAGGATGTGGGCCGAGGGGAGGGGGAAGTGTGACGTCAGGAGTGGGGAGCCAGGCAGGGCCCTCCTCATTGTCCTGTTTCACTACTATGTGGGCGAAGCCACGCGGGATGGCTAGTAGTGTATATGCAGGCATTGACTTGACAAACAAGAGATGCTGTGGAAAACACGTAGCACAGTTAGCGTTCATTGCCACCAGGCTGCAGATTTCCCGAGACTCCAGAACTATTAACTTTAAGGAGTCTTTCATCCCCTGAGCTGTACTCATTTTGAATTCTAGTAGCTGTACGGATCCACATGATTACTGTGTACTGAGAGATCAACATTCTTATAGTAGAAAAACGATGAATGAGTGTGCTGATTCAATAATGGCGGTCATTTCTTGTCTCTTTGCTTGTTATCTTCTATCTCTGTAGTGACGTCTTTTTGTTCTTTCCCTCTGAGATAATGAGAAGTCAAGCAAAATGACACCTTATATTGGCTAACTAAAAAGATTACAATATGCAAGCCTTCGAGGTAACTCAGGCCCCTTTAAGATAATAAAGCCGACCAAACCTAAAAATTCTACCTGACATTCACTCTGTTAGATTTCATTGGCTTATTTATAAGGTTGCAGTATAGATTTGCTCTTTCCTTACGGTTTCCCAAAGCTCCAAGAATGAGATTGCATAAATTATTTAAGACCATATAAGTAATTTAAGTAAAGCATCATTTTTTCATGTGATTAAGTAAATTATTTATATCAATTAAGCTCAGATAGTGATGCTTGCTTTCAGATCCCCTGCCATTATAGCTGCCGTCATCGCTTAGTCACCTGCTGGCTGGAGTAGCAGACCCGTAATTATTGTACCAATATTTTCAGTTTTCCTTGCTAAAATGATGGAGGCACATTGACTACCTGGTGGCAAGTAATTTCTAGAAATGGCTCACTGGAAGCCCCACTTCTCTGACAGCTTCATATAAATGCAGTCATCTCTGAGCTAAATGCAGATATACTGCTGACCCCGGCCGATGGGACTTTGTCCTGGGGCCTTTCAGGCAGCAGACACGTTTAAACTCTGTAGTTATACGTTTCAGTGTAGAAGTGTGTGAAGATTTTAGGAATTCCACAATTAAAAGGTCCTTGCGCTAACTGGCTACCCTTTACTCTCTTTATCACCTTTATCCTTTAGGTCTTTTAAGAGGGTGCAATGGTTGTTTAGAGTGGAGTGTGAGGCGGTTGGGATGAGGATCAGCACCTCCAAGTCTGAGGTCAGGGTTCTTGGTCAGAAATGTGTGGAGTGCCCATTCCAGACTGGGGTGCAGGTGCAATCTCAAGTGGAAAAATGTAAGTATCTTGGGGACATGTTTACAAGTGAGAGAAGAAGGGAGCGGGAGATCAACTGGTTGATCGTCATCACTTGTACTGGGCAGCCGGGGTGAAGAAAGAGCTGAGACGAAAGGCAAAGCTCTCAGTTTAGCAGCTGATCTACGACTCTACCCTCACCTATGCTCACAAACTTTGAGTAGTGACAGAACAAACAAGAATTGAGCATACAAGCAGCCTAAATGAACTTTCTTCACAAGATGTGAGATATGGTGAATAGCGCAGAGATTCAAGCAGAGCTGCTGCTCCTTCGCATTGAAAAGAGTCAAGTTGAGGTGTTTGGGGCTTGTGGGCGCCTCCCCGTCGAGATGTCTGGGGTATGTCCACCTCGGAGACCTCGGGGCAGAGCTAGGACAGGCTGGAGAGCTTATATCTCTCAGCTGCCATGGGAATGCCTCATTATCCCACCCAAGAGAGGAGGTGGTATAGAAAAGAGAACTCTGGGCAAATTTGCTTAGACTGTTGCCCCCTTGACCCAGACTGAATCAACAGTACATTTTTAGCTCATGGCACTTCCATAAAAAGTTTAATAGATCAAAACACTTGTTGTACACCCCCCTAAAAAGTTTATATTTGCAACAAATTTAAAGTTGCTTTGGTACTCGTGGGCGCCTCTCACTACATTTATTGCTCTGGTATCTGGCTGCAAATTCTTAGGTGGCCAGTTTGAAACAGCAGGTTTTTATATCACTCCTAAACACAAATCCACCTCTCTGTACATGTCATCTCAAATTCCCTGTTCAGTAAATGCTACCCATCCCATGCCCAGCAGATGCTTTATATCTCAGGCCTTGCCTTTGAAGCACATAATTGAAGTTATGAGTGTGATGATCACTGATAAGCCCCCTCTGTGTGCAATTGTCACACCTGCCCACCTGCCAGCAGCTGCTTCGGGGCTTCAGTAAGTTCTGCACAATGTACTTCAATAGCGTCCCCATGTAAACTCTCCCTGTTGCCACCCAAATAGTCACTGAGGCGTGCCTACATGCCATAGAGAAAGAGAGCAGTAATGCAAAAATAATCAGCTCAGCCTTCATATTATGGGATGGTCCTCAGGCCTGATTGTGTTAGCTCAAATTAACTGTTGATTCAGTTAATGAATTCTGTTGATTCAGTAATAAACATCAGTATGTGATTGGTTTTTTAAATGTAGTATTAGCCACTTTTACTGTTAGTATTATGCTTTTTTATATTTATTCCAAGGTCTAGGAAGACATTTCTGACATACATTTACTCTTCTGAGGCCTTGTGTATAAAAGAAAAGTCAAAGGAATTTACAGTGCCTCTGCAAAAGTTGGGATTTATAAAATACGAACTTGGTGTGAAAACTGGATTAACGTAAAGGCAACTTTAAACATCTAGAAGGCCTGTGCTGACTATTACGGTGTTTTCATTTTAGAGACTCCAGGTGGCAGGACAATGAATATTGAATATGAATATATGAATATAATTGAATATTTCAATGACATGTTAGTGACTTTCCAGTGTTCTTAAACTAATTATGTCACAGTTAACTGACAAGTTACACCAATATACTGTAGATGTCTACAAGGCTGGTAATAATGTTAAGCCTAACCATCAGACTTTAATTGTTATCTAATTTGTCTATGAAAAGGGTGTACTGTGTGCTGCATGGCATAAGTGGCAATGGCAGAGTTACCAAGTAGCCACCCACCATACACAGTCTGACCCTGGAGTCTACGTCCCACACTACTGTTTGATAAAATAAAGGAATCATGAGTTCAACACCTGTACACCTCATAGCACCATTAGTCAGATGCATTTGAGCATCACATAATAGTTGTATATTAATTGGACAAATGTGCTTTATGTTCACAAGAGCAAATTAATTCTCTGATAGTGACTTTATTGTCAATTGTAATTTATATGCTGATTAGATCATAATATTCAAAAAAGGCGTTTCTTAGGCCATACATTGTTACTGGCGATAATGTGTGCACATGCAGTTTTGAACTGATTTGGGAATTATAAATGAAGTTGTGTGGCACATGGTGTGCATACGGTTTTATATATCCGATTCTTTTTGTGCATATGCCATTTTTAGTAAGACAAATTTTAGTACTGAATCTAAGCAATGGTTTATACGTACACGAGGCCCCGGTGCCTTTACTTTCCATCTGCTCTGCACAACATTTACACTGTCATGCATGTGTGCCTGTGGCTCATCCTCCTGACTCATCTTGGGTAAGCAATCCCACCCCAGGGACGACAGGGGGCATTGTGGCTAATGGCATCATCTCTTTCTATTCACACAGCCAGGAGAAGACGCCCAGCGAGGGCAATTGACTTCATCCCTTCTGGATGGAGGAGTATAAATGGGAGGCGCTCCCGGAAGGTGGTGTCTGATTCTGGACTGATGCTCAGAAGAGACCAAGCATCAAACTAGACTGAGACACTTTAGGCACAGAAATGTTGGTTGATTATTTTTTGTGGAAGCACCATCTTGCACTGTTTTTTTGTTTCCACCTTTCTGTTATTATAAAATGCGGTGACCCAGCTGGCACCCCAAAATTTTTCGGGACAGATTTCCATACGTTGCACGACCACAATATTACATTTTTTTAAGTCTTAAATTTTGTTATACACAGTCAAAAATTTATGAGAAAAGATGTAGCCCAAAAAACACAGCAAAGATCAAAACCGGAAGTTAAAAGTATGATTGTCGAACCCACTATATGCTAACTAACCATAAAGCAGAAATTCTGGTAGCAAAAATGATCACAGAGAGTTGCATGCAATCGCTAAGGGACTCTATTCAGTCTCAGATTAATTAAAACTGAAAGAGGTGATGTTTGTATACTCTTTTTAGACTATAGTACAGTTTTTGTGTAGACCTGGTGCATCATGGGATACATCACCCAGGCAATGGACAATGGGAAACTCGTAGCAAAAACAAAATGAAAATAACATGAAGAAATTAACTCTTAAATTAAATTTCCAGTTGAAAGTAGACATCAAATAACCCATGAAAAGTTGTATGACCTTAATTTAAAATCTTAGAGAATGTCAATCATAACACTTGGTTCACATGACCAGGCTCATCACTGCTGATGATGTCATCAGATTTGACAGTATAAATATGGCATTGAGCGCACACTGTCTTTTGTGAATTTCCCCTTGGGATTAATAAAGTATCTATCTATCTTATGACTGTGACCTTCACTTTCATGTTGTCTTCATGGTTTCTGTTTGCTTCATTCTGTTTGCCCTCCTGGCATTGCTTTCTCTGGTCAAGTCTTTTGGCTCCTCAAACATCTCCTGGTTTTCCCATTACTCACAATAATCCTCAGGTGAACAAATGTGTCTTTAACAGTAAGTCTTTTAAGAAGCTGAGTCCTGAGAGGCAGTGGACTAGCTGGAATACGTAGGTATAGAAATGGTTAAACCTTCAAATGTGCAGCTTTTTAAGACCCAAGACTCTCTTATATCTGTTTCAGAGTTTACTTTCAGGTATTCCACGTTAAAGGTCTTAATGCAGTCACCCTTTATAATGATCAATAACCATCAACAGCAGTCTGTGGTGCACATGACAAGGATGTGTGTTTAAGGTTAGGAGTGGGTGGTATAGCCAAAAAGCTATACTACGACATCATTTAAAACTTTGATGGTTTTGGTAGTGTAAATGAGAGTCGAAAACAAGATAAAGATTTGGGGGTTCCACCTCATATACTGCAGGTTTCAAGCAAAAAGAAATTCAAACAAGTTGTCATCCAAGATTGAGTCCTAACAAAGATTGACTAAAGGAGAGGAACGATCGGGTTTTATAGCTGGAGGGCAGGAAGAGGCTTGTCCTCATGTGGAAATGGACACAGCTGGTGGGTGTGGACTGCTGTCAGAAGTGGGAGGGGTTTTAGGCGGGCTTTCCTTCTGGAGGTTTGTGGAAGAGGGAGGTTAGTGCAATGAATCAACCCCAGACTCTTACTCAAACCTTAGCCCTTAGACTGCTTCCCATTTGCACGTGTGTGACAGTAGATAATCAGTATGACGTTTTTGTGTGCACTCATCCCACTGAAACTTCTCTTTTTGGAAATTTACTACTGAGTAATTACATATGCTGGCACAGCCCTTGTATATTTTTCTGCTACTCGTGATTTAGCACACACCTTGTGGTGCAGCTTGGACACATTATCAGTGATGTTACCTGGTGTCATCAAACTGTTTTGCTCAGGGGGGTGATCAGGCCCTGGCTTTAGTCCAAGTAGATTGTGTAGTCCATGGATCCCCTGCTTGATCCACAAGCATCCCAACATCTTCTCTGTGATGTCTGTGATTCCCTGGTGGCTCTCCTGCTGTGTGGTTCAACAATTCAAAGGTGTTTGAGTGCCCTTTAGAGGGACTGGCCTGCAAAGCCTCAATGAGGTCACAACAGGCCCCCACCCCCCATAGAATGCACCCAAACATTTTGACTCCAATGCTGATAATCACTTTGGATGTTGTCTGAAGCTTCTGGTGTACCTCCCCACCCAAATGTAGCCTCTAAGACTTCATTCACATCCTCATCAGATTACAGCCACTCTCTCTGTCCTTGTTGGCAGCAGGCCACTTAACCTGTTGATGTTCGTAATAAGCATGGGAAAGGTGCTATATAAATAAAATGTATTATTATTATTATTATTAGGACAAGGCTAGCAGAGTGTGACGGTCCTGGACATGGTGTGGTAACTCCAGACCTGACTCCTACTGTGTCTCACCAGGTACTGGACCTGTGTGTTGCACCTCTAGCATTTAATTTAGGCCTGGTGGATCTTTGCCACAAACACAATGAGTAAAGTTATGTTTACCTGTCTGTTAAGGTGCTCATCCTTTAGGGTCACCTCTCAGGGACCCTCAAACAGATTTGATTGCAGGTATTCAGTATCTTCTGTATTTAAAAATGAAGTGTCCAGGCTTAAATAATTATATATAATTAAATATAAAAGGCAGAGAAATTGGAAAACCAAAAACTACCCCGTCTAGAACCTCAACTGGTCTGACCCCTAGAGGCCAACGAAAACCTTGCCATCTGGTAGTCAGCAAAGATTGCTTATAAATACTGAGAAGTTTGCTCGTTTTCTGTTTCTTTTTGAGCTTTCATTTTTTTGTACTAATGGGACCAGGGCCTTCCAGCTGACTTCAGAGAAGACTAATGAAAATATAAATGGATCATTATGGCGATTGTGCAGAATGGATTCCTTCTGTCCAGAGGAGGACGGGGGATGGTATTTGTTTAAACCCTCTCCGCAGTTTGGTTAGCAGTGTTTTATATCCGGCACGATTTATCACTGTTTTGATTGGCTCGCCTCTTATCAGGACGACTGTGTTTTCACTGGCCAAGAAGAATGTGCTCTGGAATGTGTTGATGTTACTCCAAAGCCCAACACGGCACTCATAGTCAGCACCTCAACCTCCAGCAGATAAGCGATCCTATCAGATGGAAAAGAATGTGCCCAGCAGGCTGCCAGACACCTCGAGCGGGGATATCTTCTCCTGTCAATCTGGCAGTAGCTTAGCCTGCCACTCATCCGTGCCGAAATCAGAGGCCGAAGTGAGAGAATTGAAGCCCCACTCACAGAGTACCACCTAGCTGCGGCGGATGTGTGGGAAATTAAAGTGCGCCTTCAGTAATTGTATACTGGGAGACGGCATGGCTGTGAAAACATGAAGCCTGGACCCCGTTAGAGAAGTCACTTCAAAGTGCCCTTTTCATTTTTCTTTTTCTTTTTAATTAGTTGCACTGTTTTTTGGCTGAGGTGCTCTCCATGCCTGTCTGAGCCCCGATGATCTGATCTCTCCGGTGTTTTGCTCTTGTAGACTTAACACTGATGGAGGTTTAATTGAAAGGCACGAGGCCAGGGTGTTCCAGTCCAGCATTCCCATTCATCACTGTTAATAATCCATCATCAGTGACGCCCCCGATGTGTGTGTGTGTGTGTATATGGTGTGTGGAGGTGGGAATATAACATATTTATATAGGTATGTATACACACACACACGCACAAGTGTTGTATGTTATTTCACGGAAATAAGTTGGATTCAGGCCAAAATACTTGTATGTAAGCCTGAGGTGATGACAGATGTCACAAGATGAGAGGGGGCAACCATGGAAAAAGGAGAGGGGGCGTGGAAAACTTCATTTATTTTTATAGTGCCTTCCGATCTGTACTTTAGCTGCTTGTGCTCGTATTATGCAGTGCATCACTAAACCAAGAAGTTTTGAGATGATACAGGAGATAAGCAGGGTCCTACAAAGTCCTGATGCTGTAGCATTGGCACTGACAAAACAGCTCTCAAGCTCAGTCCAACAGCATGGGCACTGCCAGGGTCAGGAGTTCTTGGGAGTATGTGCGAGGGGGGTGTCCAGGCAGAGGCACCACCTTTGAAGGGAAAAGAAGTTTGTCTTAGATGTTATATAGGCCCCAGGGACATCCCAACTTTTGGTCAGGATTGCCTGACCTTCTACTACTACTTCTACTACTATTCTGAGAATTCTGGGACATCAAAGTTGGTTAGAAGGAGCTCTATCTAGCCTGGTGTCAGTAGAGCAATTATAGAATTACCCTTGAACATAAAAGTCAATCCATCATGGTCCTTTGCAATGAGTTATGAGGACTATAAGGACAAGTGGTCCTCTAGTGGAGTGAGAAGAGGAGAGAGGGCAGGTGAAAGCTGGCAGTCTGGTGTTTGGGTCCACTATACAGAAATGGGGTAAGTGACTAAGCCACCTTACTGCCAGTAGCACCATCCAACTCCGATCATTAAGGCTCTGAGTGCTTTGGCTGTTTGTTGTGTTCATTCCATTACTTTGCAGTTGCAGTTGCGCGTGTTTAGTTTTTCCCCTCGTAGCACCTTTTTAGTGCCACACATTTAATTAGCAACAGAAACTGAAGTGGCAGCCCTGTGGCATAGAGCCCAGTAGCACAGCCACTGTGCCACTCAGTATGCCAGGTCATGGTCATTATAAATTAGCTGCTGGAATAAAAACAGATGAAATTAAAAGTAATTAGGGGTAGTGTGTAAAACAATATGCTTGATTTTTTAGAAATTAGCAAACTGGTCGAAAACTGCTGCCATATCAGTATGTGAGCCGAAATAAGTCAGCACAGAAACTTGGGAAAGTGGTGGGGATGTGCAGCCTGTGATGGCGGTAAGAAGGCTTAAGCTGGGTGGGATGACAGATGAGTGACCTAGCAGTTCCTACACTGTATAAACATGCACATCTTTTAGACTTCGTTTTTAAGTACTTCAATATTCTCCACTTCATTTCTTTCAAAACATTCCCCCACAACTCTTCTCAAGTTCAGGAATGGCTATAAAAAGTCATGGATGAATCCCGCTTGTGGACCCAGCTGTTCCACGTCCCTTACACCTCACTATTATTCAGAGGTCTTAAGACCCTTCAGTCACCAAGTGAGTTCAGTCTGTGGCCTCTGGGATTCTGCCCGGCTCTGTGGGTCACCCTTGGATTGCAGTGTCTATAAAAGGGATCCACCACCTTGGATCTTCTGATGTTTGATTATTAAACATTACAGCACACTGGACTTCATTTGGCTTTTTTGGCAATGATCGACAGAAAAAGATTCTTTATTGTCAAAGTGAAACCAGATCTCTGCAAAGTTGTGTACATTAATTACAAATATAAAACCCAAAATAATTAATTGCATAAATATTCAAGTCAGAATTTAGTAGATGCACCTTGAGCAGCCATGACAGCCTCGTCTTTGTACTCAGGTCTCTCTTTCTCTCACATCTGCATACTGATATCTTCCTTGCCATCTTTCTTTATAACAATGCTCTGTCAGGTGTCATGTTGTTTGTGAGTGAACAGCTGTTTGTCAAGTCCAGCCACAAATTCTTCATTGGACTGAGATCTGGACTCTGACACTCCAGGACATTAGCGTTGTTATTTTGAAGCCATTCCTGTGTAGCTTTGGCCTTGTTTTTGGGTGTGTTGTCTGGCTAGAAAGCTAATCTTCTCCCAAAGTGCAGGTCCCATGTAAAATGCAAACTGGTTTTCCTCCAGGATTTCCCCATATTTTGTCGCATTCATTTTACTCTCACAAGCCTTCCGGGGCCTACTGCAGAGAAGCTTCTCCACAGCCAGTGGCTTCTACCTCCATGCTTCACAGTGTGGGTGGTGTGTGTTTGTGATAATGAGCAGAGCTCAAATAGGAACTTTAATCGGATGGCTCAAAGGCTTTATTTTGGCCTCATCAGACCACAGGATTTTCCTCCAGCTGACTTCAGAGTCCTCTATGTGCTTCTGGCAAAACCTATGTATTTTTTTTTTTACTAGCCACCATGGTTAGGCACACGGGCAACAGTTGTTGTGTACACAGTCTCTCCAATGCCCATCTCTATAGCATGTAACTTCTGCAGAGTTCTCAAAGGTCATTAGGTAGCCTCCATCAGTAGACTTCTTCTCGCCCGATCACACTGTTTTTGTGGATGGCCTGCTCTAGCAGATTTACAGTTGTGCCACTCTCCTTCCATTTCTTAATGATTGATTGAGCTGGACTCCAGTGATATTCAGTGACTTGGATATTTTCTTGCCTCCATTCCCTGCCTTGTTCTTTTCAGTTGACTTTTCACTGACCTACCTGGAATTTTCATTGTCTTCATTGTGAAGGTTAGACCACCATACTGACTCACACACCACATTCAGGTCAATTTAGACTACAATCAATTGAAACCCCAGAGAGGTGACCACCATTGAACTGATTCTGTGACTTCTACAGCCAATTGGCTTCTGCACTGATGATTTAGGCGTGTCATATTAACGGGAGAATACTTACCATATGTAATCAATTATTTTATGTTTTGCATTTACAATTACTGAGGTGGGCTGGCGCCATGCCCGGGATTTGTTCCTGCCTTGTGCCCTGTGTTGGCTGGGATTGGCTCAAGCAGACCCCTGTGACCCTGTGTTAGGATATAGCGGGTTGGAAAATGACTGACTGTTGACATTTGCGATTATTTTAGACCACTATGCAGAGATCAGTTTTTACATTGACATTGAAGGGTCTTTTTCTATTTATCGTTGTGAACGCCAGGGGCCGCTGTTGCCCCTTTTAACCCAACAGACAGATACGCAGACAAAGAGTAAAACCACAAAGAAGTTCTTTTAATAACAATACATTACATTTATATAGCACTTTTCTCAGTACTCAAAGTGTTATCCACATAGGGAGGAACAAGGAAGCAAACCCACAATCTTCCACAGACTCCTTACTGCAAAGCAGCAGCACTACCACTGCGCCACCTGTGAGGTGGTTTTTCTTCTTCAAAGTGCCTTTCAAGCACCACAGCCACTATAAACAATTAAATAAACAATAAATCAACATAATTCTCTCCTCCACACCTCCCAGCAAGCTCTGTCTTGTACCTCCCAACTCCGGCTTGCCATCAGTCCATTATATAGTCCTTGACTGGGTCTGGTCACATGGACAATCCCAATTATTTGATCAGCCAGGAAGTACTTTGGAGCTTCCATCCTCATTACTTCATAGTACTTTCAGGCTGCAAGGGAAGCATGACTCCCCAAGCCTTTCACGGCTCCCCCTGGTGACACCCACGGCACCCAACAGAGCTGAGAAACTGGACTCCAAGTCCCAGGATACCCTGCGGGAATCCAGGGCACCGCTACACTCCAGGGGCCTCATGTATAACGCCGAGCGTAGAACTCGCACTATAACATGGTGTAAGCACAAAAGCCGAAATGTGCTTACGCACAGAAAAATCCAGATGCAGGTATCTGTGCGTACTCCAACTTCCACGTTCTTTCGTTACATAAATCCCGATCAGCGTGAAAACTAACGTCGCACGCGCATTTTGTAACGCCCCAAATCCTCCCAGAATTACGCCTATTTGAATATGCAAATCAATATAAATCGCCCTTAAGCGCAGCCTTCTGTGAAAAGACAATGGGAAAAGCACAGGGAAAATATAAGAATTTCAGCGAATACCAAGTGGAGGCAAAGGAAAAACATACTATTTGTTCAAATAAACCGTGGTATAATCAACAAAATGAAGTTGATCGAGTGACATAGCGTGTTGGAGAAACTTGAAAGCTCACATTCACAAAATCGCACAGTGCCGGAAATAAAAAAGAAGTCACATATCAAAGTTGCCGTGAAAAGAAGAGTTGTAAGCCCACTGTCTGAGTGTCATATGAAAGCTTATTAGGGTACAGAGAAAAAAGGCACACGGTGGGGAAAACGCACGAAATGTCAACTTTAATCTCGAATTTTCCACTTTAATCACGTAGTTTATTTTGTCATTTAGTAGAACATTATAAACTTCATCTTAAAATCGTTTAATTAACCAATTTCTCAAAATTACATCGTAATTAAAGTAGCACGTTAAATGCTTTGTTTTGTATTTGATCTTCTACTCGTATGTGATCTATGTGTGTGAATCACTACTTGCTTCTTAAACTGGCTCTCTTCCTCCAACTGGACACAGAGTCCATTACATTTGTGATATTACAGCTCTCTGAATAACTAAAATACTGAGATGTATACGTGATGTCATTTTCATGATGATAGGAGCTAAAGCACATTATTAAACATGTGTTTCATGAGCCTCGTGCTCATGACAAGCATTTATCTTTTGTCGAAATTTGTCGCTGCTTTTAGCTGTGTTGTTATTTTCTCTTTCTGTTTTATATTCAATATATATTGGCGTAGCCATCACTGCAGTCAGTGCTTTTCTTTCCCCAAGTAACCGATCGCCACACAATCAGCTCTGTAATAGACGTTAAGCCATCTGTAAGCTTAGCGCCGATTCTTCAAAACGTTTAAAGAACATTGAAATATCTTCGTAGTACATGTTTAATTAGTCTATCCTTAAAGACACTCCCAGTGAAGAATATAGATTATTTAAATGAAATTAAAGTTTTATCTGTATAATTTAACAAACATATTTTGCTGCATTTCACCTTAAAAATGATATCGTCATCATATGTAAATACGCTTTATAAAGTGGCCCAGGTTGTGAGATATTATAACTGTAGTGCAAGTTTACAGTGGGGTGATTGTACTTATAAGTACAGACAGTTCTACAAGGAGCAATTGATTGAGTGCATTTAAAGTTCTTGGGATTAAACTGTTTCTGAACCGCGAGGTCCGTACAGGAAAGGCTTTAAAACATTTTGCAGTGGCTGAGGTAGCGTGTCCTTAAAGCTGTATACCGATAATTCTCTTTCCGATCAGCTGCTGCTGTGATTCACACTCAGATACAGTGATATAAATACTCCGAGTCGTGCAGTGAGAGTAATATGGAAAAAGATGATCCGCTGTGGCAACTCGTAACGGGAGGAGCTGAAAGAAGAAGAAGAAGAAGAAGAAGAAGAAGAAGTGAGAGTAACAACGCTAAAGCAGTTATGGTATTTGGAATACTATGGCTGTTCCCTCGACCATTATATTGTTACGAGTTAATTACAATCAGATGCATTACACTAATAAACAATATGCGGTTAGTTTCTGTGTATTTATAAAGCCATGTCAGGAAAATAAGGAGTAATCACACAGGAACAGTACCATTGCTTTGACGCTGGGTGCCGCCAGTTTGCAAAACCGAGCGGAGAACCTGCGTACGACAAGGCATGAGGTACCGTGGAAAAGTGCGTGGCTTTACGCCAAGTGTAGGTTTTATACATCGCGATTTGAACGTGGAAAAGTTCTTACGCAACATTTCTGTGCGTACGCACCGTTTATACATGAGGCCCCAGGGGAACTGCCATCTAGCGTTATGGGGGAGGCAGTGTTCAGGAAAAGCTGCCTTCCCCTATCCTTTGGGCGTCCTGGCCAGGTTGAGCTGCCGGCCATCCCTCACACAGTATATAGTCATGTTTAAGTTCTCCCGCAGATAAGTCAGGGCTTGATTTTACTGTATAATTTCCGGTATTTTATAATGTTGGTTGGATAAGTCGAATGCGGAATACTCACACTATTGGTCCAAGAGATTATGATATTCTAATGCCCACCTGAGAAAGTAACCACAGAGCGCACAGCCTTTTTTCTGTGTATTGTGCCTACGTGACCACACGGTAATACCCAAACTATTCTGAAGCATCGTTTGTACTGATTTGTGTTTTTGTATCTCACACCTTATACACTTTTATCGTAAGAGCATCCCTTATCTACAATGCAACGTTCGATCAGAAGAAAATATGAAGTTGCTGTTAAATTAAACATCGTTGAAGTGGTGAAAGAAATTGGTAACTGCGCTGCTGCAACAAAATTCAATGTGTCAAGAAGACATAAAAAAAAAAGTGTCCTATTTTTGAACAGGCTTATAAGTCAGGGTCTGATTTTATGATCGATTTTTCAGGTTTCAAGACCCGACTTATACACGAGTATATACGGTAGCAAAATCAAAAAACCCAAATGAAATCTACTTTGATTCAATGTTGTATATCAATAAATAGTGAAAACTTGCAAAGGGGTGAATACTGTTTATCTGCACTGTACACCCATGCATTCAGGCTTTAGCTTTAACCTGAAGTACTTGCCTCAGAGTCAGAAATGCTGAATTCTAATCACTTGAGGCCTGTTTTAGTTTCAGAAAAGACTGCATAGGACGTTAAAAATAATCAATCTGAGTGCAGCAATCAGCAGCACGGCTATGCCATCTGGCGTCAGGTGGCTGCCTTCCTACGAACCAGCCGGCGTCCACATTATAAAATATGTGAAGGAAATCCATTAGGTAGGAAAATACATTCATGTCAGTAGTTCAGAAGCAAGTACCCATCAGTCAAAAGTACAATTAGTGAACAGCATGCCGAAGCACCCAACAGTAAAGCCAGAGGTATGCCAAGGCTATCAGAGAAATGTGCAAAGAGCTGAAATTTAAAGACGCCATCTATCACATAGGACCTGAGGGCTCAGAGCTGAGCCAAGTGATCTGATTCCTTTAAGATGATATGCCAACCTAAAAATCACACACCTTTTCTTACTGCAAATTGATCCATCAATTAAATTTTTTTCAGTTGGTTTCTTCTATTATAGAGTCACAGAATATACAGTAGAATATAATCAATAAGCTTGTTAGGTTTGCAGATGATACCAAACTAGGCGGAAAGGCAGATGAAATTTAATATGCATAAATTTAAAAGATTGTTGTTATGCCCACATTTTCCACAGCTGTCATACTCCCCTTGAACCCGTGACATCAATAGCCATGAAACCGAGTTGGACTGAGCAATGAAGGCACAGAATAAGTAAAGGTTGATGCAAACAGCTTAGAGCTTTACTGTCAAACAAAGTGTTCCAAAGGTGCAGTGCAGTGTTCAAATAAATAATTTCAATAATCCAATAAAAGGAATAAAGAAAAAAATCCAAAACAGTTTAAAAATCCAAGGTTAAAAGGCAGGATCTATCCATAACATCCCTCATGAGGTTCAGGGCTTCCTTCTTAAACTGATGTCTCCTCTGCTCACTTATTACGGTCTCCTCAGCAACCTCAGCAGTCAACCTTCATATGGTTTGTGCCTCTGCACCTATCCCTTGGTGTCTTCTAGGACCCCACAAGCACTGCTCCCTTCACCCACTACATTCTCTTTGTGTTCACGGGGGACTTCCCAGAGCATTTGGATGGTCCTGCTCTCTTGGTGCTCAGCAGGAGTGACCATACTCCATGAGCGCCATCCACTTGCTCCACCCAGGGTATGTCTCTGGCTGCTTGCCTCCAGCTCTACCACGACCCTCTCGCTTCATCTTTTCTCTTCCATTCCATTTACTATCATTCTTTCTCAATCTCTCCTCACCTCAGGCATTCTTATACTAATGTGGGTGTAGATGCCTTGATTATGATCCTCAGGGTACTAATGAGAACCACCTCCGCAGGTGAACACCCCAGGGCTGCTTGGCTATACCACTGCTTTTATTTAAAACCTTGTTAATGTCTCAGACCCCAAAATGCACTTTACCACACATGTAAGAAGTAAAAATGTTAGATTTGAAAACAGTATGGGAGGTACTTAAAAGTACCACTCATGAGAAGGACCTGGGAGTCATAATGAAGTTTTCACTATCAACACCCAGACAGTCCACAGAAGTGATCAAATGAGTAACACAATGTGTGGTGTACAAGTCAGAGGGTTATGTTCAAGTTATATGACACACTGGTGAGGCCTCATCTGGAGTCCTGTGTGCAGTTTTGGTCTCCAGGCTACAAAAAGGACATATCAGCACTAGAAAAGGTCCAGAGAAGAGCAACTGGGCTGATTCCAGGGCTACGGAGAATAAATTATGAGGAAAGATTAAAAGAGCTGAGCCTTTTCAGTTTAAGCAAAAGAAGATTAAGATGTAACATGACTGAAGTGTTTCAAATTATGAAGGGAATTCGTCCAGTGGATCAAGACTGTGACTTTAAAATGAGTGCATCAGGATCACAGGGACAGAGTTAGAAACTTGTTAAGGCTAAATTCCATACAAATTTACAGAGAACAATCGACATAACATTGGCAAATAATCACAATACCCAGACTAAACATAAAGAAGGTAAAGGTAAATATAAGGATGGGAAACAATTACTCCTAAATGGCATGTTACTGAATTCCCTATAATCAATCAAGCTGATGGGTTAATCAAACCTTTAACCAGATTTGTAGTAATGTTTTTTTTTTTCCAACACATTAGCCTCAGGCTGGTGAGTGTCACAAAATGGGCAGGATGGCCGTGGGGCCTTCAAACATCAGTCAAGAAGTAGGCCAGGGTCTTTCCAATCTGCCCAGGAGATGCTTACCTTAGCTCAGTCAGGCCTCAGATACCACTTTCTGACTTTACCAAAAATGGGGAGGTGACAAAACAATAAAAATGTCGACAGTTCTACAAGTATCAAAAAGCTCTGCACAAGGGTGGATAACCGTCATCATCCAGTTGGTGAATAAAAAGGGCAACAAATGACCTTTATTAACTAAGGATTTATTTATAAAAATAGCAACATATTGACAAATGCTCAACAGAGCAAAAAGACATGAAAGGATTTGCTAAAAAGGCAATCCTTTAACAAACAAGTCCCAAAAGGCAGTCCATAAGAATAACCTAAGAACAGAATGAGTATGCTAAACAACAAAACAGAAAACAGAAATAATACTCATAAATACTCCAAACAAATGAATGATCTTCATGTCCTGAACCTTCTCAGCTGACTTAGGAGTAGTGACATTGGAGGCCCCACCGCCTCGGACTCCAACCATAAAAAGCAAGAAAACTAAGTAAACTTAGAGATACAATACGTAATTAGCCATTAACATAGAAATACGAAAAACGACAAAAGAAAGTTCTCAAAAAGAAAATTAAAATAAAATTAAATTAAATTAAAATAAACACACATTACTGCATAACAGTGAGTGACTATAATCTCCCTTTAGCTAACATGGCCACAGGCAGGAGCTCCATAGTAAAATTATAAGGCCTAGGGGGTTCCTCATCAGGCTTGTGTTCTTTTTTATGACTTTTTTGTTCATATTTTACAGGGAGTGCAGAATTATTAGGCAAGTTGTATTTTTGAGGATTAATTTTAATAAGGAACAAACACAGTGCTATCAGTCAATCCAAAATGTTAATAAACCTGAAACCTGAATGTGAGTGTGAACATCATCAGGGGAATACATATGTGCGCACAATTATTAGGCAACTATAAGTGTGCAGATTTATTATGCAACTAAAGGAAAAATGAAAATTTTCCCATCTCACTTGTTTATTTTCATCTGTTATAGTGAGAATAATAAACAAACACCTCAAAATTTACAAATAAACATCTCTGACATTTCAAAAAATAAATCAATCAATCAATGACCAATATAGCCACCCTTCTTTCCAATAACAGTCATAAGCCTTTCCATTCATGGAGTCTGTCAGTTTCTTGATCTGTTGACGATCAGCTTTTTGTGGAGCAGTGACTACAGCCTCCCAGACACTCTTCAGAGAGGTGTATTGTTTTTCTCCCCCGTAAATCTAGCGTTTAAGAAGTGCCCACAAGTTCTCGATAGGGTTTAGGTCAGATGAGGAAGGGGGGCCATGTCATTATTCCTTTATCTTTAAGGCCTTTACTAGCTGGCCACGCAGTGGAGAACTTCGATGCAAGTGATGGAGCATTGGCCTGCATAAAAATCATGGTCTTTTTCCTGTATCACTGTTTGAAGAAAGTGTCTTCGAAAAACTGGTAGTAGGTTTGGGAGTTGATTTTGAGTTCATCTTCAATGCAAAAAGGTCCAACTAGCTCATCTTTAAAAATACCAGCTCATACCAGTACCCCACCTCCACATTGGAGTGGAGCTCTGTGCCCATTACTGATCCACAGGTCCATCCATCTGGTCCATCAAGAGTCACTCTCATCTCATCGGTCCATAAAACCTTTGAAAAAAATCTGTCTTCAGATATTTCTTGGCCCAGTTTTGACGTTTCAACTTATGTTTCTTGTTCAGTGGTGGTTGGGTTTCAGCCCTCCTTACCTTGGCCATGTCTTTGAGCACTGAACACCTTGTACTTCTGGGCACTCCAGGTAGGTTGCAGCTCTGGAATATGAAAGTACTGGAGGATAATGGGTTCCTGGTAGCTTCACGTTTGATTCTTCTCAAATCTTTGGCAGCTAATTTGCGTCTTTTGTTCTCAACACGTTTCTTGCGACCCTGTTGACTATTTGCAACAAAATGTTTGATGGTTCTGTGATCACACACCAATATCTTAGCAATTCCAAAAGTGCTGCATCCCTCTGAAAGACTTTTTACAATTTTTGACTTTTCACAGTCAGTTAAATCTCTTTTTTGGCCCATTTTGCCTGAGGAAAACTAGCTGCCTAATAATTCTGCACACCTTGATATAGGGTGTTGATCTCCTTAGGCCACACCCTCCCTCATTACACAAATACACATCACCTGACGTGCTTAAATCCAATAAGCATTCAAGTTAATACAGCTTGGAGTTGGAATATATGCATTAAAAATGATGATATGGTCAAAATACTCACTTGCCTAATAATTGTGCACACAGTGTATTCTTTTGTTTATGTTATTTGTGTTAAATATTTGCATTATTCTGTGTTTTGGTACTACTTTTGTGATCTATTTAGTTTCTATGTGACCACGTGTTGTGACTTAGGCTAAAATTGTGGTTTTGTAGCCTTTTCCTGTTGTGCTAGCCATTTTGTGTATCACCGTCAGGGTCATGTCCCGCGTTTCTGGGGGTATGGTCTCAGGGGTCGTGAACTTGAATTAATAAGCACACAGTGATAAGGTCATATCCAATCTGCAGATAAAACCGTATTTACATTTTCAACTTCTCGTGTCATTACTTCTTGTGTCTAGCCTGGTTTTTGACTCTTTCACTGTTATTTGACTGTGAATTTTGCCTCTCGTCTGCATTTTAGTAGCTTCATTTGTATTTTCGGTTGCTTTGCCTTTTGCTCACGTTTCTCGGGTCACTCAAGAAACTAGTTATCTGCTTTCCTGCGGAGACAGGATGCCACGCATGTTCTTCTGTGTTCTTTGTATGTTCTGGGTGGTTCCCCAAGAGGATGGCCACCAGTCCATCTCCAAGGCACTGCCCCCAACCCTGTAAAGCCTGCAGAAACACACTGGTCCTTGCGGTACATTGTATGCGCTTGGGGTTGGAGAGTTCTCCTTCAATTACTGCTGTTTTTTGATTTACTGGATTTTTCACCTTTGTGCTTCATTTTTTTTACTTTGCTTTTGCATTGTTGGAACTTGTTTACCGTTGGATTGTCTATTTTGTGATAGCAACTGCTTCTGGGTCTTTTGTGCTCCTCAGAGCTTCTTGTGCTATGGAGTATATTTTGTGAAATAAGTGTTTTATTTTATAAAGATTCTTCATTTGTCCTTTTTGTTACACAAGACAAAGTTTTATGGTGACACTTCCTCATGTCGGGCTTTTTGCAACATTCTTTGGGACTTTAAAGTCTATTGACCAGTTGCCCATGCTGAAGGTCTGCTCCTCAGCTAGTTTGGAGGCTCCATTGTGGTATTTTGTTTGAAGAAAGTTCAAAGATGGCAACAACGGGATGGCAGTATGGTGGGACAGGATAGTTCAGACCTGGGCATTGAATTATAAAATTAATACAGCTTAAAAAGTGTAGCTTTGAGTGAATTGTTATTGTTAATGTTAAAAATATTACCATGAAAAGCAAGCTGAGCATGGATGAAAATTACTTTGCTAATTATTGTAGCAATAATCAGACTAGAAATATTTTCTGAATGGATTGTACCCACTGACATTTGAAATTTCTTTTTTAATGTTATCAATACTTCTAGAGGTCCCCCGTCTACGTCATATAATTTGACTTTCATCTTCCAATCATACATCTTCAGATTTAATTCATTTATCAAAGAAGAACAAATAAAGAAGGAGAAGCAGCTTTCAGAATTTTTCAGATGCCCCTTGCTTTTCCTCTAAACTCTGGAGGGCTATCTGCCTGGCAGATTTCTAACCTCATAAAGTCCAAGTATTCCTGAACCTCCTTACAAAAATGCAAGAGATGCGGTGTCGTCTTGACAAATTATTTTCCTCATTTTGAACTCCAGTAGCTGACATGATAAATCAAGGGCATTGTTTTTTGTGCTGGAGCAGGCCTGATGCTCCTCTTTCCTTTTATGCCAAGCCATTTTTACAGATGGAGACAGTGCACTATTAGAAATGCCATTGATTGCTTCACATCTGGTTCTTATTGACGCAGATTCTTTTATCTGCTGAACACACTTGACCATGTAAGAAATATTGATCTTTGCAGAGTGACTGAAATGATAAATTAAAAATACAACCTGTGATATTAAGCTTGACATTCTAGCTTGTAATATGAAAGGGTGACATTGATGGACATGTTTGGGGATTGTTTGTATTTTCTGTAACTTAGTAGTAAAAAAAAGCTCATCATGGGCCATTCAACAGTTTGAACATTTAACAAACATATCATACATTTAGTCTAATAAATGCACCCAGTTCTGGCTTTATATATATTGGGACGGATAGCCAGACCCATTACCCAGACGGGAAGCTGGCTGGGTGGAATGACCGAGGGAGAGACTATATTGGAGTCACTATCCTCCCCAAGACACTAGAGTCAGCCCCCCGGGTTTGCTAGAGCACCACAGATCCTGCAGGGGGCATGTCAGGAGTTATAATTTAGAGCAGCTCTGAGCTCCGTGGGTGCTGCCAAGGGGGTGTTGCAGGGGCATCTGAGTCATTAGAGGAATCACTACCGCAATACTAAGAATTGCCACTGGAAGAAGGGCGAAAAACACCTGGAGTACTTCCGGGCGCATTATAAAAGGAGCTGCCTTACCACCAGTCAGAGAGGACAAAGCTTGAGAGAGGAGGAGTGGAGACTGAGGGAAAGAAAGAGGAAGAAAAGGACTGCGTTACATATATCTGGTGCTTTGTACTGTGCTGTGTAGTGGGGAGCAAACGAAAAACGCTTCCCCACTTAAATAAAAGTTGTGTTGCCTGGCAAGCCTTCTGTTTCAGCCTGTCTGTTTTGGGGTTTGGGGAGTGATATGCCCCCTGGTGGTCCACTATATATAACTATAAATATATAAAATCCAATGTCTGTGTGTCTGTCTGTCTTTCTACTACTTAACGGATTTAGATTTTTTCTATAATTTGCTTGAACATTCCGGTTGATTTTGTGACTTCTCTCAATGCACTAAGTATCATATTTTGCTTGCGGTACCAATTCATTCACACGAATCCGAGAGACATGCAGCGGGCCCCTCCTCACTCACGCGCCAGCCTCGGGGCATATCTTAGATCTGCTTAGTTATTGAACAAGAGAACTACTTAACAGATTTAGATCTTTTTTTTCTATGATTTGCTTGAACATTCCTGTTGATTTTGCTACTTCTTTCATTGCCCTAAGAATCAAAGTTCTCTTGCAGGAACGATATATTTATACTAATCTGAGACAGAGGCTGCGGGCTGAGGGGAGGGGGAGTGTGATGTTAGGAGTAGGGAGCCGGGCAGTGCCCTCCTCACTGTTCTGTTTCACTTCAATGCGGGCGAGCCATGGGTGATGGCTAGTATATAATATATATACTGTATATAATATATATATATATATATATATATATATATATATATATATATTCTGTATATTATATATATATATATATATATATATATATATATATATATATATATATTTATATATAGGGTGGCACGGTGGCGCTGCTGCCTCGCAGTTAGGAGACCCGAGTTCGCTTCCTGGGTCCTCCCTGCGTGGAGTTTGCATGTTCTCCCCGTGTCTGCGTGGGTTTCCTCCGGGTGCTCCGGTTTCCTCCCACAAACCAAAGACATGCAGGTTAGGTGGATTGGCAGCTCTAAATTGGCCCTAGTGTGTGTTTGTGTGTGTCCTGTGGTGGGTTGGCACCCTGCACAGGATTGGTCCCTGCCTTGTGCCCTGTGTTGGCTGGGATTGGGTCCAGCAGAACCCCGTGACCCTGTTTTAGGATTCAGCGGGTTGGATAATGGATGGATGGATATTTATATTTATATATATATATATATATATATAAACTACCATATGATCTTCACGAGCATTCAGCAGCAGGTTTCTGCCGTATTATTTGCCTTCTTTTCACTGTTGAAATCTTTGGAGACCCAGAGGCATCTTCATTTGTCTGCTTGTTATGACACTAGGCCTCAATCAATACATGGATTGATTTATTCAGTATTAAGTGATAGAACATTCTTAAACTGGGTGATCTGCAAAATACACAAGAATCCAAATGAAACCTAGAAAAGCTGCAAAAATTATTATTTTTCTCTTCTCAGCAAACAGGCAGGTTTATTGTCTTTCATAACCACAAAGTGGATAAAAATTGTGTACTTGTACTTTCAATATTGTTCTCAATCAGCCTTTCTGCCTTTTTACTGTATGTTTCATGGATTCTTGTGTATTGAAGAATGAAGATGCCACTGGGTCTCCAAAGATTTCAACAGTGAAAAGAAGGCAAATAATACGACAGAAACCTGCTGCTGAATGCTCGTGAAGATCATATGGTAGTTTAGAAAAAGAAGAAGATACATCTGTAGGACTTTATCTCACTCACCTGTTCTTGTTTGGACAGATGGAAGCGCCTGTTTTAAAAAAAAAAAGTCTTCCAGAGAGCAAATAAAGTAGCACAAGACTTTATAATTCCTGTGGGGAAATTCAGACGCAAGAAGCAAGGATACAGACTCACAGGAGGACAACAACAAAATCAATACTACTACTACTACTACTACTAATAATAGGATAATACAGCCAATCAGTTAATCAATAAATATGAGTACATAGGGTGTAAGAACTGAGTTGCCTAATAGCAGTGGAAAAAAAGACACCCGGGGGTGCTTCTTAACACACCATGATGGAATGAGTCTGAGGAGAAGTGCTTTAAGACACTGCCTCCTGAAGGAGATGGAGGGGATTTTTCATGATGGCACCCAATTCTGCCACTATCCTCTTTTCCACTGCAGCTGCCAGTGTGGTCGAGGGCTCGCCCTGTGATGGCCCAGGCTTTCCTGATAGGTTTATTCAGGTATTGTGTTTCATTTGTGCTCAGGTTGCTTCCCCAGGAGACCACAGCCGATACTATGGACTGGTAGAACATTTCTAGCAACTTGCTGCATAAATCAAAAACCTGAGTCTCCTTAGGAAGTCCAGTCTGCTCTGGTTCTTCTTGTACATGGCCACCACTGTGTTGTCTGACCAGTCCAGGTTGTTGTCTTTATGGACCCCCAGGTACTTGTAGCTCTGCAGCACTTCCACATCCTCACCCTGGTTGGTGACTGGTCTCAGAAGCTCCTTGGCAAATCAGAAGTCCACCACCAGCTCTGTTGTCTTGCTGATGGTGAGTTACAGGTTGTTGTCCCTGCACCACAAAATGAAGTCCTCCACAAATTTCCTGTCTTCTGACACATCTCCAATATTAATGCAACCCATGATGGCCAAGTTATCTGAATATTTCTTTACATGGGAAGTGCTGGCATTCTCCTGGAAGTCTGTTGTGTAGATGGTAAATAGCAAGGGCACTGGAAAATAAAACAAAAAACAGAATGCTGAGAAAAAAAAACAACACAGCAATGGCACAGGCACATCAGAAACATTGCAAAAGAAATCATAAGCCAGCGTGACTGCACCACAAATTAGAGATTTCAGTTTTTTGTTTTTTTTTATACATTTTCAAAAATTTCTAAAAATCCCATTTTTTCTTTCTCATTCTGGGTATTGATTCTTGCTTAATGGTGGAGAAAACAAATGAATGTGATTTTAGCTTAAGGCTGCAATGTAACACAATGTGAACAAAGTGAAGGGGTCTGACTATTTTCTGAAGGCACTGCACGGTCCGTGCCCACCCAGAGACGCAGGCGCCTTTAGCTGCATATTTATTGTGTATCATTAGTTTTATTTTTAAGATGGTGGCTGAGTGGTCAGGACTACCTCTTTACAGTGCTTGGTCCCAGTTTGATTCTCGGGTGCCAGTGCCACTTATTCTGTATCCTTATCAAGCGAGACGACTTGGCTAAAGTTGTCAATCAAATGTACACTTGTAGAATTTTTGTGTTTTTCCTTTGTGGTTATTAGGCACAGCATTAAAAATGTGCTATTAGGCTGTCTCACAATCCACAATTGGCCTGGCATTATACTGGCATCAACTCCAACAGCAGTTTCTATAGTGCCAGAATAGACTTTGGCTCCACACAGTTTTAAATGGCAGAAAAAATGGAAGGGTGAATGGTCAGTAGACAAACTTTTGTAATTAAAAACAATCAGGCGCTGAAAAAGTAAGAACAAAATCAACCCAATCATCTGAGCATCTCCACCAACGTGAATGACACACACGCAGAATCTCCCCCTTTTGTCCTCTCTTTTGGCTCCTCAAAGGTCAATTAGCTGTTTCCGCGCTGGCGCCTGGAGCTCGCCCCTTGTTTCCATGACCAATAAATCTCGTTTATTAGTACCCGTCATGTTGCCTTTTCACCAGAACCCACTATTGATTGCTTTTATTTTGTGAATGACAAAGATATAAACAAAGACAGAGGAAAAAAAAATAAATACAAGTGGTAAGGAAGTAAAAGGTGAGCAGACCACCTGGCATTCCATGAGTGGAACGTGGCACAGGTCAGCCTGTGAGTGGCCATTCGCCAGGGTCACGGCCATTCAAACAGATGTGTGACAGGGAGTTCTGTGGCTGTGTGAGGACTGAAAGACAAGCTGTGTAATCCAAGTTTATGGCCAAAGGGCTTCCGACAAGCATCCGGCTCAGGGCATCCATGAACAATGCGCTGGGCGGCTTGTCTTCTATTTGATTAAATAAATTTGAGACAAGCAAGGCCACTCAAAAGGTGAAAACCTTTGTGTAATGTGCGATTTGTTCCTGTAGATCACGTGCCGTGTCTGGCATCTTACACACTTGTCTCTAGGCTCTTCAGTCAGCTCCTATGTACCTTGTGGTAAACTGATGCCCAATGTCTGGTAAATTAAAATCAAACTGCCAACCCTGCCTGCCTGTCTTGGACTTCTCAAGTGGGCATTTATGTGGGCTTCAAGCTCAGGAGTTTGATAAGACCTTAACCTTAATATGATCCAAAACAAGCTCCAAATCAGAAAGATACAGCCATCTGTAGGAGACCACAGTGCAGTGATTATCAGTGAACTGGCACATCCACAACTGGTGGAGTTTACATCTTCTGATTGTGTTTGTGTACATTTTCAATTTTCCTCCTGTATTCCAAAGATCTGCTGGGTAGCTTCCTAGGTAACCCAAAATGGGCCTTATGAGAGGCTGGCATCTCACACAGGGTTGGTTGGTGCCAGAACAGGCACCTGTTCATGCAGTCCAGAACACTTATAAGTGTACAAGTTTAATATGTCACTGTGCTCTGTACAAATATATTTTATAGATCTACTTTTCTTTCTTCTTGCAGGCACAGTTGAGACATTTAGCACAAGGACTAATCATTTAGACCCAGTAGGTAAAGCATAAGACAAGACAGATAAAGACAGATGGGAAGGCATGCACTATTTTTCATCTGTCAGAATTAGCATAAAATTGTATCCTCTTTGCCTAGTTTGGAATTGTATTATTCACCGAAGTGGGTCCTGCACATGAAGAAAGAGTATAAAACCTTGGAACATTGCCCGGCACACCGTTGAAGCAGATGGACGGACGGGAGATAACGTCATCCAGCCCAGAAAGACTTTACACATTGGGCCCCCACTCCCGAAATGGGTCCTTGTCATTGGCTTCCTTCGTCTGTTATGCGGTGTAAACCGTCATTAAAGAAAGCTAAGTTATTTCTCCTATGTGATTTATTACCGCTGTATCACTAAGGAAGGGGTATCGCCGTTTAATATCATATCTATATAGATTTGGGTTATGTAACACACCGCAATTACAAAAGAACTCATTCCAACAAGGGAGCTAACGCCCCCTGCTGGATACACTGATTGATGAATGGATGGATATCCATCCGGGGTTAAAGGCCTGGTTGCTGCCTGTGAGGAGTTTGCATGTCCCCCTCATTTCCGTATGCATTTCCTCCCACAGTCCAAAGGTTAGGAGTGGTGATGCCAAATTAGCTCTTGGTGTGTCTTCACTCTGTAATGAGATGGCATCTTGGCCTTTCCTTGCACCCAATGCTTGCTGGGATATGCTCCAGCTTCCCTATGACCCTGCTCCAGATTGGTGAGTTTGGGTAAAAATGGATGGATAGATGTCCCTCTGGAATTTATTATCTTCTTTTTGCAGGTCTATCCCAGAATGAACCACACTTAGATGGAGCAGCAGTTCCAGTTTGACTAAAAATCTGATATCCCAGATAAAACCCACATGAAATCTGAAAACTGAAGTTGGACCTTGAATTGAGCTTAACTCCTTAGTTTCATGAAGCCACTTTCCTTCATGTTTCCAATTTTTTTTTTCTGAAATGGAAGCCAAAGCTGGTTAAGTGACTCACATAGATCTACAATGTTAGTACAGAGCTAGAAATGTCTGCACAGTTCAATGGCTTAACCAGTAGGGGTCAGTACTGCTCACTTCAAGGTCATCTTGCCAAGGTGGAATTGTTGGCAGCTAAGAAAAAAAAATACTTACTAGGTGGAGGTAAACGGTTATTTTTGTTCTTATGACATATGTGAGATGAGCTGCAGAAAGCAGATTTAGGAAATGAATGAATGGATAGAGGGATGGTTAATCATGGCAAGCAATACCAGAGTCTGTCTATGAGGTCAGAGTCACCATTTTCTGAAAATCAATATCAAGCCACTTAATCCAATTAAGGGCCGCAGGGGACTAAGCCCACCCTGGCAGCACTGAGCAGGAACCAACCCTGGAAGGATCATTCACACACATACAGAGTCAATATACAGCTGTCAATTAACCTCATGTGGTAGGAGAAAAGCCCACCCCAACATACCAGCTCCACCCAGGCAATGAACAGGTGCAGGATTTGAACCAAGGACTTCTTCATTGTACCACCCTAGGCCCTTCATGAATTTTCCTAACCCCTGTATTCCATTACAAAGTCGCAGTGCACTGAAATATCATCTGAAAAACAGGGGTCTTCCATGATTAGGATGCCAGTCTTCTGTGGGGCATACCGATGCTCATTACAACCAGTTTAGTTAACCAAACATGTTTGGTTTTGAGATGTAATAGGATGGGATGGACGGCCCACATACTGACAACAGGAGAATATGTAGACTCATGTCAGACAATGACCAGCTCTAACCACTGTGCCACACACATACGTCATGAGAAGCTGCAGATGACAATAGTATGAAGTGGTCTTGGAAGGTGTTTGCCATGGCAAGATCAATAAAAAAATTAAACTGGTGGGTGGAATATTCCTTTCACTAAGCCAAGTCCCCCATTCATCCAAGTAGTTGAACATACCGAGTATCCACGCACCAAAATACACCCCACCACCAACTCACGGAAAAAATGCATTATCCGTGAGACGTAATAACCAAATGGGGACTCCACCACTAAACCACTATCTGTGAGTCCTCAAAGGCAATCAAGACTCATACAGAAAATAAAAGTGAACAGAATCTGGCTGCATTAAATGACCTGGTGCCCCCGTGCTGCATTTTTAAAGGTATGATCAACCATCTGTTAAGGAGCTAAGTCACCCAGGGGTCTGTGGGAGTCTTAATCTGGCCTTGAGAATGACATACGTATATGAGGGTCAGTCAATAATTATTCACACTTGTGTGTGAATTTTGCTTTGGTTGGCTGTACAGCTTTCCCCACTCACATATCTGTATTCGCAGTTGTATCGTTTCGACCCGATCAGTCAGCTTCTCTTGTGATTTTCTATTAAAGTAAAGATGGCCGCGCCGCTCTCCATTTGCACCAAAGAAGAGCAGTGATCAGACCACTTTGTATGAGCTGCAGTACAGAGTACTCCAGGTGGGGCCTCACTAGTGTGTTAAACAGCGTGAGGGACCATCAAACATAAAATCAGCAGTTTGGGGGGCATGTGGTAGTTACTCCCACTGTTTAACAAACAGCAAAATCTGGAAGCAACGTAAACAAAGGATAGGAGTAGCTGATTGTTCCTGAGGCCTTTTAAATGGCTGCTCATCTGTTGAACGTGATGTCCTCTTTGAGTTGACTTTCATTCACATGTTTTCTTATATTGGGCCTGGGCCAGATTGTCACTGTTTGTCCTGAAAGTCGTCCTCCGGACTGAGGGGTGCTTTCCAAGTCATGGCCAGGCAGCCGCTCCTGCAGCTTGAGTGTGTCACAGCCCTTTGTTGACTGGGGCTCCACACATCAGAGGCGCTATACACCCTAACATCTTAATAATCTTCACAAACATGTCTGTACGTTGGATCCATTTGTTTAAAATTGGTGGTTGGGATTTCTTTCTTTTATTCATCAGGTGCAAGTCACGGTCTGTTAGTATTTTTTCTAAATCACATACACGTTGCCATTTATGTTCTTACTTTCCTACTTTTCTGTCATTTCACTTCATTCTCAGTTGGACTTACAGCTCCCTGTAGGAATTTCCATTGATTCGGGAACTCCTCGTGCTGGTTACGGTTCAAACAGGATGGCGGGGAAGGGTTCTGGGAATACAATTCAATCACAAGTCTGCGTGCCTTTATTTTGTGAGGCCGCCAGCCTGCATTGAGGAAATGAGACATGCTCATCAGGATCGTAAGCACTGGGCTGAAGGTGGGGGGCGCCGGGGGGTGAAGTGCCGCCATTAATTTCGCTTTGAACTAATCCCACTGGGGTTTCCATCAAACAGCAAACATTTTTAGGGCTTGTTTCCTTTCTCTTCTTCCAGCTGAAGGAGGTTACTGCTGTAATCTGCCAACACCCCCCCCACCCCTTTCCCCTATGTGTAATGGCGATTGTTAGCAGATGTGTGGGGGGCTCCCTGCCAGCTCACCTACTGGGGTTGCGCAAAAAAAAAAAAAAAAAAAAAGGAAAACTTAAAGCAGTGAAGGAAAAGTTGGGAAGAGCTGTGGAGGAAAATCTCAGCAGGGTTCAGCGCTCGGGGGGTGCCGCTGTGTAGTCACCTCTGCCCCTCTGTTCAGATGCCACAGCCCAGTTACAAAAAAAAAAAAAACAGGGCTTGTTTAGAATGGCAGCAACAAACGCTGCAATTATAAATCCCATCCATTTACGAGAAAGAAACCTCGAGGAACAGCACTGTAAAAAAGAAGGGAAAACAACAGTCTGATTTATTGAAAAAATGAGCGCAAGGTAATAAAAAAGAGCACTCGGCCACTTTTAGCACGTTGTAAGGTTCATGGTGATGACCAGCTCAGTCTGGTTTTCATTTTTGTTGCTAACTTTTCATTCGAGTTTCCCAGGACTCCCTCAACGATTTATAATAGCGCCTTTCATGGTGATCAGCGTCCAAATGCATTTAAGATTTGTGGTAAACCGTACCTCGTACTTGATAGTGTGTGAATGAAAGAAGCCCCCAGGGGTCCATTGCCCACATGACAAAATCTGGAAAGTGGATTAATGGACCCCTGGCATTAGTAGCATTTGATGAGGTGGCCAAGATGTAGACATCGGCTACTCGAGTCACAGATGACAACAGACGTCTGAAAGGATCGAGAGTAAAGGTGGCATGTCATACCCATACTGCCGAGGTCACCTCATCCTGCCTATCCAGTCACATCTTGTTATTATTTGCATTATAGTTCTGTGTGGCACCAACACAGCTGCAGGACACTTGGCTTCTGAGATGATACTGGACATTGGATCAGTAAATCTGAAGTGGCCCAGTGTGAGAGTGTGCATCAGTGTGTAAAAAGCAATTCAAAAAATAATAACATAACATTTCTAGATCTGCTTAAACCAATGCATTGTCATGGGAGCCAAAGCCTGTCCTGGCAGCATTGGGTGCAATAGCAGGATCCAACCCTGAACAGGATATCGGTTCATTGCAGGACCAGTTCATAAAATTGAAGAATTAATTCTTCGATAAGATACTTAAAATGTACCTTGAAGTAAAAGCAATACCTCGAGAAGGAAAAATGTAATTAAAAAAGGAACGTCACATTGGGGTAAGTGGGGTGTGAAAATGAACCATCTGTGTGAATGAGTGCATATGTGAGTGTGTCCTACAAAATCCTGGCATTCTGTTAGGACCTAATCCTTACTTGTGCCCAGTGCTGCAAAGATAGATAGATAGATAGATAGATAGATAGATAGATAGATAGATAGATAGAGTAGAACCCTTCCCGGACACAGACAGGCGGACACGTTCATTAATCATATTTACAAGTGCCACAAACCCCAAAGTCCCCCAAAGTCCTGGCCACAACACACTAACTTCTTACTCTTCAGGCCGCCTCCTTGCCTACTCCAAGACCTTGTCCTCTTCCACCCGACTCTAGCGTTGTATGAAAATAGACGGCCACTTTTATACAACCCTGGATGTGCTCCAGGTGCCTTTCTGGCAATCTTCCACCGGCACTCCCCAGTATGACGGAAGTCCTGAAGTCCAGGGCTCTGCAGGCATTGGGGCGCCCCCTGGCGGTGACCATAGGCCCCTACAGGGTTGAGCTTCATAGCTCTGCACCCGTGGCCCCCAAAGGAACCAGGGTGTCGCCCCCACATGGTCTGGGGAAGGTGTGAGCCCTCCTCCAGTCCTCCTGACTGGGTCGGCACCCCAGCCATCTCCAAAAATAAATAGATTGATAGAACTTTAATTGCCCCAAGAGGGAAATTCAGCTTTTTATAAAAGATCAGTAATTACTTAAATATACCAAACTACAGCCCCCATAACGTCTGTCTTGGTTAAAGATAATAGAGCAGTTCCAGTAAAACAAAATAGGGGTGTGTTGCTGTTGGTAAAAAATGTAAAGATTGATGTGAAGTGCTACACCATTTGAATTAGGAACTGGGCAGGTCAGACACCCCGTCAGAGTGTACTATTAGGGAATATTTTCTTAAATAACAGTTGAGATCACCATTCTACTCTTTCCAAGATGGACATCGTTTATTACATCAGATCAAATAGAGTCTGTATGTGAACAGCTCTGTTCACTGTGACAAGACCAAGTGAATATGAGAGAATATTTGATTGTAAAACTGGTAGCATTTCTTGACACACTCCTGCTGAATAATTTGTTGGATAAAAGTCCTCAATGCCAGTGTGTCACAGAGGGGATATGCAGCTTTGTTTATGATGCCCAACAGTTTTGTTTCATTCTTGCAATGCACCCCTGTAACTCAGCCTGTCTTTTTAATTAGTTTGATGCCTTGGTGGGCTTCTCTTGAAGTGATGTTAGCATCCTAGCTCACCATTCTGGCCATCACAGACTTATAAAACATGCAAAGGAAGTCAATACCCACAATACAGGTGTCCTAAGAAAAAAAAGCCTGTTTGCCCTTTCATACACATATGTCATTAATGTGGACCACCAAGTACTTGTAGCAGTGTACTGCCTCCCTGAACAGTGACCAGACACAGAGGCTTTTGGTGCATCAAAATCAATAAGCTCTTCATTTGGCATTGCTGATGTTGAGTTGTAGATAACTTCCAAAGTTCTCCACCTGACTCCTCTTCCTCCCCTCTCTGTTGTCTCATCCACATTATACCCTATTTGCGCAGGATTATTAGAGATTTTCTGCAAATGACATGACCTGGTTTTATATTTGTAGTTGGAGGTGTACAGAGTGATGAGAAACAAACATTCTATACAAGAACAGGCCGTTCAGCCCAACAAGGCTCGCCAATCCGATCCACCTAAGTCAAGTTTTGAAAGTCCCTAAACTCCTACTATCTACCACACTACTTGGTAGCTTATTCCAAGTGTCTCTGGTTCACTGTTTAAAGAAAAACTTCCTGATGTTTGTGTGAAATTTACCCTTAACAAGTTTCCAGCTGTGTCCCCGTGTTCTTGACGAACTCATTTTAAAATAACAGTTTTGATCCACTGGACTAATTCCCTTCATGATTTTAAACATATCAATCATGTAAATCATGTCTTTTGCTTAAATTATAAAGGCTCAGCACTTGTAATCTTTCCTCATAACTCATCCCCTGTAGTCCTGGAATCAGCATAGTCACTCTTCTGTGGACCTTTTTAGTGCTGCTATGTCCATTTTGCCTTTTGTAGCCTGGAGACCCAAACTGCAAATAGGACTCCAGATGAGGCCTCACCAGTGCATTATAAATGTTGAGCAGATCCTCCTTGGACTTGTACTCCATACATCAAGGCTATATAACTTAACATTCAGTTAGCCTTCTTAATGGCTTCTGAACACTTTTGAGAAGTCGATAGCTTAGAGTCCACTATGACTCCTAAATCCTTCTCATAAGGTGTACTCTCGATTTTCCGACCGCCCATTGTGTATTCAAACCTAACATTTTTACTTCCTATGTATAATACTTTACATTTACTGACATTAAATTTCATCTTCCACAAATCTGCCCAAGCCTGTATGCAATCCAAGTCTTTCTGTGATGATATAACGGATTCCAAATTATCTGCTAATTCACCTATCTTGGTATCATCTGCAAACTTAGCCAGTTTGTTACTTAAATTCCTATCTAAATCATTTATATACAGTATATTAAAAATTGGGAGTAGTCTCCCCTTGACTTTCTCGTATACAGATCAAATCAAATTAATAATATATTGAACAATTATTTTAAAGAAAAATTGAATAAATTGGACTCTGTAGCTGCATGAATAAAAGGTAACGTACCACTTCCGGTTAATGGAAATAGCCCAATAGATGAAGGAAATCTACATTTTGTATGTAATAATTGTATGCAAAATTTGGTTAAGCTAAGAGAAAGCGGACTCAAGTTATCGTGTTTACATACACACGCACACACACACACAATAACAAAAATTGTATTTTCAGACTCAGGGAGGTCTAAAACGTTGAGATCAATCAAAATCTCGAAACAGAATTTTTGGAAGATTCCAATATTTTCCCTATACTCCGAATACAAGAAAGTCAGGGAGGTCTAAAACATCGAGATTCATCAAAATCTCGACATGGAATCTTTGGACAATTACAATACTTTCTCTATACTTTGTAACACTGACCCCTGTGGAACACCACTCTTAACATCAGCCAGTTCTGATGGGTGAAGACAGGACTGTTTCTTGTGGTGCTCCAGTGTTGCTCACATAGTCCTTGAGCCTCATAAACTACAGGTAGTCCTTTATCCAGGACACCATATTGTCCACCTGCATATCTCGGAGTTTACCCTTTAACAGAAATGGCCGGAATGTACTGAAGACACTAGAGAAATCGTTGTGTGTGTGGTGTAGCGGGTCCACAGCTGAAGTCAAAAAGGCCACTTTTTAAATAAATAATCGCCACACTCGCGGCTTAGTGAGCGGCCGTGGTAGTGTGGCCAGAATGGTTCCTGGGTGAATTTGTGATGCTTAAGTGCACAGGTGAGGACCGTCCGCATCCGTAATTGTTGTCAGGAGCTGCTAATTGCCACACTTGATCCATGTCCCTGTAATATTTAATAGAGGCAGATGAAGGTGGAGAAAAATAGAGGAGAGAAGGAAAGAAGAGTGAGAAGAAACTGAGGTTAATGGGGAAGAAGGAGATGGCAGGAAGGAGAAAGCCGGTGTGTGAGAGCGATAGCAGGTTGGTTAGTAATGCAGCCTGTAGGAGAGCCCTGAAAGAGTGTTTGGCTGACTCTCGTTGGGCAGATTGAAGCGGTCGCTCTAGCTGAGCAGTTTGGAGGAGCTGGAGTGAGTCGTGGATGCTTTGGCCGTGTTGAGCCCCAGTGTAAGCGCTTGGCCGCCCAGGAAGGAACCCAAGTCTCGGTCCAGCTGGAGTTCGACGTAGCCAGGGATCGGAGGGCTACCACACCAGTAGTGAAGGGAGCTGCATTTGCTGGTAGGACGACTCCCCTGTTGCGGGGCCTGTAGGGGAGAAGCAGGGGAGCCGCCAGTAAGGGAGAAGAAAGCACCGGACTTTTAAGAGAAGACTGCTTCCAGCTATGTTTTTAACCTCATTTTAAAAGTATTTTTCTATTGTATTTTTAACTTCCACGGATTCACCTGTTTTATTGGATTATTTATTTAATGACTTATTTGATACACTGCACTATTTATTTGGACACTTTATTTTGGATTTTGCTGTTTTTGATAAAAGCATTTTGCACTTTTTGCACCATCCCCTTGCTTTATTGTGTCTCACTGTCCAGCTCATCGGTGACATTACCGACGGTGTCGGGTTTGAGAGTTCCCAGAAGTAAGATGGGAGCATGGAGCAGAACCTGCATCATCAGAGTGTGAATAAGCCTTATGGAGCAGATAGATAAGTGCATCTTGAATTTATGTTTGGCAGGCAGACTGCACTGCAAATTCAGTCAGCACAGGTCTTAAAAACTCCAGGACTGACTCCATCTGGCCCCTCTGTTTTTCCTGTGCCACAAGTTTCCTACAACTCAGAAGTGATAAGGGTAAATTTCTGTGTGCTGTCCAGTGTAATGAAGACTTCCTATACCCATCATGTCCAACACAGAGATGGTGAGATCACACGATGAGATGTTCTCTTAACTCTTTAATTAACTGTTGTCCCATGTTTGCACGTGCATGGGAGGCAACTTAAGGGCTCTAGTGAATGTAGTGACTTGCTGAGCCAGGGGTTGGCGCAGTCTTCTGATCCTTTCTCCCTCTGCAAACTGGGTGATTGACGGCCCTTCCATCACTAATGTCATCTTCGTTGTCCGACATCCTGGACCTTCACCTTCTTGCTGTCTATCTTCCTAACCAGGAAAACTATGTACTTGTTTCAGTTCTGTTTTAGACTTGTGTCTGCAAAGTCTTCTTTGCAATTAATTCCATGTTTGTTTTCTTCAAACAGGGTCACCAAGGTAGTACCCCAACTCTTTATCTGTGTTCTTGTAATATTTTACACTGTATATTCCATGTAGAGTAGCTTATAGCCAAATAAACACTATGGAGTGAGACTGACTTTTCTATTCTCTATGTCTTGATTGGTGTAAAATGGTGTCATGCCGTGGTTATGAAACTGTGTTATGTAAATGACCGCAGTCTTTTAAGTTTGGCTCTCCCATATTTGTTTATCATTTGCTACATGTCAATGATCTGTTAAATAATAAAGGATGTCCACCAGCACCGTTACAGGTGTGATGTCAGCAGTTATTTTAAGGACAATCTCCAACAGCAAGCAGGATAGCAAATGGGAGGATGGATGAAATGAAAAAATAAAATCAGATTGAGAACTAATTTGCATTATTATTTGTTATAGACAGAGTGCCACGGTGGTCAGCACTGCAGCGTCACCCCTTCAGAGTTCTAAATTTAACTCCAGGTCCAGCATTGAGTCTGCATGCTTTAGTGGCACGATGACTTAGGATGTGCTTCTGATATGACAGTCTGTGACCTCATCAGTATTGTGCTAGTGACTAAAGCTCCTGTCACATTACATGATTCTTTCATTGACTTTCAGTCATGGACTTCATTTACGTAATCTTAGTGAGTTGGAGGCAGTCATGGTGTACTCCTATAACTGGTAGTCATATATTCTGCGACTTACCTCAGCAACATCAAGCAGTGAAGTTGTAGGGATGAAAGCTGATAAGCAATGAGTCCTCAGTCAGAGAGGTACAATACATAAACTGCGGTTTCAAAGAAACATGGAATACTGGTGTTTTGGACTGCACTGGCAGAAGAGAGGCTTATCTGTTGGATGTTTCATGTTTGTTGTACCACAATTGAAAAAGGAAAATGAAGGGGTCATAATTATGGCTGAGCTTGCCATGCCTGGAAAGTATATGTACAAAATTGTCTTTGTTGGGCAGCACGTTAATTAGTTGTGAATGGGTTGAGCTCACAATACTTTGAAACTGTGCAGAAATGTCTGCATGGACTTTTGTAATCTGTCATCCCCTGTGATTGCTAGTCATGGAACTGGACATCTTCAAGGCGATGAGAACAGCAACTGTAGTTGTCAGTTTGACATCCCCTCTGACTAGAGTCCACGCAGAGTACCATTGGAGTGCTGACCCCCATGGCTGTCCGTTCCATTCTCTGAGCAGGTCACTTACCCTACCTGCGCTCACATTGTAAACAGTGTAAGTGATTAAATGAATTGTAGTCTATACCCGTGATTTGCTAGGATGGTGTGGGTCAGCTCCATACTACTGGGTGCCACCAGGAGACTCTTGAACCCACCACCACTGATAAAGTTTGTGAGGGATGAGCTTGGCAAATGAGGACACCTCACAACGCAAGGAGAAGGTGCAGTGTGCTCAGTGTGTATATTGAAAAAAAAAACTAAACAAAACATGTGTCCAAATAGTGCAGTGCTTCAACGAAGTTCAGTAAATAAATAATCTAATTAAAAACAAAGGTGAGGTGGAGGTTAAAATCATTCAAACAATCCATTAAAAAACAAGGTTAAAACCAACTGGTAGAAAAATGTCTTTTCTAAAATCCCAGAGCATTGTTCTTTTAATTGGCTCCTCTGCTTATCCCATACGGGCCTTGCAGCAGAGGAGTTGCCCTGACAGCAGGCGCAGCTGACCTTCCCTGCGGAAAGACTCCATTCTCCAGACCTAGGCTTGGGTCCTCAATGGCCATGGAACTCACATTGGGGCTTTCTCCTCCCAAGCCCCCTTGACCCCGCTGCCTTCCTGATCTTCTGCGGCGAGCCATTCACACTCCTGCTCCTCAGACATGTTCAACTGGAGTAACCCAATTCGGCTACACACTCCTGTCTAGGGGTTCTCTTCCCAGCTGCCTGCCTTCTCTCTCCTGAGCCTACTGTCTTCAGCGCCTCCTGCCTTCTGTTTTCTCTCTTTCCCTTTAACCTCCATTCTCTTCTCTTCTTGTTTTTTCCTTTCCCCTCTCACACTCATGCTTCCCTATTTATATATTATATTATTTATTATTTATTATATTATATTATTTATAACAGGGACATGGCACATCTGCAGCTATTAGCAGCTTCCGGCGTCAATTAGGGTTGCGGGTGATCCTGCGCCTGTGCACTGTGCAGGGCCGTCCGCCCCACATTGTACATTGGAACCGCTCTCGCCCCACTACCACACACCCACCTGAAGACCCGAGTATGGTAATTATTTATTATTATTATTTAAAAGGCTGCAAACAGCCGCAGACCTCACTTTCCCACAGTTGCCTCGTATAAAGGCATATGCCAAATCTACAAAAATACCAATGATGTTCTTCCTTTGGCAGCATGGTGGCACAGTGTCTAATCCAGCTGCCACACAATACCAGCCTACTGTGTTTGATCCTCACACCTTTTGTTGTCAGTGAGGAGTCTGCAAGTTCTTCTCCTATTCTCAAAGAGATGATTATTTGGCAACACTATATTGGCACTGTACAAATGAGTAAGGGCGCCCTGTGACATGTTGGTGCCCCACTCATGGTTGAATGCTGCCTCTTGCCTAATGTTGCTTGGATAAGTTTCAGCTCATCATTTCCCTATATTTGCTTCTATATGGGTTGACAACTCAAACTCTGAAGTGAAGGACTAAATTATCAGGAGAACAGATTGACTCAGCCCTGATGTAACAGGATAAAATCCACATTTGGGCCCCTTGTTAGCATCCCTACAGCCAGGCATGCATTACAGAAGAGCACGTCTACCTCTTAAAGAAGCACATCTGGCAGGGACTGACGTTAACTGTTTTCCGTGAGAGCCAGATGTGCAGCGTTAAAGAACAAGAGCCACCATCGCAGCAGGTAAGCTATTTTTGGACATTCCCATGCTGTGGGAAAGCAGCCATCAGCTATAAAAATTAAAAAAAAAACCTTGTCTGTTTGTGCCTTATCTGCTGTTTTGGGGGCAAATCAAAGAGTTTAACATCAAGTTTAACCAAAGGTCCTGTCGTAAAAAGCCTCCATTCGATTTTTGGAGTGCCTTTTATGCAAAGCCATCATTTCTGATTGCATTACTTTGACTTATATAATACTAAACAGCTGGGATTGGACCTTTGGCTTGGCAACTATCAGCCTTGCACCTTATCCATTAGGCCACTTCACCAAACCGGTACTTGAGATCCTCTTTTTAAAGCTGACCAGGTATTCTGTAAAGATTTCTCCAGGTGAGGATGGTGAGGGTAATAATATTTTATGTTATCGATTTCGTTGACCTCCATTTTAATTGTTCCCAAGTCAGTTAAGCAATGTAATCCCTTCGGCCCATTCTGCTTGCTGCTCTTTCTGTATCTGCAAACAGCTTTGTTTGTGATGCCAATGTCATAGCCACACCTCCTCTAACCACACCTACACCATGTGACCACACCCCCTCCTTAGTTCTGGTCCACATATTCAGCCTCTGCCACTGTCATTCCTAAGCCTGAAATTGGAAAAGAAGTCAGGAGATGTATGGATGGACTTTATTGTTTATAGGGTTGGAACAAGGTCAGAAACAGGTAAGAGGTCAAAAACACAAGCAAATACAGAAGAAATCAGAATGCTAGAAAACAAAAAGTCCACAGAGGTAGACAAACAGTCCAAACATGAATGAAAACCCAAAACCCTGGCACAGTGGAGCATGAAGGGCTTTAGCTAAGAAAAACATTTGCAAGATTTGAGCACCAATAAGAGAGCATGCTCGTCTTTTATTGCGCCACGTCCTCCTTATCATGAGACAGACTCACTGCGACAAAATAACAGTATGGCTTTAAATTTAACAGCATTTTCGCATTGCATACTCTAGAGCAGAGAGCACAGTAAGCGACTTACGGAGTATAAATGCATCAGATTAACTTTTATAGTTAATAATGTAATGTCAAATATTGGAAACTTACCTGCAGGCAGTCTTTTTGAGTTGTCAGAGGCACTGAATCAGAACAATTTTTTAATAGAGATTATTTTCAATCATAAGAAAATATTTATTATTTTTTTGTGATTCTGTTTGTATTTGACGAAGTCTGTTTTTCCCTGTGGTGCTGTGCTGCTTATTTTTATTTGCTCTTTAGGAACCAGTTAATGGTAGGCAGCTACCGACATCACAAAAAAATAGGCAAGCAAAGCAAATACTTACAGATTCCAGCTAAAATGCCTTCATAATGTAACTGTTTTTATAGCCTAGTAATCCAGTCTGCCAGTGTATTTTATAGCACATTATCATAGTCTCTAGTATTGATGAGCAAACTCTGCTGAATTCATTTTGCCTCAGATTTGGGGAAAAAGAAATGTTCAGAAATTTCACAAGACTTGACAAACGCATTGAAGTTGATGGAGGAGGAAAAACTGAACTAGTTTTGAGCGGATTATCATGGTGTCTGACGTGTCTCTGACGGTTAGGGAAGCATCTACCAACTATGCTAGACCCACTATTGCAGCCAAAAATATAACCTGAACTGTGTCACCTGAGGCTGCAGTGTTAACCAGTTCACCACGGTGTCTCAAACAACAAAAGATATTCCATACCACCCATGTAGTCTCATCAACCTCCGCCCACCTCTGACTTCTGAGGCAGAAAAACCTGCTTCTTTTCGGCTGGACCTACGTAGGTGTGCTTCTGGTGCCACAACAGTGCATTTTGACAGCACTTCCAGGTCAGGTTAAAACTCATGAATGAAGACATAGTGTTTCCCCTCAGCTCCATCTGGTGGAACCAAAGAAATCCAAGAGGGCTGTCCCATGGGACTACAATTCATGTCTTGTGGGTATCCATATGGGGGTTCCACCAGTAGGATACTGAGATTATGTATACTGGGGGAGTAAATGAGCCCAGGAAGCAACCACCATCTGTTATTCCATTCTGGGCTCCCTTCCAAGTAAGGAACCAGTCTCCATCCCAGCTGGGACATTGGGGCATCAAGCATAGCACTCACGATAGATAGATAGATAGATAGATAGATAGATAGATAGATAGATAGATAGATAGATAGATAGATAGATAGATAGATAGATACGCGGATGGCTGGGGACTGCATCAGGGCCATGTGATCACAGTTTAGAAGCTGAACCCTGTTGGGGCCCGTGGCCACCACCAGAGAACATCCGGAGGATTATAGAGACTTGGATTGCAGCACTTCCTCCACACCCAGCTATGTTGCCGGAAGAGATTACAGGCACACCCGGAGTGCTTCCGGGTGCTCATGTGGCACTTATGCCACATTGGGAAGTGCCCGCCGGAAGATAATCACAAAGCACCTGGAGCACATCCAGGGTATTATAAAACGGGCCGCCTCACTCCATTAGTGGAGCCGGAGTTGGGAGGCAGAGGACAATGCTTGCGGGAGAGAAGTGGAGGCAGCCGGAGAAGAGAGAAGAAGAGAGGAAAAGAAGAAAGGACTGAGCACTGTGGGTGATGTGTATTGTGTGTAGAAGAGAATAATAAACGTGTGTGTTTTCGGACATTTTGTCTCAGTATCTGTTTGTAGTTGGGCTGATCTTCTACAGATAGATAGATAGATAGATAGATAGATAGATAGACAGTATTTGAGTAAGATCAAATGTATCTCTGTTTTAATATCAGGTTCACAAATACAACCTCTGCCACCTATAAATTAAACAGATAATAAACTAAGTACATGCTGTTTTCTTTTTGGAGGTCTCACTGCTCACAGGTGTTATTTCTTGTAATTGTTTCTCTGTCTCTGTTGAAATGTCTTGACGACTCAGTAGCACATCCTGTGCATGTAACCCTCTTTTCCCTTTTATTTTTTCATGCCTGGCTGGACATGACATCAATCACCCAAGGTTTGTTCGGGTTTCATTTTACTCTCCATTCTTACTGCTGCTCAGCCAGTGCTCTGTTACTGAGTGATTTCTGGCATTTCTTATCTTTACTCTTGCATGGCGTTTCCTGTGCCTGTCAATAAAAAAGTTTTATCCTTGTCCATTGCTTGTCATTCCTGTCATAGGGACATGCTGGGTGCTTTTTCTTGATTTTTTCCCTCACATCCTCAGCTCTTAATTTTGCTCCATCCATGTTCATGACTGCATCTTCCCTTTGCTAAGCCTTCTGTATTCACTGTTAATGGGCTAACTGGACATCTCCTCAGATGATGGAGATAAATGTGGGCGCATGACACACAGCTGTATGGTGATTGTTCCCCCAGGTCGCACATTTTAAAGTAAGAAATGTTAGATTTTGAGACCTATGGAGTTTTGCAGAGTTTCTGGTAAAAACTATGAGCAGGATTTTGGCTGGCTGCTCACTGGCAGGCTGAGTAGGTCTGGCACGTCAGAGATGTTTTGCTGTCTCTCACTTTATTGGTCAGTAGATTTATAAAAATTAAGATTTTATAAAGTCATGGCTGTACTTTACTGTTATTATTGTTACATTTCCACAATATATTTAGTGGCTGTAAAAGGTATTCACTCCCCTGGGAATTTTTTCACATTATATTGCGTTACATTATGGGACTGTAATGAATTTAATTGGAATTAATTTTGCCAGTTATTTACTCAAAAAAACTCCAGTAAAGCGAAAATTAAGGACATACACAAATCATTCCAAGTTAATTCTAAACTACGGAGACAAAATGCCTAATTCCTTGTTGTGACACATTTAGCTAAGTTTAGATTCATCCACCTTGACATATTTATAAAAATTCAAAACAACAGGAGACCATGTCATCAGGCTCCTTTGGTTAACTTAGAACTAATTTGTCTTGATATATCATCCAGATTTAAAAAATAAAATTCAACTACATGACCTGTTAGATTGTTTCACACTGTTAGGTTCCAGTCAGGGCTCCTCGCTTTTATTTCTGTTTTTCACGTTAACTTTAATTATTTAGTTACTTTGTGTTTTGTGGGTGGTCTCCCTAATAGGCGAGGCTACCTGCCTTTCACCACCATTGGACTGCCCTTAGCCTTATAAAGGCTGAGAAAAACCGCCAGTCCCCTGCGGTTCATTGAATGCACTCGTGGTGTGGTGAGTTTTTTTCTGTGGTTTCATTATGTGCTGGATTTTTTACTCAATGCTCTGTTTTTGACTTTATATTTTTGGATTTCACATTGGAAATGTGATTGCCAATAACAATTTCTATTTAGAAATGGCATTGGGATTACCTTTTGTGTTCTTTGAAGCTTGTTATGAAGTGAATTTTCGTTCACCAAGGAAAGAATTCTGAGATCATCCAAGACTGTGGTCACTCAGGCCATTTTGTTGTTTCTCAGCTTACCGGTGCATTTCTTCTTTTTAAGAACGTTCCAGATTGTTGAGTTGGCTACTCCTGGTGTTTCTGCCGTCTCTCTGATGGGTTTGTTTTGCTTTGTCGGCCTAATGATGGCCTGCTTTACTTACACTGACAGCTGTGTGGACCTCACATCAGGAGTTCACAGCAGCAGCAGCTTCCAAAAGCAAATCCCACAACTGGAATCAACTGCAGACCCTTTTGCCTAAGCAATTGTTAATGAAATAATGAGGGAACTGCTCACTCCTGACCGTGGAGTAGCTTGTCAGTCAACTGTCTAATTACTTTTAGTCACTTGATGAAACGAAGGGATGACATAAAATGTGCAACAGATCCTAAACCATTCAGTTTGGATGTAAATACCTCAAGTAAAAGTTGATTGGCTGCACTTTTAGCTCACATTCATTTGCAGGGGATTCAGAAAGTACTCAGACCCCTCACATTCTGAGCACTTTACTGTGTTGAAGAATTTAAGTTTAAATTGATAAATTTGCAGTTTTTGCCCATCAATCTACACTCAGTAACTATAATGAGAACGTGAAAAATCTGAGATTTAATGAGGTGAATGATTCTCTGATGTGATGAGACAAAAATGATACATTTTGAGCAGAACTTCAAGCACCATGTCTGATGAAGATCAGTTACTGCTCATCACCTGCCTGATACCACCCCAAAAGTGAAGTGTGGTGCTGACAGCATTATGGCATGTGGGTGTTACTCAATGCCAGGGACAGAACTGAGAGAAGGATGAATGCAGCCAGACAGAGAGAGGTCCTTAAATGAAACCTGTTCAGAAGTGCAGGCAGCCTCAGACAGGCATGTGAAGCATACAGCCAAGACAACGCTGGAGTGGCTGTGTCACAAGTCTGTTCTTAAACGTCTCAGTCAAAGCCCAGACTTATGCCCATAGAATATCCGTGGAGAGACCTCAAGATGGCAGTTTACAGAGGCTTCCCATCCAATCTAACGGAGCTTGAGAGGATCTGCCATAAAGAATGGGAGAAACTGCCCAAATCCAGGTGTGCAAAATTTGCAGGGACTTAACCAAGAAGACTAAAAGCAGTAAAGCTGCTAAAGGAGCTTCTACGGAGTACTGAACTAAGGCACTGAACACTTACTGCAGCACTTTTGCAAATTACAAAGTTGTATAAATTCTCTGACTCCTCAAACTTTGTCCCAACAATCAGCAGTCATGTGTCCATCTAAGCAGCTGACTAGCACTCTGAAAAATAAAGGAATTGATGCTCACAAAGCAGGAAGAGGCTATAAGAAGACTGTAAGCATTTTCAGGTAGCTGTTTCCTCAGTTTGTAATGCTATTAAGAAATGTCATTTAACAGGAACGGCTGAGGTCAAGTTGAGGTCTGGAAAACCATCAAAACTTTCTGAAGGGGCTGCTCTTTGGATTGCTAGAAAGGCAAATAAAAAACACCGACTGACTGCAAAAGACTTTCAGGAAGATTTAACAGACACTGGCGTGGTGGTGGTACACTGTTCTACTGTGAGACACCTGAACAAATATGAACTTCAGGGTAGAGTCAGCAGCAGAAAACCTTTCCTGCATCTTAGACAAAAAATTCAGCACCAGCAGTCTGCAAATGAACATCTAAACAAGCCTGATGCATTTCGGAAACAAGTCCTGTGGACTGATGAACATTTTGGCCACAATGTGTAAAGGTACATTTGTAGAAAAAAGGGGACCGAATTCCAGGAAAAGACCACGTCTCCAACTATTAAGCATGGGAGTGGACTGATCAGGCTTTGGGCTGGTGTAGCAGCCAGTGGCACTCGTAACATGTCATTAGTATAGGAGAGAATGGATTAAAAAATACCAGCAAACCGATGTGTTATATTATTTGAAATTGGAAAAAATCAAATACTCAGTTAGAGGATCCGTACAGACTTTTTTCAAAACATGGCAGGATCTAATCAGTAATATTTTAAAATAAGTTCATAAAGCACAGAGAATTTATTAATTTAGGTATGTTTACAAGCCTTAAATTTTACGCCGTTTGGCTTGCTCTCTCTCTCAGGGGTGGGGATCGATTTGTTCTTAACTCAATTTTTCTTTTTGTAAAAACCGGATTGCTTTGTATGGATTGCAATAAAATCAATTAAAAAATAAATAAATACCAGCAAATTCTAGAAGCAAACACCACACAGTCTGTAAAAATATTGAAGTTAAAAAGAGGATGGGCCCTAAACAAGATAATGATCTGAAACACACCTCCAAATCTACAATAGAATACCTCAGGTGGTGCAGGCTGATGGTTTGGCCCTCACAGTCCTCTGACCGAAACATCACTGAAAATCTGTGGATAGTTCTCAAAAAAGCAGTGTGTGCAAGATAGACCAAGAATCTTGCAGAATTAGAAGCCTTTTACAAGGACAAATGGGTAAAAATACCCCAAAGTAAGAACTGAAAGACTCTTAGCTGGCTACAAAAAGTGTTTACAAGCTGTCATACTTGTCAAAGTGGGGCTTACTAAGTACTGACCATGTCAGGTGCTCAAATTTTTGCTTCAACCCCTTTTCATTTTTTTGCCATTTTCTTTTGTATATTAAAGAAATGTGTCATCTTTTATTTTATGCCTTTTGGTGATCAGTTCATCTTCTGCTCACTTAACTGTTCACAGTAACAGACATTTTAAACAAAGAGGCCCAAACTTCTGTATGCCACTCTATATTTCAGATTTCTCTAAAAATATGATTTCACTTTGCTATTATGGGTTATTGAATATCAATGGGCAAAAATGGCAAATTTATCAATTAAAAATTAAATCTACAATGCAATAAAATGTTCAGAAAATGAAGGGGTCTGAACACTTCTATATGGCTTCAACTCCAATCTTTTTGGGTAAAAAGCTAAAATAACAATAGCAATAACAATTGCTAAACACTTACGGTGATCAGCATGTTGATTAGAATTGTGTTTTTAAAAGAACACATTGCAATCTGACCAGAACGTCTCCATATTTCATTCAGTGGTGAGACCTAAATGAGTTTCACAGGTCAGTCACAGTCTTTGTGGAGCCTGCTGGCATCTCTGCTGGCCTTTTTTGAGGTTTCTTGTTTTCCTGTCATACCTGGTAGATGTGAGACTTGACAAGTCCTGCTACAGACTGCTGCTTTTCATTCCTTGTGCCTGATGTTGATGGGATATTTTCAAGACCCTTTAAATCCCAATTGGACTAAATGGTTTTGAGAATGGATGGATGCTACAAACTAACACATTTGTTCACCCACCAGTTATCCATGTAACCACTTAAATAACCTGTATACTGCAATTAAGGGTTTCCATCTTCTGCCATGAAATAAACCCTTGAGAAAAAACTGTTAATGCAGCAATGAAAGTGAGGACAGGCTTAGTTAACCATTTAATGCAATCTACAAACATTGAAAATGAAAGTGCTAATTGGTATGGATGGGCAAAGGCGTTCTGATGATAAGCCCTCAGTAGTCTGGTTGAGTGATCCTTCAGCTTCTTCAAAGCTCCGACAGTAATGAACCTAATTATTACTAATGGAGACGTCGGCCAGCTCGCTGCCCACATCTGGGTTTTATTCCCTCAAATCGCTTTGTGCTTCGGGTACAGCAGGCACCACTTTATTTCTAATCCCCTGCTAACGCACGCCATTTTTTTAGGGAATTTTCTTTGTGGTGATTTTGTTTTTAAAGTGTCTGAGCTGATTGGGTTTACATTTTAAACATCCGTCAGCTCCTTTTCTAAACTTGACATCTGCACTATTAGAGGATTGATTGACTAAGCTTGGCTCAATGGGAGTGGGCATAAGGTGGGACCACACACCACCTTGCCTGGCACATTAAGCCTCAAT